>NW_028191058.1:0-446380 GCF_048542155.1 Nylanderia fulva | reverse complement strand
ATATTCTGTGCATAGTTATATGTATTTTATTTTTTATTTTTATTTATTTATTATTTTTAAACTTTAATTTTACAAAAAAATTTAATAAAAAAGGAATCAAGGTTTCTAACGAATATTTTTAAATTTTAAATAATGACATTCCGGCCTGTTAAAAAATTCTAATAAAAACTTGAATAAGAGTTGCTAGTTTCATCTCCTTTTAACGAAACGGAAAGATTAAAAAATATTTATAAATACTATTTTTACTAGTAGAAACTGTTCACATTATATACATTCTTTTAACTTGTCCAAAATTTGAGAGAAAAAAATGATAAACTAATTTTCACCTTTCCCTTTGAAGGAGTGTAAACTTCTCGCATGTAAGAGTATATAGATTTATAAAAAAAATCCTTAAAATTTTGTACATTTATTTAGAATCACCCTGTATATTCACCGATGAGAATAAAACATACACGAAGCCAATATGAATGATCGTATAGTACGAAGAATGTATAAACAGTCGTATAATGATCTTTTAAAGTCTAAAGGGATATGGCGTTCGCACATTAAACTCTTTTCATACATGTAAAACGAGTTGCTAAATCCCGTCCTAAAACTCTCAGTTCAGAACGGTTATTTCGAATTACCATGGGATTCGACTGGGGGCGCGATGAACACGTGCCCAGAATTTCGATATAGTAGTTCTCCCTCTTGAACGAGAGGAGAGTCTCCGTGCTCGCGTTAACACGAAATGCA
This sequence comes from Nylanderia fulva, assembly GCF_048542155.1. Taxonomy (NCBI): domain Eukaryota; kingdom Metazoa; phylum Arthropoda; class Insecta; order Hymenoptera; family Formicidae; genus Nylanderia; species Nylanderia fulva. The sequence continues at coordinate 445,645 of NW_028191058.1, read as the reverse complement.
ATTAACGCAACTGGGAATATATTAAAAACGTCAATAACGCTACGGTAATTGCGGAGATGAGAAAACACTCTTCCATTCATTTTAAAACGTCCGTACCATGTTTCTTTTACTTAACTTATATATATATATATATATATATATATATATATATGTATATTTAAAATTTTAGTAAAACATAACACCAACTATAGATAAAAAACAACCTGGAAATAAATATAGGTTTTCCGTTTGCTGCTCCCAGTCTTATATCCTAGTCCGGGGAGATTTTACTTTCGGGAGAGCAACGCGTAGCGGCAAAAATGTGAACTCGCGTGTGGGCTGCGCTTCTGAAGATTAAAATTTATAAAAAATGGAATAGCGCAGTTAAAAATATGAAAAAAATGAATAAAATAATCCTCCGTTAGATAATAAAAAATATTTAAAAGAACATGTTAACCTCCTAAGTACGTAATGATATCTGAATCGGGATTTTAAAATTTCTAAAATTAATAAGCAAAATGAAATGATGAAAGTATAATAGTACAACACTTTTATTTAGTCTTAGTTTTTTAGTCTTATTTTTATACAAAATACAGTAAATAATAAACTGTTAAGATCGCCAGTAATAACTAATCCAAATTTCAATAATAAAAGTCGACCAAACTGGCAATAATTTATTAAAGATACTTAATTAAAATACAACGTTTCGGCTATCATTGCAGCCCTTTTCAAGTAAACCTATAAACAATTACACGAATATAATTATAACTTTAATCTAACTATTAATCACATGAATAATTATAAACGCCAAACATTAGTCAACAAAAATACATTACTTAATAAGCGGAAGTATATAATGCGTTACGACTAAATTAAGTTCACTGCATACTGACATAATATTCAACATTATTTTAATAAACAATGTAAACTTAACATAATACACAGGAACCAATAAAGATGTTAACCGCTCGCAAGAAACTTAGTCACTAATCGTTAAGCAACTTAAATATAATATGTGTCATTTACAACCTAATAACAGTAACAAAGTCAAATAGATAAATAAAAATGCTTAAATAGCGTCAAGAACACGATCATAAATCCCACTAAAACTTTCCGTATCTTTCTGTAAATTAATACCATTACTCTGTATTTTTATGTAAAACATTTCTGCGATTTCTCTTTTTCTTTTCTGTTTTTCTTGATGTAAAATAATAGGAGAATCCCAACGGAAATCATGATCATTGCAAGTCCGGTGCAAATCGACGACCGAATGCGATGCAATGTCTTTTTTAATATTATTTCGATGTTCTTTGATGCGTGTTTCTAAATGTCGCTTAGTCTGTCCAATATAGGTAGAATCACAATTTGCACACTCTATTTTATATACGATTTCAGTTTTTTTTAAGACGTCTATTTTATCTTTACCTCTTTTTATAAGTGTGTCTAATTCTTTCGGAACCGTATACAATACCTCACATCCATTTTTATTAATGCAACGCGTAATGTTCTCGCTTAAACCCTTTATGTAAGGGTAAACAACACATGATCGCGCATCAAATTTGTTACGGTTTTGTGAGCTAAGATTACCACTGAATTTAATAGTTCTGTGTCTTTTATTTTTCTAATATTTTTGTTTATAACAGTTAACGGGTAACAATTATTAAGAAGAATTTCTTTAATAATATTAATATTTTCTTCATGAAACGTAAGGTCAGCAAGTAAGATAGCCAGCCCTATCAACCAAGCTTGTGATCACACTAAGTTTATATCTCATTGGATGGCTGGACAGAAAATTTATATATCTATCTAAAAACGTAGGTTTACAGAACCAGTTTGTCTTCAACCTGCCATCAATCCGAACAACATCCATGTCCAAAAAACTTAAAGAATTTTTATTTTCTAATTCATATGTAAATTTAAGTCGAGTGTGAAAATTGTTAAAAATAATGAGCATATCCTCTACTTTTCCTTTCGGAATAATTGTAAAAATATCGTCAACGTATCTAAAATAACAAAGAGGCTCGAAATCCAATTGACCCAGACAATATGATTCTAAATCGTCCATAACGATGTCTGACAAAATACTAGGAGACAAGGAAAACCCCATTGGGAACCAAAAACCTGTTCATAAAATTTCCCATCAAAAACAAAACTAGTTAAACCTATCACAATGTCGATCGCGTGTAAAAATTAAGGAAGGGTAAACATAGTAAAAGTTATAATTATATTCATGTAATTGTTTATAGGTTTACTTGAAAAGGGCTGCAATGACAGTCGAAACGTTGTATTTTAATTAAGCATCTTTAATAAACTTGGCAAAATTGATTTCGACGTAACTAGCAATTTACTATTAATTTTAAATAAGATCGGTTTTATGTTGCGTTAATCTCATTTTAATTGATGGAATTCTCACTTGATAAGGACCACAACCAAATGATCGAAACGTCGTGAAAGTATTGAATAAAATTGCTAGTTACGTCGAAATCAATTTTGCCAAGTTTATTTTCACCACTAGCCTCTAATATTAATTTTGATTGAAACATCTTTAATAAGTTACTGCCAGTTTGGTCGACTTTTATTATTGAAATTTGGATTAGTTAATACTCGCGACCTTTACAGTTTATCATTTACTGTATTTTGTATAAAAATAAGACTAAATAAAAGTGTTGTACTACTTTACTTTTATCATTTCATTTTGCTTATTAATTTTAGAAATTTTAAAATCCCGATTCAGATATTTTTACGTACTTAGGAGGTTAACATGTTCTTTTAAATATTTTTTATTATTTAACGGAGGATTATTTTATTCATTTTTTTTCATATTTTTAACTGCGCTATTCCATTTTTTTTATAAATTTTAATCTTTAGAAGCGTTAATTAATTTTTATAAATTTTAGCGTCACAATTAAATACCAGTACGTTAAGGGGATGCTGGAGTGACTTGAGAAGTTAGTTGTTTTTTTCCTTTCTTACCGACAAAATATGAGGTTAAATGAACTATAAATTATAATTCAATTATAATTAAATATATATAATATATATTTATAAAAATGTATAGTTTTTTAATATAATTTATTTTCTGTTGCGGATTATGCAATATAGAAAAATAGAATCTATTTATGCAACTTTAATAAGCGATAAAATCAAATTCCAATGATACTATCAAACAGATCTCTTTGTTTTTCTCTTTTTCATTCTCTCTGAAAAGTGCGAACAAAGGGAGTGGGACTCTATAACATTCCAAAAATATTGATTTGCTCTTGCAATTTTACACGATTGTACGTAGTAAATGTACGCGTAAAATGAACCAACAGTGGTAACTAAAATGCGGTTGGTATACGAAATCTTGTCAGAATGATATTGATTGAGATCGAAATTTGCGAAGTGAAATAATGCGTTCGCAATATGTCATTAGTCCGCCCGAGCACGAGCAATTTTAGCATTATGTTCCCTCTGTGAGTAATAAATAATAGCTGTACAATCTCGATACGTCAAACACAAACGAGAATAGAACGCAGATGAAAATTTTGTCTATATAAATTTCATCCGTTAAGTTATGCATATTTGTATACTTATACAAATAACGTAGAACATAAAAATCTAGAGTAAAAACTAAAAGGAGTATAGAATAAAAATTATAAAAATAATGTAATTATTTAATATATCCTACATTGTTGATCTCAATATTCTCTAATTTAAAAATTAATACTCCATTACGTAGACTTAATTCTTTGTGCATGATTATATTTCACGAATAATTTATAGTTAAGAGATCATCTTATTACAATTAAATGTCTTTTCTCTTCTGGAAATTGTCGAGAAAAATGAGATACTTGAATAGTGCGCGAAAAACAATAAACATCGGGAAAATCTTCGCGGATCGAATCAGCATAGACGGATTTCTAAAGGAGACCGTGAGATTAAAATGCATCCGTTCAGTCGAAGAATCGTGTCTATATCCGTGTCTAGAGAGAAGTGGAGGCAAAGTCTTCAGCAATTATCGCGGAATTCAGCCGATTGTTATCCGTTTCCCTCCGGAAGAATCGCGTTGTCTGAAGCAGACCAAATGCGAAAAGAACGCAAAAAAAAACATGAGATAAAAGAAGAAAGCAAGAAAGAGAAAAGAAGCTAGAAATCGACAAAGAAAAGGACGCGCGACAAGGAGAAAAGCAAAAGAAGGAACTCCAATGGTTAGGTTAGGTTACGTTTAAGTTAGGTTGGGTTAGGTTAGCAACGAAGAGGACAGAATCCGCCGAGAGAAGTAAGAGTAGGTGGATGAGATAGAGAAAAACGTAAAAGGAATAAAAGAAGAGCGAAGACGTGAAGAGATAAGGTTGAACGACGAAAACGGTGATAAAAAGACCAGTGTCTTTAGAACAAGCTTGTCGTGCGCAATATCTTTTGCCCAAATTATAAGAAGGAAAGAGAAATATGTACGACTTGTTTTATAAATTTTTAATAAACATTTAATCTGCAAAGTTTGCTGCATTACTTATCGTCGTACAATTATATTATGTATTTACTACAAATGAGAATTTTACTTAACCTAAATTCCTTCCAGGTAGAACATTAAACTCATAATGACATCATTATGACGTCACTTAAAAGTCATTTTGAAAAAATCGTAATCTTATTTGATACATTTTTAGCTATGTTTTGGTGACTTATTTATGATATATTGACTTTAATATGACCTCTAAAAAGAAGAATATTATATAAACTTGATTGATACACGAAATTTATTTACATTATACATATTAGCAATATTATACATATTATTATAAATAACTTTTTTGAAAGTTATATAATGCAATTATTGGTCTTAAAATCTATGATTCTTTGTGTCATCTTTTAATCGTTTTTATTCGAGTAACTTTTAAGTTATGTGATGAATAAAATCATAATGACGTTATCATGACGTCATTATGAGTTTTATGTTCTACCTGGGCTACAACTAATTGGGCTACTTAAGTTGTTCTCATCGAATATGCCTGTATAGCATCATTTGTTTTCAGGAATTCTGATAATCGTACAAAGCGCGATATGATCATCCGAAACACAATAGTCGAATAGTTGGTCGATATAACCCGTTCCTTTGCTATCCAATTATACAATGTAATTGGAGGCTTGACCGGAGGCGATCGCTGCAACGTTGTTTCCGCGCAAAGTTACATAGTTCATGCAGTTTACTCGCGGAAGCTACGAGCGGTGAGCTTCCTTTGTAAGCACTTCCGGCAGTAATTGTGCGAAGATCGTATCCCTCTTCTATTTTTTATCACAATAGGAAAGAGAGTGGATATACTAGATATAATTTTGACAGTATTTTAACGGATATACGTGCATGCATATGTACATATTCCATATATATGTATCAGATGCAACAGAATAAGATTATATTTCACAATCAATTTTGTAGATTTCTGCAATCCTGTCTCAGACAACAAAACATCTAAAATCGGGACATTAGACGTCTTAAAGGAGTCATCAAGATGTATTTTAGACATTATATTAAAATATATCTTTAAGACGTCAACAAGATATCTTTAAAACGTCTTATGTCCCGTTTTTAGACGTGATGTTGTTTGGGGTGCTATTTAAATTTTTAATATTTCTTCACAGAATGCTAACAAATTTTAATATGGCGATTGATTATTGCGGTACAGATTTTTTTAAATTATCTGCTTGGGAAAGGCATTTGAGGCTATTTTATGATCGATTGGACCTTTAGTGTCAGAGCAATATTGGTATTTAAGAAGGTTCAGGTGCTTTAAAAAAATGCAGCCAGCCTCATGTAATTTTAATATATTATTCTGTAATGCAACATAGAATTATGTGAATTTTTTTGGAATTTTTCACTGTCTCGTTTTGAAAAAAATCGACTCAAAAAATTATACTTTTTAGCATACATAGATTTATAAGAAAAATGACATATTGTACAACTTCAAAATGAAAAGAATGAAAAAATGCAAATAATAAGAAAAAAATATGCACATAATTTGACAATTTACAAATAAATGAGTGAAAAAAGTGATATATTACCGCACATTTCGCAGAAAAATGAAGTATTAAAAATTAATACAATAGGAAAAGGCTTTTACACGAGCAAATATAGATGACTAACAATAAGAAAAATTACTGTATTTAAATATAAAATTTACAAAATTTGTGCTAGACGTTTTGTCACTTACTTGTGACTTTTCAATCGCAAAGTTCAATACAATTACATATAATAACGGTCTAAAGATTTCATCTTAAAGCTATAGTTGTCTTGTTAGCATTATAAAATATACTAATATGTCCATGTTCTTCGTATTATAATAATTTCGGTGCTCAGAAATAATTAATGTTTGATCTATGTTAACAATAGCGTACAATTAAACTTTTATATGGAATTTAATAGATATAAATAATATTAGTTAAATTGCAAACACTTACATATTTTTATTTTTTGCCTCGATCTCCATTATCGTGTGTTATTCTTTTTTATTCATTTAATTGTTATTCTTTATCGACTTTTAGGCTGAATATATCCAGAATTTCTCTCAAGAGCTTTATATATTATTTAGGAAAAGGTAAAATTTATTTATATTTTGTTTATTTTGTCTAAAATTGGGAAATATGCCTTGTCCAATAAATCAATATTATCTATAAAGTTCAAACTGTTTTTTTTGTTGTTTAATGTGTATTGTTTCTGATATTAACCTTTTGTAATAATTGCTTTCACAATATAAAATTCTAACGTCATTCCAATCCATATTATGATTCATGTCAATAATATGTCTAGAAACTACGCTCAAATTCGACTGTTTTATATTTCTTTTATGTTCATTAATTCTTGTATTAAGTTTGCGTTTAGATTGACCGACATATGAAGCGTCGCAATCCTTACACATTATTTTATAAATAATGTTGTTTTTTGAAATGTGATCAGTGGAATCTTTATGCAGTTTGATAAACCTATCCAATCTATTAAGACAAGCATACCCAGGTGTATAATCTGTATTTTTGAATGATTTTTTAATGTGTTGAGAGAGACACTTTACATATGGGAAACCTATGAACCTTCTCTGTAACTCTCGTGTCAAATTAGGATGTGTATTATAGTTGCAATCATTGAATATATTATATATAATTTTTTTGATCCTTATATTGATATGTTTGAATATAAATTCCAATGGATACCCATTATCCAACAATAGTTCAATACAAATTGTTGTGTTTTTATTATAATAAATGGGATCCGACAAAAGTAATGCTCTATCTGTTAAACTGAAAATTGTGCCTATTTTATGATGGGTTGGATGGTTTATCCCAATGGACAATGGGTATCCATTAGAATTTATATTCAAACATATCAATATAAGGATCAAAAAAATTATATATGATATATCCAATGATTGCAACTATAATACATCCTAATTTATTCTATCCTAATTAAGTCTGTCAAATTAACGTTTGACAAAAGCAATAACAATAGTACGCAGAAAACAATTCCAACTTCAAACGTTAGTGCGCTGTTACCAAATTTTCAGAAGTTGCCCCTTCCCCGATAAAGCACCTGAATCTCCTTAAGCAATCTTATGTATTTATTTATTTTCACAAAAAATCAAAATAACCAGTTTGTATCTAAAATACACATGTCTAAACGGATTTTTATTTGTAGGATTATTTTTAAAAATCCATTACCTACAAAACGTCCACTAATAATACTGAAATATTTCTCAAAAAATTGAACAATATTTCAAATGAAAGTGGAGAAATTTGGAGAGAATCTAGAAGATTCGAGGAATATAAGAAGATCAAATCGTTCGTTGCGTTCAAATGTAAGACGGTGAGTTATTTGATCACCTCTTGTGTAAGTACAGATTACTAAAAAAAATTCGCTAATTCGAAAACTAAATCAAATCGAATATATCGTTTATGTAACTTTTTTTCATTATTCTTAAGCGCTAAATTCCTAAAGTAGATTTCACATATGCGTTATAAAACATCCTGTATACCCTGTACTTACAAAATGTTATTTCCAAGAAGCAAGTATAATAGATATTTCTCGCTATATTCCCTGCTGCTGTTTTGCATACAAAACACGCGAAATGAAACAAATTGACAGAATATTCATGAGACGATCTCTAGCGATCTCTTACGCTCATTTGTCTTTTTTTCTCCACCCGACCCTTCCTCCCTTTGCTCTGCATCCTAATGAAACGTTTCGCAAGACAAGACCCCGTCGCGGCAAACTAATTAATCCGGAATTTTGTTTATTAATATCCACGAACGTCAAGATGAGAGACATCGCATCACATTCTGACGTAAAATCCTGACCGTCTGCATTGCCTCCCGGGATCTTCAGGATCCCTTTCAGGACATCAGAGCTCGTCCTCCTTTGAGAGGGACTACCGGTGCAACTACTGCTGTTGCTCAAGTCAAACCCTTGTCGTAGCAGGAAGACGGTGCGGAGGCAACCAACTCTTCCCCCATCTCTCCTCCCGGACTAGGATTTATGGCGGCTCTAATAAACGCGGCAGCCGTAATCATTTGCATACTATGACCACGCTCCGGCAAATGCATCGGATGGCGAAAAGACGAGAGAGAGAGAGAGAGAGAGAGAGAGAGAGAGAGAGAGAGATATCTTGGTGAACAAAAGGCTTCCGTGCGACTAATTCTGGCTGCGTCAGCTCACGCATTTCGCGTACGTCTCTTGGTAGATACGTGCTTGTGTTGTGCAACGCGAGGGACGACGATAGTGCATTAACCCCTTACGGGATATCGCATGAATTTCGGACTCGCACTCCGTTTTCTTGCAAAAACTCTATCGCTCGACAACTTGGAGGCAAATTCGAAATATTTACGGGATTTATAATATTTAATATAAATCTCGGGTATTATAATTATATTTAATATAAATCTCTACGTGTCGTCTGTTATTAAAGAGATGCCGAAGCGACGGCCGAACTCCGATAGGTTAGCACCACACATATCTAAACATATGCACGTATACAACATACATACGCGTAAAAATGTTTTTAATATATAACTTTTTTATTAGACTTGCAATCTCACTTTTAATCGTTTACTAATAATTCTTCATATTATCCTTACTGCGTATACTATATTTCATGTACAGACAAACTGCAGAACTTTTTTATTAAATAAGTATTATTACGAACTGACACAAAGAAGCCGATAACAAAACTGTAATTTTTGATTTTTATATGATTTATATATGCAAACATAGCTAGCGCGGTTCGTTTTTATAAGTACTTTAATCGTGGAAAAGGATTTATTGATCAGTATAATCAATAAAAAGTTATGTAAAAAAAACTAAATATTCTCGCATTCGGTCGGTAAAAATATCATCCGGCATCCCCTTAAAGGGATCCTAAACGTCTTTGAGAAGTCTGTTGTTTTTTTCCTTTTTTATCGACAAAATATGAGGTTAGATAAACTATAAATCTATTTATTGGCTATAGAGATTGTTTTTTACCTGAAATTAAAACACATTCTTAAAAATTCATAATTCTGTAACCAAGATTTATAAAACTATATAGATTGATAAATCTTTTTCCTGAACAAATTAAAGTAATATAATATTAACAAAGGAGGAAGCGTTCTAATTTCGTGTAAAAAATACGTATAGCCAATAAATAGATTTATAGTTTATTTAACCTCATATTTTGTCGATAAAAAAAAACAACTGACTTCTCAAGGATTTAGGATCCCCTTAAGAGGATCCTTCACGATTATCTGTTTCATCGACTAATTATATATTATTTTCGTACTTCTAATTTTTTGTCGCATTTGTGTGCTGTCTTGGATAGATGTTAAATTGTTAATTATCCAAGATAAAATACATCTTTCTCTTTCTCTAATAATTTTATGTCGATTTTGTAATTTTCTTAATTGCACAAACACCAACTTTATGATATTCTACACTTTACACTGTTTTTGGAAGTTGATGAAAGACGTGAGAGACTGTATCATTAGTTTTTCAATAAGGCTTTGATGAGAAGTCGACAAAGAAGCTCGTCATGACACGCGAAGAGAAAACGTGTGAGAAGAAGTTTGTTGATTCGTTGAAGGTTAGGTTAGGTTAGAGGTAGACGAACGGAAGTTTATCTCGAATAGTGCAGTTGGCAGTTGTGTAGACAGTTTTACGATGCAGAACAATTTGTCGGGTCCAAAGTTGTTGTCATTAATGTAGCTACGAATTATCATTTTAACATCGTTCGGTTTTATTTACTTCTATATATAATTTTCTTCATGTTCTCATGCTTTCTGATAATGTAAAAATATGGATAAACAAGGGCAAAAAACGCCATGTTTAAATATAATTGATTCAGGTTAGGTTAGATAAAACACACATGTATATGTTTTTATTTCATCAAACAAATAATTATGAAGAAATAATTTTATGAAGAAAGATCGGATTTAGAGATTTATAGAAATAAAATTATAATAAAACATTTATTTATCAAAATTTGAAAAAGATAAAAAATAAAAAAATATATTGTATAATGTTTATTTTGAATATAATATGCTTAAACTATGTGATTTCATAAATTAAATGTATGTTACGTGTATATATATATATATATATATATATATATATATATATATTGATACGTGTTTTTATGCATCAGTAACTACGTTTTTTTTAATTTTAGCGTTTATTACATAAAAAGCAACATCAAAAAATATATTAAAGAGGTGCGCGTATAATATTGACATCGCATATTTTATCGTTTTACGTCAGTCATTTTTATAGACATATTTAACAAAGATTATAAACCAATGTTAAAAATTAAGCAATCGTAAGCGACCAAACTGGGCAAAAATATTGGTTTATTCAAAACTTCTTCATTATGTTTCGACCTTTATTTTAGGTCTTTATCAAATGAGAGTCGTTATGTGTTAAAAATCCACTAATAAATGTCGGTAGTTAGACGTCAAAGAAGACACATGTGTCATTATAAAACTTTTTAAATAATGACTATCATATACTTTTAATTATATTTAATTTAATTTTATTTTTATTATAATGACATCTTTATTAGTGGATTTTTAACACATAACGACTCTCATTTGATAAAGACCTAAAACAAAGGTCGAAACGTAATGAAGAAGTTTTGAATAAACCAATATTTTTGCCCAGTTTGGTCGCTTACGATTGCTTAATTTTTAACCTTGTGATTTTATCTACTGGCGTTTTTGAATATTTTTTATCTGATTAGATTGTAAACTAAGTTTTCATAAAGAAAATCTTTTTCATCGCTTCCAATTTAACTACATAATGGCTTAAATAAAAACTTATGAGAAACAATAGATTAATCCTTATAAATATCATTTTGGGACGTGCAAACGTTCCAAAAAAAGTAAACGATCCAAAAAATTTGATATCGACAAATGGCAACACTTAAAATTACTACAAATCAAACCATTTTCACTAAAATATGCTTGTTTGAGCAAACTGTTCTGTGCTTCTAATATAAAAGTTCTATTTGTTTCTTTTTTTTTAATTTTTATTTGTTATAATTTTAAATGTCGCTATCTGTTGTTAATAACTTCTTTAGATTTCTTCTTTCTTCTGAACACTTGCTCGCCCTAATATTTTTGATAATACTTGTTTGGGCTTAATCTAGTTGTGAACTAACATTTAAACCATATTTAGTTAAACTAAAGGTTAAAGAAGAAGAGCTCTTTGAAATTTTTGCTTCACACACAAATTTCAACGAGGTCAAAGTCAAATATTATAGACGGCGCATGGAAAGGGTAGGATAAGATAAGCTCCTGCGAGGAGGATACTCGGTCGGTTGGTTCCTCTATCTTCCTATCGAATGGAAATGAAGCGTGTTCGACCAAATTTAAGTGCGCGAGCCGGTCCGAACCAATCAGCAATATTGCTGCAAGTGCACCCACTGCGCGGATTCTCCCTTGGGTTCTCGGTTTGCGGCCTGCGGTCTGTGGCTCACGATATTGAACATTGTGAGCTATGAGACATACCGGTTCGATAATAGAACGATATACCTGTTTCGCATACGAAAAACCCGGGCCGATCTATGACCGAGCGGTTTATAGCTTTCTTATTGCTTCCTTTTCCCTTCGAAGACTGTCAATTGTTTTCTAAAAAAAAATGGCAAACCCTATATTCCCGTAATTTGCCTGCGACGTTTTTTATTGAAAGGATTGCAGAATTCACAAAAAAAGGAGAAGAGGAAAAGATCACATTTGGATATTACTATATATTAAAATTGCAAGATATTTATTTAATCAGATAGAAGGCTACTCGAATATATTTTAACTACTATTTTTAATTTGCAAATTTATAAAACGCAACAATTGTTAACCGCAATCTTTTTTTACATTATACATATATAAAATATATGCATACTAATGAAAAATATTTTAATTCTATGTAAATTATAAGTATCGACTTTCATTTAAAAAGTTGTTAAAAATGCCTGAAATAATAGTTAAATCAAAAGGATCGTAAGAAAAAATCAAAAATTAAAATAGGGATTGAGAGTCAAAACCGGTTATTGTGGCCAAAAATATTATTTATTATTTAAGGAAATATAATCATGACTCTCCATTATTTTCATTCTCTCACTTTTTAATTAAAAAAATAAGCAAAGCATACTCTAATACATCACTAATTCGGCCGGAAATCTTTTGTGAGCTTTTTGCAAAATCAGGTATGTGAATTTTGATGTAACATGCGCCTTTTATCTTTTGTATTAATATTATATTTACATATAATTTTTACACTGAAAATGGTCCAAATAAGACCGAAACGTTTGTTAAAAATACTTTATTATAAGTAATAAATAATATTTTGGCCTACAGTAACCGGTTTCGGCTCCCAGTCCTTATTTTAATTTTTGAAATAATAATGTTATATTATAATAATGAAGTATTTTAAAACAAAACTATTTAATATAAATTGATATGTATTCATTAATGTCCCAAATTATTTGTGACAAAATAATCACATTTGTGATATTAATAGTTTGTGATTAAATTCTTTGAGAAATTATTTGCATAATTTTATTACTATAAAATAGATTGAAACAGTTTAATAAATAGAATTTCGCAGATATCGAGAATATATAAATATCCACTTCCAGTTAATTTCCTTATTATTATAATTATTACAATATTAATATATATATTAGTACATACATATTAATATTAATACAAACATATAGTTTATTGTATATTGCAAAATTTGTGACTTGGCAAGTTTAAAAATGTTATAAAAGTTATTAGATAAATATAATATTTTTTTACATAAAACAATATATATAAACAATTTAAAAGCCGAAAAAAAATATTCAAAGTATCTTTAATTCCAAACTTATAACTCTTATTAAAATATAAATAATAAAATTAATATAATATATTAATATACATATAATATACTAAATATACATAATATAAAATAATATAATAATAATATATAAAATAATTAATATATTAATATATAATATACAATAATATAAAATAATAAATATAATATAAATATAATATAAATATTATTAAGCTTAGAAAACTTGATAAATATTATTATTTTACATATATCAATATAACGAAGATTAATCGGATTGATTAGAGATTAAAGGAAAAAAAATTAGCGTTTGCCAAAGATTACTCGAAAGAGAAAGCGTAACGCATTGTCGAAGCAACAAGCTACTTAGCGAGAGCAACGGCGACTTTTCTTCCGCCAGCAACTCATCCCGAATCAATTGGTCGATGTCTCGAGAAAAGCGGAATATTGGAAATGGCGGAGAGGAGAGGAGAGAAGCGGAGACGGAACAGTCTGGCTGATTATCAGATTATCCGGTTCTCCGGAACATTTGCAATTTACGTCTCCAGAGTCCTACCCTTCTCTCTCTTTCTCTTTCTCTCCCAAAGCAAGCCAGGAGAGGAAAGTCACCTCCTTTTCCCGAACCCTCTCTTCCATCGTTCTCGTATCGACGAGTTGACGGAAAATTTCGTTTCCATCCCGTAAAAGTCGTTTTCGCGAGAGCACACCTTCCTGTCACGCGAATCCTTGATCAAGAGTCCTCAGCCTCGCGGATGACGATGACTGCCATGGTTGACCTACGCGAGCTGAGAGATTAATCCTCGAGCGGAGACTTCTACTCGACGGCTGCAGATGATAATCCTATTAACATAATATAGGAGCGACTTAATTAAGGGCCGCTTATCCTAATGTGCGCTTTTCTTTAAAGAAAAAATATCCCGGGATTTTTTATTATTAATCTTCATATCTCAAATGTAGCACGCGCGTATTTAAGCTTTATTTTGAGCTTCAATGTTCACTTATTCATCGATGAATTATATATTATATATATACTTAAAATTTGGACCGAAAATATATACGAGAAAAATTTTTATTGAATTTATCTTGAATTGAATCAGAAATTCTCGGGCTGTCTTTTTAAAGTAAATTTTCTTTAATAGATTTAATGGAATATTACATTATTTACCATAAATTTTCAAACAAGTGTATTTCCAATCAAGAAATGGAATTTCTTGCTAAAATAGTATCCATCAAATAAAGTTTAATGTGTATTTTCTATGTATACACATATATTTGCATTTTTAATTTTATCTACGCCATTTAAGCATATTAAGCATGTAATTGGAAATTTATGTCTATATCAATTAATATATTTATAAAATATATTTATACTAAAATAAAAGAATAACTATTATGTCACAAAACATGATATTTTGTGTTTAAAATATATTTTTATGTACTAGAAAATAAAAAAATTACCCGTTTATTGCAAAAATAAATATGATCTATTCTTATAAAATTAAGAAAAACGAGGGCACAATCGCATTTAAAAAAATTTCTTCTCACCAACAGTGAGAACTCAATAAAATTGTTCACATATTATTCTGATTTAATTTCGTTTTTGCGACCGAGGAACTTGACAGCGCCAATTAGTCGATTATTCTTATATAGTAACCGTAAAAAATTCATTACTTATTTTTACCCTGTTCTAAACTAGATAAAAGAATCCTCTTAAGAGGAAAGTGCCCTAAAAAATTATAGTACCAAATATTCTAAAATTTATAAAAGGTAGACGAAATGAGGTTTATTTTTTTTACATTAACAAAAAATACATTACTTTAAGTACATTTACAAAAAATTCGGCGTCTTAAAATTATATACATGCTAAAAATTCGAAAATAAAAATTATGAACATAACAGAAATTCAGAGAATTAATAATATGTAATAGAAATTTTGAAGCCCGTTTTTGCAATTTTTAATTATTTTCAGTTATTAAAGCGATAATTAATTTTTTTTTATTTAGGGATCCATTTTAGATATCGCATTATGTAGATATTGACACGTATGTTTTTTCCAAATTTTTTATTATCGAACTGAGGATCATTTGGATCATGGAACTGAGGATTTTCGTTGACATTTTCCCATATTTTGAAGCTGCTTAAACATATTAAACATATTAATATTTAAGTAATTTGTTTTAATAATATATTATTTAAATTTGATTCATATTTTTTAAGTTATTAGCTGATTTCAGTCAAAAGATTAATGGAGTTTAAAAGTTTATTAATTTTTTTAATAAATCAAATTAATTTTTTTAATATAAAATTGAGGAATAGCGCGCGCGTAGAGCGCATTATTCTAGTCCCTTATGAAAAAAAGACGTGTGACTTTAATTGTTGCCGCTTTTCTGTGATGCCGATTGGCTGTCTTGATTCGCGTTGTGCGTATATTTATAGCATCAAGCAGCCATTAAGAGTGTTAACAGTTTGACAGTTGTCAAAATAAAATTAAATAAAATTACAATTATTCAAAAGTTAAATCTCACGCACATATTACATAAAATTGGATAATGGTGCTGTTACTATATATATAAAAAATATACATTTTGTGGAAATATAAATACAAGATCCCTGGGATTAAGATACATGAAAAAAAGCATTGCTATCCTCTAAATTTAGATTAAAAGTTTAATATAAAAGTATAGTTTGTATTACGATTCGTACGTATGTGTACGTACATTGTAGATATAATAGAGCAAAAAAAAACAACAATACATATTTACGTTCAAACCCATAATAGTATTAAACGTAGCAAAAAGTGTGACTCTATGTGTGCTATGTATATACATAGATTTCTAATACATGTTTGATCTGGATGATTCATGATATAATATTAAAAATACCATAATTATTCTTCGAAAATTAGTCTGTAATTACCGGTAGCAAACTGAGAGTTACTATTTTATCGGAGTTCGTCGTTTGCTGAGGGATTTTATAAAACATAGTCTTTTCTCTCTTACTTTAAGAACACAATTTTTTCCATGCAACAACGAACACAACGACCCTGTTCTGAGACAGGAAAACTCGAAGAGCGATGGCGATGGGAGAGGAAATGAGCATGTAGAAGGTTGCCAAGCAAACCAGGACAACGGCGCATTCGGTATTCCCTCGTGTCACTGATTATTCCATTTACGAGCCATGATTCTGAATAGCGGTACACATACCGAGGCGCGAATCCCTCGCTGGAGATTTCCTTCACGTTTCGATTCCTCGTTCACAAATCGGTACGGTTGCACCGTCCCTTCGTTTTTTCTCTCTTCCTTTATTCTGTTATACCCTTCCAGCCGTGCGTAGCTCATCGCAGGGGAAGAGAGAAAGAGAGGGAGAAAGTCCCCATCGGATCGAAAATCGATTCAATCTGCGCGAGCCTGTGTCGAGCCGGGGTTTTGACTCGCGAACGATATACTCCCGAAAAAATAGCATCCCCGGCTATGCAGCATCCGCAGGAAAGCGAACGCGTCCCCGGTTTCGTATCGGCATTTCAGTATGACCGGCACCGCCGAAGCGGAATGTTTACGCGATGTGGACGCGCCGAGAGAGCGGATTTTCCGATCGTGAGCGACAGGGACAAGCCCGAAAGACTTGATGAAACTCGATTCAAATGTTCGGAATAAAATCAGTTTCTTCTTTTTTTTTTTTTTTTTTTCACGCGAATGTTGCCTCTTACGCGACTTTTAAGAGGATTCTAAACATCATTGAGAAGTCTGTGGTTTCAGTTCTGTTTTATCGACAAAATGTGAGGTTAGATATACTATAAATCTATTTATTGGCTATACGGATTGCTTTTTACCTGAAATTAGAGCGCTTCCACATTTGTTAATATTAATATTTTTATTTGTACAGGAAAAAGATTTATCAATCTGTATAGTCTCATCTATCTAGATTGCAGATTATGAATTCTTTTTCTTTATAATCTGCAACCTATATATATATATATATGAGAATATACAGATTGATAAATCTTTTTCCTGTACAAATTAAAGTCTTAATATTAACAAATGTGGAAGCGCTCTAATTTCAGGTAAAAACATTCCGTATAACCAACAAATAGATTTATAGATGAATCTAACCTCACATTTTGTCGATAAAACAGGATTGAAACCACAGACTTCTCAAGGACATTTAGGAACTCTTTAAGAGAAGAAAAGGGATTTTTAATACGCATTTTGTAATCAACATTATGGAGATTCGCGTCCACTTTGGGAACTGTGACAGCAGCCTGATGAGACTCTTTCTCGCGCTCTTTCACCCCTGTCGCGCATATATGCGGAATAAAAAATTTCGCGAGGGCAGCACACCGCCACTATCGAATATCTCTACACATCCGCAAACACGACGTAGACCGTCGTGCTTGCACATGCAAATTTTCAGGTGCGGCGAGCCGTCTGCGCTAACGCGTCTACCTGAATTAGTCGACCGAGAGAACTAGACGAGAGACACGTAGGGGAAGGTGGCGAAGGGTGCTTCTGTCCTTATTCATGCATAAAATCCATATTCTTCGAGGAGAAGAGACAACGTGCCCCATCGCGAGGAAGAAACGACGTCGCGGAGTCACCCGAGGCAACCCTTTTTCTGATGTTACCTTCACGAACAGTTAGGTGTTTTCAAGGAATTATATACACATATGGTCGGATAAATTTTTATTCTGTATTTTTCATTTCTCAAAAAATTCTCTGGACATGATTTTAACATTCGTAGAGAATTGATATAGTAGGAATTAAAAATAATAGCTGCAATGATATATCAAGGAAAGATAGAAATTTTAAATTGATCCTCTGTTCGAAAAAATATAAAAGTTTTAAATGTACATTGTATTTTCATTTTAAGAATTTCTTCCACTTATTTGTAGAATATTCTGTTTTAAAGAAAATGTCAAAAGGATCCTTTTATTTTAAGAGAAAAATTATTTAAGGATTACTATGAGATATATTTCTAATTTATAAAAATATAGACAAAATGGGGGATTTATTTTTACATTAATAAAATAGTGTGCATTATTTTATAGGCAAAAAAGAATTACAAAAAGAGTGTAGATATATAGTATATATAGATCAAAGGTATGATAGGTATATAAGATCTAGGTCTTGAATGATTAAATTAGGTTAGTTTACATGTTATTTGTAAACATTTTTCTTAAATTGTTCATGTTTTTTAAGTTTACTTTTTCGAGCCACTTAACTAAAACTATTTAATAACAAACATTGCACTGCACTGTAAATTACTATATATACATTGCTGACGCAAAACGCCAATAAATCGGTTTGCACAAAGAAGCATATACTTTGTTCTCAACAAAGAATATATCTTAATTTGATACATAGAGGATGTTCCAGAAACGCTTAGAGAATATCTGTTGTTAAAAACTTTATTTACAACCTTTTACTTCGAGAATACAAGTTTTTCGATATGTAGTTCATAAAATCGATTGTCTAACGTCTAACCTATACCTAACCTATTATTACCCGTCTATACCTAACCATGCACAGAAATATATTTTTTGTTTTGTCTCCATATTCTCCATTCCTCGAAAAATATTAAGAATACTACAGTTTTTTCCGCCAATGTGCAAAAGTTGGCGAGTTGTTTTTAATGCGGTTTTGTTTTTATCAGCCAGCGATTAAAATTACATTGCCTCCAGAGAGAACAGAGAGTATATCTCGATTTTACAGAACGCTCCGTCCCGTTTCAGCTTTTAAGTCACGTCGCTCGCGAGTGTGCATCCGTAACGGCAATTACTTTATAATTGGATCAATGACCTGTGTGCTCTTGATCAGTGGTATGGCTATTCAATTTTATTGTGCGTTTTAATAGCGTTCCGCAGCTCACGGATCGCGAACAATGCCCGCGAGCGGTATACGAAACACATTTCAACTTCGCTGATTAATCGGGGTACACGCTGAAATGGAATATATTTAATTTCGCGAAAATTTAGTCCCGTACAATATTATTTCGCGATATATATATATATATATATATATATATTCTCTCGATTATATTAATGAACCGGGCTAACATTACGCTGCGCGATTCTGTCGTTGCGCCCTGGCGCAAAGGACTTGTTCCACATTTCATTCTGTCGCAATATTACCAATAATTACCACAATTAGCAAACATCTGCTAATGAAATATACAGGATGATGCATATGGAACGAAATATATATATATAGGTTTATTTAATGGCATGCGAATGAACAAAGTATGTTAGGGTCGAATGGATGGACGTCGTTTCGAATTATTTGGATCAATACTCAAATCGCCTGTATGACGTTAATAATAAGTGAATTTTCGGGTATGTTTGTGAGAACAAAATAAAGTTTCTGGGATATAGATTTTTCAAAAATAACTTTGTGTAAAAGATACAATATTTCTCGTATTTATTCTTCATTTAAATTGTTTTTCTCGTATAATAAACGAAGCATCGTTTAGATATAAAAGATTAATTGACGTATTAATTATAGTCGTTATTAATTAAATTTCGAATTGTTTTCAAGCCTATCAAAGAATCCCCGCAACGAAAAAAGTACAGAGAGAAATAACCAATATATATGTATAACGAAGGGTTTTATATATTTATACGAAAAACTATTTTATACTTCAAAGTGAACGCAAACTAACGAGAAAGAGAAATACAAACACGTTGCAAAAAGATAGGTAATATTGGAACAGATCGCAGAGCGAAACTTTAAAACTTTATCAAAACCCGTCTAATCGACCGAGTATGAGGGAATTTTTCCCGAAGACTTTATTATTAGAAAAGTTCACGAATGTAGAGGAGAATCGGGCGATATCCGGCTCGGAGAGTCGTGCCGGATTATCATGGTTATCGACTTTGCGGCTCTGACGGCTTTGATCGAAGATGAGAGGGGGATGAAAAGGGGTTGGGAGGTCCTCTGCCCATTACGCCGTTCAAGAGTAACAAGATATTGAATTTCCCGCGCGGTTGCGAGAGCCTCTTCTCTACTTCAAGACCGGAATCCGCGCCCTGCGATATATAAGGGAGCGCCTTTACACGCGTCTCCAGGACTGTATATTCCAGGGCCCTCGAGGGAAAGAGAAGCCTATACATACATATAGGTATATATATATATATATATATATATATATGCACAAGCACCTCTTTACAAACGCCCATTTTCAAACAATGAATTTTTTAGCGTGTCCGTGAAAGCCTGCTCGAAGCCCGCTCTTTTTGTGTTCGACCACTCTCGGCACAAAGGGTGTCATCGTCGCGCCCTATACGCACGTGTGTGTATATGTACCTTGACGCCCTTCTGGCTCTTTGACCATTCAAGGAATGCCGTCGTAACTGAATCAAATACATATAATACTATTCTTCGCACGTGCGAGAATGTCCCTTTGTATCTTCATTCTCGAAGAGTTCGCTCGCGACGACGTATTAAATTTGTGAAAGCTTTTATTTTAAGGTAAACAATTGTCTAATAATTGCGATTTTATAAATGAAAAGACAAAAAGCTGCGTTAGAAAATATATCAAGTTGAATCGAATTTTTTTTAAATACGCGCAATGTCGATTGATAATGTAGATGGCATTACTAGTGAATTTAACTCTTTTATCTACAAATGGTACACGAATAGAATAAGTTTTTTAAACTGTTTTCTTATCAAGGTATGATAAATACTATCGAAAATTTTAAAATAAAAATTTATAACATATATTTAACAATTTATTAAAAGGTATATAAAATAACAATTATATAAAACAATTATATATAAAAATTTGTAAAATTTCTTATATATTTTTAATATTAGACCTGACATAATAAATTGGCTGTGTGATATCTAGACTAAAATTAAATTCCTTCTTCATCTTTTGTAGATAAAGTTTAAAATAAATACCAGCATGAGATACAACAAACATTGTTTTGACATTTGAATTTTTATCCATGTTTAACATATACTATTATTAAATATATCAAATTTTATATTTTATAATTTGTAACATATATTATAGAAAAATTAATATTTAGCAACATATTATAGAGAAGTTAATATAAATGAAAAATAACTATTTCTTATATCATTCTATTTATACATAAATATTTCTTAATTTTAAAGAGAGACAAAAAATAGATGCAATAAATTATGTCAAATATTTGATACATATAAATAAATTTACTTTTTAATAATAAATTTTATATAAATTTTTGAAGCAACAATATCAAAAGTAGCAACAAGTTTTTTATTAGGACTAGAGAATATACAAAATAATAATAAAAACATTTTTTATTTATCACAAGAGATTTAATAATTCTTAAGCAAAATTTTGAGGTGGAGTACACGGCATTTTCTTCTTTAAATTCTTTATCGATTGAAGCTTTAAAACGGAAAAAATTATAGATAAATTATAGTAACAAAATAATAATTTTTTTAAATATTTTTAATTTTTTTAATATTTCAATAAGTAAACGAATTTTTTAAAGAGTGATGGCAAAAAGACCTGTTTTTCGCCCATTTTATAGGGTCAGATTTTGGGACCTCAAATTTCAAACTTTTTTTATGCCAGCAGTGTTTATTTTGACATATAACTTTACATTAAACCGACACACAAACAAGCTCTCGAATGAATAACACAATTAAAAAGAAATATAGAAAAATAGAAGTCAACCAAATAAAATAAAATTAAATAAACAAAATATATAAACATAGAGACGCTTCTAAAACACTTCATAAATGGTAAAAACAAATTATACATAAACTCTACTTAAATAAAAACGGAAATAAAATAAAATAGGAGAGATTAAAATTAATAAAAATACCAATATCTAAAATAAATTTAAAATAGTATCGTACATATTATTTAAGTTTTCAGTGTTCCTTTGCAAATTAATAAAATTCTTTTGTTTTTTGATGAAAATCATCTTGCTTTTTTTTTTTTTTACATGTACTTTGTTGTGTAAAATGGACACATTTGACCAGTCACAATCATGGTTAAACAACGTTCTGTGTTTGCTGATAACCGAATGAAAAGTATCATGTTTTTTAATATTCGAATTATGCTCCTTAATTTGTGTTTCCAAATGACGTTTGGTTTGCCCAATATAACAAGAATCACAATTAAGTGATAAATATAAGGCCAACTTATCGAGCTGAATATTCGAGATGTTCAGTCAACTACCATTTATTACATGTATAAATTATAAAACTACAGTCATTATATTAAAACTAACGCAAATTACAATCATTCTATAAACGTTTCGACCGCACGCGGTCTTCTTCAGTATAATTATTGAAATATAAATTCTTACAATTCACATAATATCGAAATTTAATTATAGTTATTCAGAATCAAGAGTTTTTGAGTAATTAACGCGTGTTTCAATCCGTCCTGTCCAACAATGTTCGCCTCGATATGATCCCTGATTTTGTTCAGATCTCGGATAGTTTCATCGTTAATATGCGAGAAATTAACCCGTTCCGTAGGCGCTATCATCGTTCTTCTTGATAATTTTGCTACTTATTAACAGTTATTAAGGATGACACATAACAAACCCAAAGAATCACAATTATTACAAGAAATCTTATATACTACATTTGTTCTTTTACTGATAGGAAGTTTGTTTTTTCCTTTTTTAATTAATTTGTCTAATCTATTATTAACAGTAAATAAAACTCTCAAACCACAGCTATTTAATATTCGTTGAACATAGTCACTCAATCCTTTTACAAAAGGAAAAATGACCATGTTGGCAGTGTCAAAAGAATTCTTTCCCCTCTGTGGATAATTATCTTGTGATTTCAGATGTAGCAGCTGCAATCTTTTATTAATAATTGAATCAATTAGACTCATTGGATAACAGTTGTTAATAAGAATCTGTTTTACTAACAATATATTTTGCGCATGAAATCTACTGTCAGACAAAATAATGGACCTATCAGTGAGACTAAGAATAATACTAATTTTGTATTTGTAAGGATGATTGGAATGAAAACTAATGTATCTTCCCGAAAAGGTGGGTTTTCGATATTAGTTCGTGATTAATCTTTGATTTTTCCTTATAATGGACGTATCAATTAATACAATCGTTAGATTCAATTTTATAAGTAAATTGCAGTCTAGGATGATATCCATTAAATTGTGTCAAAATATTGTCAATTTCATTTCTCGGAACGATAGCAAATATGTCATCGACATATCTACAGTAAACTGACAAAGGAAACGAGAGGGCGTTCAAACAAAAAGTTTCTAAATCATTCATAACCAGATCAGATAAAATAGGAGACAAAGGAGAGCCCATAGGCATTCCAAAAATTTGCTCATAATATTCATTATCAAAAGTGAAGCTTGTAAAATTCATGACTAACTCAAGCGCATATATAAATTGATCTAAAGAGAAGGTCCTATTTTGAGAAATGTCTTTCCATCTCTGTTTAATCGCCGATATAACCAAGGCTTTAGGAACATTAGTGTATAAAGACTTTACGTCCAGCGATATCATACATTCGCTATCTTTAATGTTAACATCCCTAATGTCTTTAACAAACGCCCAACTATCTTTGACATATGAGACAGGTTTACTAACCGACCGAGACAGAATGTCGCATAAAAATACTGCTATATTATAAGTAGGACTACCAATCGAGGACACAATAAATCGTAAAGGGCAATCAATTTTATGCACCTTTGGCAAGCCATAAACTCTAGGTAGATTCCCATTATTTACAATTAGTTGTATTTAAAAAAAAATAAATTTAAAATTATACTACTTTTAAAAAAATATCTTTTAACATTTTCAACTTGCTACATAAATATTGCAGCAAATAGTTACACTGCAAATTTGTTACAATAATTTATAAACAAAACTATACAGTGTTTCAAAATTTGCAAATTAAAATACTATAGATAATACTAGAAAAGATTTTAAACATTTAAATACTGATTAATATCTTTATTATTTAATATTTAAAAAGTTTTTCTGCAAATAATATTTTAATTCGCTAATTTTGAGACACCCTCTACTCTAGGCAGCATTTCTTTTTAGGTATAAAATAAAACTTTCAATAGTTTTTCTCCATCAAACTTTATGATTTCGTCTCCACTATACAACAATAAAGAAGAAAAAACACCGCGCAATTTTTATCCAAAGAAAAAAATTGAAATATTGATATCATGCCGAATGAATATTGCAGCGAATATGTTTCTCCGAACAAAAATGAAAAAATTCAGAAGCGAGGGATAAAAATCGGCGGCGAAGCGACCATTGTCCAGCTGTCCGGTAATGGACGACCCTCTTTTGGCTCGAGTTAATAATACTGAATTGATCTAGGACGTTTTGGCTATTATGTTTCACGACGCTGCTTTCCGCGCACGCTTACCTTTTATATTACAGACAGTCGAAAAACACAACTTTTTACCCAACTTTTTTTCGTGATCGGCTGCCACAGTCCAGCATCTGCTTGCCGATGTGCATCGGTCATCGGACGTGTGGCGATTGTCCGATAAATGCAAAATAACTCGAAAAAGTGTCAGTGAAGGATGACGATGTAAAATAAAGTTAAATTTGACATCAAAGCGAATCATGCGAAATCGAAGAAAATTAATGGATAAAAAATAATTCCTTCATATATGTGCGCACGAGCAAATTCTTCCATACAATTTCAGCCATAAATTTTATTCATTTTTATTTGAATATTTACAAATTAAATTTGTATCTAAAGTTAAATTTTTTTTAATTAAATTTCAAACTCATTTAAAACGTAATCAGCCTATTTATTAAATATATAATTTTTCATGTATATTTATTTTTTGATTAAAATATTAATAACAATAATTGAGAATATATTATAGATTACGTACAATAATAGAAAAATGTGTTCCAAAAACAAGAAATAATTTGGCATTAATTAAATATGATGTATAAGAAATGTGTGATTTTAATGGATAAAATTTGATAAAATTTTGTTCATTATAACGATAAAAATGATAAACATTTATATGCAAATGTGTTTATTTCATTGAAGTTATGGATATGTATGGAATATACCAATTTGAATGTAAAATTATTATATACTATAAAAAATGCTATTATATATGTTTAAAAAGTGTCTATTGTTGATTTGATTTATCTCTAACGTCACAGTGATTTTGATCACTTTATTTGGAGATTACGATTGTAATTACGTGCTTGGTTAATCTCACATATGCAGTTTATCTGAATCGAATTTAATCACAAATAAAAGTCAAGATACGAATGATAAAGATTATATATTCGATTAGGAAAAATTTTCTCCGGCTGCGTCAATATTATGTCAAGTTTGAACATTATGAGTATAAATTATCATTTTAAAATAATATAATTTAATATGATAGGTATTAAAGAGAGAGAGAGGGGAACATTCAAACTAAATTTATTATATTTAAAAAATGTTAAATATTTCACTTAAAAATAAAACTTTAATTTAAATGATATTTAATTATTTGATTTAAAAATAATAATTTAAATGGTAAATTTTATAGTTTAATTTTACAATTCTTTTTTTATTACAAAATATACGACATCTTAAACTTTTATATATGAATCTTATGCATATTTGCATTCTCGTCATATTGCATTTCGAAGCAAGAGGGAACCATTATTGGCTGGATACAACAGCTTATTCTGCAATCATTCGTATGACGTGTGGTCATGCGACACGACTACTCGTCCATTTTTTTACCGCACGATTTATTCGAAGGGCGGGAAGCAAAAACCGTGGAAGGGAAGTTTAGTTTACGTGTGTAACAAAAAGATATTTTTGCTTTATTCTTCAAACAAATTTTATATAAAGACATTTTTTCGTCGTTACTATGATATATTGTTTATTTTTTACAAAATTAATTTGCTATAAAAATATAATTGCAATAAAAAATTTATGCAAAAATATTTTTAACAGATGTGTTTATATATACATATGTAAGGCGTTTACATAAGATATATATCTCACAAACTATACTTATTGTTAGCATATATCTATATTGTATTAATATACACATATATGTAGGATGTATATAATTATTAATTAATATACATATATATATATATACACATATATATCCCAGATAGCATATGAGTCATGGATATCTATCGAATATCTGTTTCTGGACATTGGATATCTATTTTTGATCCAGAAAGAATCCGTCAATTACTTAAATGTATACACGAAAAATATAACAATATATTATATATTAATTTAAAGATTACAATATAAATAATAATAAAATTAAAAGATTTCAAAAAATTTTTATATATTGTACTTATATATCTGAACAATCTAATTATTATATATATAAGTATTTGAATTAAAATATTTAAATTTAATTTAATTAAATAATGTGGAATATTAACTCAATAATATTTATTAAATCAATAGCATTTATCACTTGAATTCTAAATAAAAAATTTAATTAAAGTTTAATGATATTATTTGTATGATAACTAATCATCGAAATTTCAAGATGTGGAATACTTTCATATATTTATAGTTACAGGTAGCGACAAAAAAAAATAATTAGATGCTTTCGGTCTCAAGAGTGTAAAGATATCGTTTCAATAGTTCGTTCCGTTGCACTTTAAGAAGGAAAACGATGCTTGACGGGAACGCATGTGTATACACCGGTATAGGTTCTCACGGATTATCGACTCGAATATCTCATGAAAATTATCAAGCTAGGGCCCAGTGGCGGTCGCGTCGCGTAATGCTATTAATTTGCAGGAACCGATGCAGACCACTGGCTTCATTATCGTTATCAATACTGTATAGAATCGCGTGACAAGTGCGTGACCGCAGATGCGGAACGCCCTCGGTACCTATAGACGTTTGTATCCAACCGCCTTAATTTATCCTTTAAATTATGCACGATCTCGCTGAGCACAGCGGTTTTTGATCCGCATCGAATAAAAGGAATCGAAGAGAGAGGGAGCGAGAATTCTATATTATATTTTTTTCTAAAGTTCTTTCAAAAGTTATTTCAAATGTTTTTAAAAAAGTCCGATAATAATATTGTTTAAGGGGATGCCGGATGTCTGTTTTATCGATCAGATGATTATAGATTTTTCTGCACCGAAATCTTTTTATTGGTTTAATAAAATAATAAATGCTTTTCCACAATTAAAACACGTACAGAAACAAAGTGGGAACCTACTGATTTTATGTTAAAAACAAGAAAAAATTTAAAAATTAAAATTTCTTTATCGACTTCTGTCGTCAGGTCGAAAAAAATAATTGTTTAATATAAAAGTTCTGCTGTTTGTACGTACAAAATAAGATAGGTTCCGACTAGAAATTGAATAAAGAAGTATTAGTATATTTTTAGATATAAGTTTAAAAGCCTAATAAATAAGAAAACGGTGCAGAAAATTTTCACGCATATGTGTTGTATACGTGCATATGTTTAGACATGTGTGATGCTAACCTATCATGTGTATATGTGTATACATGCATATGTTTAGATATGTGTGGTGCTAACCTATCGGAGTTCGGCCGTCTCTCCGGCATCCCCTTAATAATCATGACAACAGTGTCAACTAACTGCACTTTTATCAAGGAAGTATGTAAAAAATTTTGAATTCTTGCGTTTAACATCAAAAATGTTTATTAATTTTAATTAATTGTACCATTCTAGTTTTTCACTTGAAAAGGACCAAAAACAGATGGTCGAAACGTTGTGAAAATAAAATAAAAATTTTCTTGGCTAGTTTGGGTCGATTTAAATATATCGTTCCTATTATATTTTTTATTCTATTAATTTTGCCGCTGTTCTTTCTCTATAATATTACACATTAGTTGATATCGCTACAATTTTCAAAAATAAACTGTAATTATAATTTCAAAACAAATGCAATTATTTTGAAATCTTTTCTCCATTAAAGTCTTGTACATCGTATAATATAATACATTCTTTTTTTATATTTGCGCATCATTTATGCTCTCTACAAATTATTAATTAATTTATCAATAAATTATATATAAGTAATTACTTAAAGCAAGAAATAGAAATCAAGTATGAATAAGTAACAGTAATCGATATAAGAGCGACTTCTCGAGAAAAGAGCCACTCTTCCATAGATTCCGACGTTTTAAGGAAGAACCTGCGTGTCATTTTCTTGGTGAAATAGCGGAGAAAGGTCCTGAGAGGAGGCTCGAGCTGGCTCGAACTTGTCCGTAAGGCTAAACTAATTTGCTGCGCGAGGGTGGACGGTTGGAACCTCTAGGTAGTGGGGTGACACACAGGACCAGAAACTATGGTCGAACGCAGAAAGAAATCGTGGCAAGGGGTAGAGGGCAGAAAGGGGGAGCTCTAATATCACGGTGGTGGGGCACCGAATTCCAAGTGACCAGTAAAAGTGCTACCCCACGTACACGGACCTCGCTTCTCTCTTCTTTTTCATCCCCCTTTTCTGGCCGCTTTCTCTCCTCTACGTCGCCGCTCCTCTTCCTTTCTCCCTCTCTCCCCCCGATAAATCCCCTTTCCCTTTCGCTTCGACACCCCCGCCCTTCCGGCCCCTCAAAAGACCTCAATGTTATCCGAGGGGAACTGTGAACTGGGGTAAAAGACTGCTCGTGTTGGGTCGCGAGGAGGACGTTCGTATTTTACGAACACATTTGTGTGTGTGTGTGTGTATAAGTCGGGTGTTTTTTTTTTAACGCACGTGTGTGCAGGTGCGTAACTTCGAAAGAGAAGGAAGTACCTTGACGAGAAGGAGCTCCGACAGTGGTGGCTACCCTTTGTTCAGATCCCCGAGCTTTCACAAAAGGACACTTCTTTAAATCGCTAATGACTTTTGCCATTTCTTCTGCATACGAGCTATATCATATGGCCGCCCTTATAGCACACCATATCCAAAAAACATTCAGAGGATATTCAGAGAATATTCGGAAGATATTAGAACATCCTCAGGATGTTCTCTGAACGTCTTCGAGATATGTGTGCTGTTAAAGTGATAATAAGAGAAAGAGAGTATTTTATATAAATAAAAAACTTTTATTTGTTCAGAAATTAGATTGTTTCCTTTTCTCTTTTCCTTCTTCGCCACAATTTAATTTGAAAAAATTAACTTTTGTTAGTTTCTCAGTTTTTTTCTCGTTTCTTTTCAATTTTTCCATTTTAATAAATGTTCAAAATAAAAAAACTTCGAGGGATGAACGATGACAGGAAGAAATGATTTCCTCCTTCGATCGTAGGAAGGCGTCGGCCCTGACTTTGAAAGAACGTGGGGGGTGGCAGGCAGGCAGGGGGGTAACTCTCCGTGAGGGAGGGACGTCGAATCGTAGAACATAGGGACGGGGGTGCGGTGGCCGCGGCGGGCCGGAGGGTTGAATCAGCGCGGAGGTGTATGGGGGAATTAGTGGATGGTCGCGGACAATGTGGGGGATACTTTCTCATATCAAGTATGGCCGCCATCGTGGCACGATGGTCAAAACAATAGTAAGTAGCCGTGGCCGAGCGGGCGAGCCTTCTTCTTCTACCCTGCGTCGTCGCGCGCCGCCATGATATATCGTACTCTTCTTTTTCTCTTTTCCATTTTCTTTTTTCATCTTAATTATCGCCACCTCGACAGCGCGCGATCTGCCATTATTCCACCCTCCTCCTCTCGACTTTCCAGTGCGCAGTGAACAAAGTGGTGTTATCGTCGCGTTATCGCCGGTACGCAACGTCCAGGCATTCCTCAGCGGTATTTAACAAATGGATAATAACGAAGGATCATCGGCGAGCCGTCATTTTCCGGAGTGGTCTTACATCCACCCTGCGTCACGCTGCTGATCACGGTGAGTGTCAATCTTTCGTCCCGATGATCGAAATTATCTGATCCGATCAGTCACCTATCATCTACAATTGTTACAATCGAGGACAATTACAGGACAAACAAAAGTGACAGGATAAAACCTTTTCTTATGGCGAACTATTGAGCCTATTTTTACGTTCGATTTAATCCCAATGTTGCTTGTTACTGATAACAACCCAAAATCTACAAACCCCATAACTTCGCGTGTCCCAAACTTTTGGATTCTTTTTTACAATCGAAAACAATTACAGAGTAAATGACTAAAGTGACAGGATGAAACCTTGTCTTTATGCGAACTATTGAACCTATTTTTACGTTCGATTTAATCCTAATGTTGCCCGTTACTGATAACAATCCAAAATCTACAAACCCTATAACTTTCGCGTGTCCCAAACTTTTGGATTCTTTTTTACAATCAAAAACAATTACTGGGTAAATGACTAAAGTGACAGGATGAAACCTTGTCTTTATGCGAACTATTGAACCTATTTTTACGTTCGATTTAATCCTAATGTTGCCCGTTACTGATAACAACTCAAAATCTACAAACCCAAAAACTTTGCGTGTCCCAAATCTTTTGGATCCTTTTTTACAATCGAGAACAATTACAGAATAAATGACCAAAGTGACAGGATAGTACTGTCTTTATGCAAACTATTGAACCCATTTCTACGTTCAATTTAATCCCAATGTCATTCATTATTGATAACAACCCAAAATCTACAAACCCATTTCTTGTGTCCCAAACTTTTGGATCCTTTTGCCGGAATTAACACGGCCTATCAAATGCGCGAAACAACACCGAACCGCTCCCTCTTTCAGGGTGGACTAAAAGTACCCTGGCCGACCGGTTACTCTCGCCGCGACGTCTTTTGCATGCGAATACTCCACGTGGTTCATCCGGCAACACGCATTGCGCAGATTCGACCTTTCGTGATCCCCACTTCTGTGCGAGAATCGCATATTTTACCATACCGTTACAGATTCAAGTATAAGCTGCCACACCGAGTGAATTGACTGTCAATTCATCCTTCAATACACACTTTATGATTCAAAACAATCTATTCTTATATATGATTATCTTACCTCACGCATACTACGTGCAGACATAGAAATATCGATTTATAGGAAATTTAGAAAACTACGAATTTAGAGTTTATTTTTCTCAAATGGCGTTTTAAATATTAAAGATTCAGATTTTATTATGTATTTTTAAAAGATTAAAGAGTGTAAAAAATAATTGTAAAAAATAATAAAAAGAAACATCAAGTACGATGTAAGAAATTAAATTAAAGAAAGTTGGGAGAATATTTTTTATAATATACCTTTTTTATTTTTCAATAATAGTATTCTGTATGTCAAATATATAAATTATATTTGTGCATATTTCTCACACAAATTAGAAATATTAATAAATTAAATTTTCTTATATCTATCTAATGATGAACAAAATATTCATTAAAAATAATATTATCACATTGTTAAATTAGATTATTTTTTTCTTAAATTAGTTATTTCTTTCTAGAAAAAATTTAATAGAAAAGATTTTGATAGATTTACAATTATATTCTAGAAAACAAATATTTAAGAAAAATTCAAAAACTTCTCGAGAACATATTCAATTTTCCAAAATATTCAAAAATGAGTAAAACAATGTTTTCGAAAAATATAATTTTCCGACTCGTGCGTTTTGTTGATTTCTATTATTATTAGAGTATTATTAATTATTCAATTCTAAATATATCGTAAAAAATTAGAAAAGATTAATTTAATTTTATTAAATTCATATTATGCGACATGAAATTCTTTGTTTCATCGTAAATTCAACGACCCTTCAGCGAAAGCCGGGGCAAAGTCGACCCTGCGTCTCTGAAAAGCGAATCGCGTCGGATGGACATTTCAGGACGTTGAAGAGAGGGTGGATGGACGGGTGGATGGATTTTCAGAGGACTGGCGCGATGATATTTGTCTTGTTTACGGGAAGACTTATGCGCGTGTGCGAACCGCCGAAGTTCGCTGCTCGATCAATAGGCCTCTACTGGAGAATCACACGTAAACTCGGGACTCGTGTGTATCCGCACACGCCCACGCGTATATGCGTGTACGCATACGTAGATTTATACGCATGTGGTGTTCGATCCTTGTGTGCGTGCGCGCGCGCACCGAACCAATCCACGCGAAAAGTTCGCGGGAGCTCCTCGTTTAATTTTTTTTTTTTTTTTGGGAAAGAGAGTTGCAAAGCTTTCATAATTTACTCCATATCTGGTATCGATCTTCTTCCGATTCTTCCTCGCTCGCTCTCTCTTTAAACTTATATTGATGTTAGTATTTTTATTGCTTTACTTTACGTCCAATTGATTTCTCTTGCTTTTGTCGACCTCCTTTCATGTTTGCGGTTTAATTAGATTTTATAATATTATCAAATAACAGTTTGTTAGATGAACTGATGTTTTCTTCATAATAACGCAAACTGAAAATTTTTTAAAGAAAATTATATATATTTTTTAAATATACATATCTTATATTAAAATGAAAAATTGACTTCTAAAGTCAATGAGCTTAAACAGTACCTAGTTTACTTTTCAGTTTGCTCAATTTTATACACTTCTTATTAAAACGCACTAGATTAAAATAGTATGCATGAATTTTTTAGTGCTCATATGTATATAGTATGATTTAATTTCTCGTAAGCGCAATTACAAATTAATATTGCATGTTATTCTAAAACAACTATTATGTAACATATCGTTCAGCATTCAAACTCACATATCGAGTCTGGGATGGGATCCAGTTCAATATGTAGGTACTTAAAAATCTGAGTCGAATTTAATAATCAATTTCCACTTTTCAGAAAATTCTAGTAATATACTTATAAGAAATAATATTTCATATATTATACTTGCAAAATAATCGAACCTACAACAATTATATTTGAATCTTGAAAAAATAGTCTTTATGATACTTGCTACACATCTAGATTCCTTGGCTCACTTATATACTCATTTAGTTACCCCCATAATTTCTTATAAGTTCTCATCAAAGAGTCGAACATATTTGATCCAAGTTTGAATGTACTTGGAAATACTGTTTTTTATGGTACATTTAGAGTTTTCGAACATATCTTTCGAGTTCTATCTAAAAGTACTCTTTTTCTTCGAAATAATCATAAAGAGTTCAAAATTGTATAACACAAATTCGAGCATACTTGTAAGATACTTACAATTAGTCCCCAATAAGATACTTTTAGATTAAGTAATCAAGAATTCACTCTAAATAAAATATTAAAATATTACATAAAATATTTAGTACTAGATAATAAAATATTACAATGCTCTAGACACGTTTCATGTTGTTGTTCTCACTGCATCTCTAACATAACGTGTTTTTCCCAGTACCCTTTCACGAACGGTGAACCATTCCACCCCGCGAATCGGATCACCATCCCTCTCTGTCATTCATCCAATTTTAGCGGTGAATTTCCACAATGGTCTCGCGCGAACATACGGGCCTATTTACACGTATTTTTGGAAAATCTGTCAAACGTTGCGCTGTAGAAATATACGGGTGTCGCAGAAATCCCTCGTCCTCACCCGGTCTCCCATGAGATATATCTCTCTCACTCTCTCTTGTGTGCGTCAACGATTGCTTTATAACCCTCGCGTAATCCATTTTCTATCCCGTTGACATACGTGTACGCACTAAAACTACGTTATGTATGTATATAATATAATAATTGTTGTTTTTTTTTAACAAACCAAAAATAAAAAACAAATTCGTGGAATAATTATTATGAAGATTTAATAACGCGTATGTGTGTGTTGATTCAAATATTCGAGAACACATCATCTAAAATAACGCATTTTATTCAATTTTATAAAATTAAAAATTACCTATTTTAAGATGTCGATAATTGTGTGCATTTAAATTAATTATAAGAGTAAAAATATGAAATGCGTACATACATAATTTTTAATTTGTAGTTTACCAATAGTAAATTAGTAGATTTATGTGTGCAAATATATTATAGTTTTATATAGCTTTTTCTAGTAAAAAATATAAAAAACAGATTTTAACTATATATAAAAATTGAAGAATTAAGGTAAGAAATGATTTAATTATTAACTCTGGAGTTGAGAACTAAAATGTATAAAATTAAAAAATATATGTATGTTATTACAGTGTCCCAAAATCACTGTTCTTTTAAGAACAGATTTTCTAGTCAATTTCAAAACAATTTCTTAACAAAAATATCAAGAAAAGACATAACTTTTTTGCAAGTTTTTATTGTTTGCCATTATATATTTTTATAACTATAATAATAGCTTTAAATTAAAATTCTATTAAAGCAAAATTCTTCTTGAAGTTAATTAAAGAATGTAGTTTGGTTAATTTTTATTCTTTATTTTATGGAACTTGAGTTAAATTTTTCGAAAATAAATTTTCTAATGAACTGCAAAGTGTCAAAAATATATAATTTTGAAGAACAAACAATGTATTTTGTAAAGCACAGAACAGGGGAAATAAAAAATTTTAAACCACTAATAGCACGTTTTTTAAGTTGAAAATTTAAAATACTTTTTTAATATTTTATCTCCAATATGATTTTTCACCGAGTTTAAGTGGTTTAAATTTTTAGGGTATAAAAAGTATTCTTTATTTTTTAAGTATATAATATAGTCACGTGGTATATAATATATTTAATATTTCCCTTTTATTTTTAATGTTAACAAAATTTTAAAAAATTGTGGAGAAAAAATTGCATCTATATAATAGACACACATGCAAAAATGTGCGTACATACATAAATGCAATAAATATTATTCAATATTGCATTGCAGTACAATATTGCATTATATTTATTGAAAATGAATAAAGAGAGAAATAAAATGTTGAACAATATTTATTTATATCCAAAATATTATTTTATAATGCACACACGATTTTATCTTGTTAGCTCTCAGATAATTCCGGAAATCATCTACCATAGAAAGTACAGCAAAACGCATGATGATGGTGGGGTGGGGAGATTTGTATCGGTCTCCAAAGGTGGTAGGGAACGTAAAAACAGCATGACAGGCTTTTCATAGGGCATCGTGCCTATATTTGACAGTAACCTGGCAGAATCCGAAGGGGCGTAAACTGTTGAGGGTCGCGGATCAGGCACGCGAATACCTGATTTTTCGGTTAAATCATCGTTTTGTGCCATTATATTTCCATATTTCTCCGCTAATTTTCTCGCATTTTCGCGTCTTCATTCTATCTGACACATTTTGACGTATTTTGGATCTCGATTTTTGACACAGATCAATATCTGATATTAAAAAAATATTTTCAAGTGCCGCGATGACATTTCAATGATCTTGATGTCCTTGTCTTCGCACTTAACCAGGGCAACTCTTGAGCAAGAGACGTGACAATTATTTTGTTGCAAAATGTGTACTGTTCCGAGTTTGCAGTATAGGCGAAGTTTTTGTAATCGAGATACGTGACGAAGCTGTGCTCATCATTTACGAAGATGTACGATTTCCGAGGTATCTTGTTTCGGCACAGGAGCAATTTTCATAATTCATCATGAAACGGAAAACGATTTAAAACACAGGATTTTGAGGGTGAGAATTTAGGTATAAGTTGCAATTAAGTTGTTATAATTTTGAAATAATAAATGCGTGAATAATATTCATGTAAATAATTATATTGCAATTTAGAAGAAATATTTTATTCGAAGTCACCACCTACTTCAGATTTGTCAGTGACATTTTTACTATCATTCCGAGAGATGCGGTTGATGTCACTCTAAATCACTTTAATAATTATCACCACCGTTTGAAATTTGCTTATGAAATTGAGACTAACAAATCCATTAGCTTTCTGGACACCACTGTCATTTGTCAAAACGGAATTTTGATTACTGACTGGTTTCTTAAACCAACTCTCTCCGGTCGATACATCAACTTTTATCCTAGCCATCCTTTACATTATAAAATTAATACAATCAGAAATCTTGTGGATTATTGGCTGATAAACAATTTTATTTGAAAAATATTAGAACAGTTAAAACATTTTATTGAACAATTGTTATCCATCTCATTTGATCAATTCAGTGTCACAAAAGGTTGAAACATCTTCACTCGAGGAGTGACAACACAGAGGTAATAGAACTAATGTCATTTACCGAATTGATTGTAATGATTGTAACGCATGTTATGTGGCCAAACCAAGAGGCATTTAACAACTCATGTAAACGAACCCTTTAAAGATATTAAGAAACATGAGAGCTGTCACTCAGTAGTTAGTAAACACAGGCTTACTTGCAATCACGATTTTAACTGGCAATCTCCCTCCATTCTACATATAGAGACTCAGTACAAGAAAAGAGAGATTAATTTACAAAAAGACACAGACAATTTGAATTCAATATACGACTCGCTTCTCAACATCATATAAGATTCTTCCGAAGCAGTATACCTTATTAGCTAGGCTACTGTTATTGTTTTGATACCAACACCGAGAATCCGTGGCTTACATTTAGTACTTATTGAATGTTCGATTTGCACACATCGTCGCTCAACGACTTATCACGAATTATTTTAAACATGCTTATGCCATAAAATAAAGTTGTGTGGTGTGTTGTAGTTATCTAATTTACCCTAGGTAACGTGACACATTTTTATTACTTCTCTTTTAAAATTATTACATTGTCTACTCTTTATTTATCATACGAGCACGATCATTTTTGTCTCTCTTTTAATTTGTATCTTGTATTCCGTTATACAATTTTAATGTTCAATTCTATTATAATGTTACGGAAATTTATGTCATTTGAAATGAGATTGTTTGTATTGTTCGTATCAAACGCGCCTAAATTGAACGTGAAATAGGTATAATATTTAAGTCATGCATCGATACTTTATTTATCATTACCAATTTTTATCCTTTATTGTCATATCTTATAGTGCATTTAATTTATATGCATTAATCACAGACTTGATAAGGACCAAAATCGGTCGAAATGTGTCAACAACAATAAACATCTGATTCGTAGCCAGGCTGGTCGTCTACTTACACTTTCCTTGATTTTAAATTACTGACGAATTATATAATCTTTCATCCAAATATTTTATTATTGAACATTAATTTTATAACATAATAAAATTAAAATATTATATAAATGCAATGATTATTAAAATGATATATGTATAAAAGATAAATATATAAAAAATTATTAATTAATTAATTAAATTTTTCTTGTACTTAATAAAGATCACACACGAAATCGCAGAGAAAAATTAATAAAGTTCATTGACAATTATTTTTTCCCTTTGCTATATTGATGATAAAACAGGTAGTCTAAGAATCATTAAAATGTTTCCGTGTTTGTGCACACGCACGGCTCACGCGATCTTTTCTCACGCGTGTCTCGTGCACGACTGGACATAATGGCAGATATATCGTTGAGAGTTCACTAACCGCTATCGTCCACTTGCATTCGCGATACGAGGCTGTCATCCTGAATTAGTAATTATGTCGCGCTTCTGAAATGCATATTCGTATTATCCTCCGAATTCCCCGAATGCATGGGGTGGATGTATATGAGTCATGGGGGGGAATGCTTGCTCTCTCTCTCTCTCTCCCTCCTTCGCCCCTCTCTTTCTTCGAGACCGCATGTCTATCGAGCGAGTGAGGGTGTCCCATTCGTCGTATCTCGTTCGTCAAGTTTCGCATGTGTCTTTCAGCAGCACGAAATGCTCGTTAGCTGTCCCCAACCCTCGAGCTCCGTCAAGCGAAATTATT
Organism: Nylanderia fulva; assembly: GCF_048542155.1. NCBI lineage: Eukaryota > Metazoa > Arthropoda > Insecta > Hymenoptera > Formicidae > Nylanderia > Nylanderia fulva. Next base: position 407,732 of record NW_028191058.1, on the reverse strand, counting down.
ATCATCTTTCTGCCGAATTAATATCGCCTTCCAACGATCGCCATTCGCAATCTTCTGTATCAGTCAGACAACGAATTCGAATGTATATTAAAATGAGAATTCTATTTTTTGAGATTAAACATTGAAAAAGTATATGGTAATATAATATTTATATTATATAATATAATATATTTTTTTTATTATATTAATTCAGAATAAGACATATAAATAACTATATAAATTATGCCATTTTGAAACTATATTAAAAAAAGTGAAACAAAAAACTGCTCGATGAATTTTCCCCTTTCGTGAAATGTTTATCAGATGCCAGATCGTTTTCCTCAACTTTTAAGAGAAAAAAATGTGTCTGTTCTTTGCTTTAGACGGGCAACATCGCAGGAAGAGCGGGTTGCGGGTCGCGTGATCCATCGAAATGTCATCGAGCATGACATCGTCACACGAGCCGACAACGACGATGGCAGAGACTGAACTGGACAGTGACGGTTCGAGTTGTGGCGAGCGCGACACTTGGAAGCGCGTCCGCGGCGATTCCATCGATCTCGGTGTCGGTACCAAAAAGCGTCGGAAGCAGTCCACACCGGTAAGATTCTCGTCCAGTGTAGCGACAAACACGCACGAGGACGCGTGCGAGAACGAGCGCGAGGACGAGGATAGCGAAGGTAAGCCGTCATCGCGATCGCCGTTGCCGAGCAACGAGCATCAACACCATCATCAACATCATCATCATCCTCAACCGTCGTTGAAAGACGAGAATCTCAACAACGAGTTCCGTTGCCAGCACTGCGGCCGGTTCTTTGATAGTGACGAGTCTCTCAATGTCCACATAGATGGCGAGCACGGTGGCGCGAGTCAGGCGACACCTAGCGTCACCATCAAGATTGAACCGGCAGCAGCAGCTGGATCGGAATAATGATGATCCGGTTAGTCTCCTAAGCGTCAAGAACTTCGCGACTACGTGGCTGACCGCGCCCGGCTCCGGTCAGCAACACGTGCAATCGCAGACGCAGATGCAATCGCAAAGCGAGGAATCGTGGTCGGGCAGTCCAGTCAATCAGATTGTCACGATGACCTAATCATTTGCAGGCGCTCTCAGGTTTCCCCGGTACTCTCGCGCAATACCTACCCCTACCGGGTTTTCCCATACCCGATCCCCAGCAAGTCCCAAGATCCTCTCTCGGTCCGGTGCCGGTGAAGATTTTCAATCCGGAAGCGTACTGCGACATGTGCAACAAGGAGTTCTGCAACAAGTACTTTCTAAAAACGCACAAAGCCAACAAGCACGGGATTTATGTGGACTTGCCAGCAGCGAACACGACTATAGATGCCGCTAATGTGTTCGCTACGAATTTCCATGTAGGTAATACGAGCGTCAAGTTGGAACCATCGACAACGCCGCCGCAGAAACGTTTTCGCATCGAAGAATCTGCAATAAAAAAGCACAAATCGAAAAACGAGTCTTCGATAGATCAGCAGTCAGAGAGTCAGCCGATCTCTTTGCCGCAGAACGAGGAGGATTGTCGAGAAACGTTACGCGACAGTCCCAGTGGTATGGAAGCGCTTCTTAAGCAGGAATATGGCATCGAACAAGGAAGATGCCACCTTCATGCCTGCTCCTAGACACCTGTCGCCCCAATCCATTCAGCAGGTGCGCGATTCTGGCTTCAGCGTCGATCTCCTACGTCGTTTGGGTGTCATAAATCCCGAGGCGTTCTGTGAAATCTGTTGCAAGGAATATTGTAACAAGTATTTCCTACGCACACATAAAATGAAACGTCATGGTATCGTTATACAAGATAATGAGAGATCGCCTAGCAATTCTGGCACAACCGTTACCATATGGCATCAAGTGCAAACCAGTCCGCTAAACCTGATTGTGACGGACACTACCACAGGTTCGGAGTCCAACGATCGCATTAGTGAAGAATACGAGTGCAAACCTTGTGGTATACGCTTCCAAACGATCGATCTATATCAAACACACTGCAGGAAAATACACGAGGTCGAAGAACGTGCTACACCGAAACAAGAATACGATTTAGAAAGTTCCGATCAGCGCACTGACTCAATCTCGGAGGATCTCCAAAAGCTGCAGACGATGATCATGCAACTGAACGGTTTGGATTCTGGCAAAGGATTGTCCTGCGCCATTTGCAGTAAAGAGTGCGACTCAAGGTCGGCCCTGCGCGTTCATATGGCGACCGAACATGGTGTCACCAATGATGAAATTTCGTCGCCGCAGGAGACATCACCTGCCCAGATCATTTCGACTATTTTCTGCACTCTATGCGAAAAAGATTATCCCAGCCAGGAAGCTCTGAAGAGACACATCAGCGAAGAGCATCAACCTGTCATATCTAACGTTATTACGCTACCGACTCTTCCATCGACGGTGATTGCCTCTTCCGCCAGTTCGACACCAATTAATCAAGCTCTAAATAGTCAAACAACAACAATGACAACGACAACAATGACGACGGAGAAGAAGATGTCAGCTGACGCCTACATCCAGCTATTGCGAAATATGCAACAAGGAGCTGTGTAACAAGTACTTTATGAAGACACACATGCAACGAATGCACGGCATTGAAATCGAGAACGGTGCACAGATCGGCGGTGTTATTTGCAATATTTGCAACAAAGAGTTATGCAGCAAATACTTCCTACGCGTACACAAGCATAACACCCATGGGATTGTCGACGAGAACACATCGTCCGCATCAACGTCGAATAAACAAGAACCTTACGACACTTCAAACGCAGAAGATTCGGCGTTGAAGCAGGAACCGGGCGATCTTAATCACAGCTATTTTAATCACTTCACCGAGGTGTGTCCAATCTGTAGCCGAAGGTTTCGTAGTATCAAGTGGCTAAAAGGACATCTGATGAGCGATCATGGCAAAGTTGGAATTGATAAATGGCGCGAGTTGGAGCAGCAGTATCAAGAAACAGCCAGGACCAGTGGCAAAAGTGTAGCTTCAGGAAAAAGCATTCAGCAAGCATCGAACCTAAAGATTCCCAATGGCCTCGAGATTAGTCAACAAGTCAAGTCGACCGACTGCAGCAATCTGGGAAATCAGGTGCTGTCGAATCTTTTTGGTTCTTTATCCGAGGAACATCAAATGAAAAATTATCATTGCGCCTACTGTAACTTTGCAACGTCGGTGCTGCCCTTGCTCTTCCTTCACGAGCGATCGCACGTAAGTTTTCCAGAAAACGTCGAGGGTGACCGGTTACTGCAATGCCCGATCTGCTCGCAGGATTTCCAACAATCGGAGCAACTCCACCAGCACCTACTCGCTAAGCATCAAATGCCTACTTTGCTATCGCAATTTCAGCATCCACTTCTAAACAACTTGAGACTGGATGCTAATGTCAAGACAAATGACGTTAAAGGCAAAACCGATCAAGATACAAAGGACAACAGGGCAGGCTGCAGTCCGCAGATCGATCGAAGTATTTCCGAGCCCGCAAAGAACCAACGGCAGAATGAACAGGTACAGGTTACTGCTCATGGCGCGTATAAGTGCGCCCAGTGCGGCTACGCGACGACGAATCTAAATCGGATCAAAAAACATGTGCGGAAAGATCACAAAATGCTCGGTGATCCGACGGAGAGCGTAATCACCGAACTTAGTAAGACCCTAAAAGACGTGGCCAATAAGCAAAAAGTACCGGCTTGTTATGCGATGCCGCAGGACATGAACTCGAACCCCGACAAAACCATCATGCAACCGTTTCTGATCGAGGAGCAGGATCTGATGCAAACCGAGTCTAGCTCGGTAAAGAGATTCGCGCCAGCACTCGTATATCTACCGGTCAAGTCCAGAATCAACAACGCCTTGACAGCTTCCTTCACTCTAACTCCCGCCTGAGTTTAGATTTTTCTTTATTCGTATTCGCATCGTATTTTCGCGGCTTGAAAGAGCATGAGCGACAGCATCTACATCTGCGATCTGAGCACATGGTATGGATTCCTATTTGTTGTTCAAAACGAGCGGCAAGTGTTATTTGCACCGTAATATTCTGACGTTTCACTCATTTTTACGTCTCTTTGACAGTTTCTGCATCTTCTACTACTCTATAGATTAAGCAAGCTCTCTGATTTTATATTGCGAATTGGTAAAATGAAGAAGATAGTCGAATTAATATGATATATCAATTAAATAAGCTTACTCTTTACGTTTTTAAAGCAAATTCTGTTGCGCTAAAAATTATTTTCATATAGTTTAATGTTTGAGAAAATTCATGTCATTGAAAAGAATAATTTTTCGTAAACATTCTGAAAATTTTCGAATTATCTTCTTAAGAGTTAAACAATGAAATTTTTTTATTGCGTACATAAGAAGATAATTCTATTTACGGTATTTTATTTTAAAAAATCATAACGTAAAATTGCGTTTAGTGATACATCATTAATTCGTACACATAAAATACGCGGAAATCATCCTGAAAGCATTAAAGAGTAGGATCGCGCAATTTGATTTCAGAGTAGTTTGAAGAGCGTTTATATATCAGACGAGATTTTATACCAGACCGACCAAACGGTTTTTCTTCGAAAGGGAAGTTCTTCCCCGCCATAAAAAATTATGAGACGAGATTGTTATTATTGTTCTAAGTAAAAGAACATACTCGTTATATATTCTTGTAAATATTTAATCATAAACTAATTGAAAACACGAACGGGTGATCGACAAAGTTCCTATTTTAAACGCGATAAACTCTCTTATATCGTGAGCCTTGCATTTTCTTTCTTTCTTCTCTTGCATTTCATTTTTATTTCTTTCTCCTTTTCTATTTCGGTTTTTTCTCAAGTGAACGAAAAAATCAATAATAATCGTTTAATGACATTAGTTTATATATCATTTCTTCACATTTCTTCTTCTTTTTTCACGCGATTGTTTTATAAATAATCAATATTATATATACATTTATATATTTATTTACACGTAAAAAAAATAAGCAGAGAGTTTTCAGGGATAAGATTTAAAGAGGTATTTATTATATATATATATATATATATATATATATATATATATATAATAAATATAATAAATATACGCTAAACTTTGAAAAATCGGCGAAAGGCGCTAATTAAGCGCGATTGCTAATTATGGTCGCGACGGCCAAGAAAGCGACAGTACGATCTGATATAATGATTAACACAGCATTGAATATATCAATGTGCAGAGAGAATCGCCAACCAACTCAGGGGTGGACACAGTATAACCCGCAACAAAAAGTACAATCGTATACACAGCCAACACATTACATAGACTTTAAATAACTTTTACATATAATATGATGATATAGCGTGTGTCTCGTATAAATGTTCTGCGGATATCAATATAATACGATCGACCACCTCTATCTTATTAGGGGTGTCGCGAAACGACCAAGCTCGATCCACACGAATATTTGACGAACAGCCTCCAATTTATGTAATATATACATATATACGATCTACATATTAAAGTTATATAGAGAGCACACTCGGATTTTTAACTAAGAGTTATCTAGTCTAGTTGGTAAAAAAAAAAAAAAAGAAAGAATCGCGAAAAGACGTCGAGTTCGAGATAAAAAGTTCCTGCCAAAAAACTGTTTCGAACCTCGTGCCTTTGCAGTTTATGAAAAATTGCGAATTATCTCGCACAAATTATCACGCAGGTCTCGATAAAAAGAAATATCCGATGTAACAGTCTGATCTGTGTTACGATTATAATAAATAAATTTTCTATCGGGTATATACTTTCTCGATTGTGTATTGTGTAATAGTCGATCAATAGATCTCTTCTACTCGTTACGAGAATAGAATTACAAAATTATAAAATTTTTCTCACTTTGACGATAATTAATAATAATAATATTTATCTCAGATTAATCAATTAGAGATATGATAATTTCGCACACAATCAATATCTATTTGAGATTTTTTCACGATTTTAGATTAATTTTATAAATTATTGCAATGTCTAAGGAATTTTTTCTAAGAAAAAAAACGAGATAAAAAATATTCCATATTATTGTTTTTTTGAATGTTAAAAATTGAAATGTGAATTATTTGACAATCAGAGTTACAAGAATTTTATTTAGACTGTTTCTCGATGCAAAAACATCGATTATTTCTTCGGCAACGGTCAAGGTCCGGATTCGATCGAAATGCTCGAAAAGACAGCTGCACTCGACTGCACATACTCTCGATAGAGTACAACGCAGCCGTATCGAACTTATAGCTTCCCTAAATACGTTCCTGGCAGTGCATCGATGCATCTATCCCTCGACGATGAACAAACACGCATTTCCGCCCTCGCTGTATCGTGAAATAATAATGCTGTTTAGTCAGTGCAATTATTGTTCCAGCGACATTTCTTACAATTTTTTTTTACATTTTTAAAATATTATTAAAATATTATTGAAAAAAAATGTTACAGATTTTATATTCACTCTATTTATTATATTTCTCTAATCTTTTTAAAGTAAAAGAGGAAAATAATAAGCTATAAGAGATTAAATAAATATATATATTTATATGTATAATGGAAAAAAATATCTTAACTAACACAGATATAGATTATATTTTCGAAAATAAAATATATGCATAATATAAATTTTAAAATAAATCGTAATAGTTGACTATATATATCGTGCGATTTGTGCACTGAAAAAATAAATAAATACTAATATATGTTAATTAACAAAATAGTAATTTAGTTGAAAGGTTTAATCAAGTTAACAAATTTTTGTTCAGCGTGATAAAAATTAATTTTTCGTAAACTGAATTGGACAATAAGTAAAACGATCGAGTAGACGCATCGATTTAGCCGATGAAACATTCACTGTAAAAAAATATGTAATATATTACACAAAAATATGTAAAATTACATAAATAATAAGTGTAAAATTACACGATAAATAATAGAAATGTTTACCTTTTCATTATTTATCATGTAATTTTACATTTATTATTTATGTAATTTTACATATTTTTAATGTAATTTTACATATCCTTTTTACAGTGTTCGTAATGCGAATTCGGGCACTGTCAAGAACGGCGAATGATTTATTCCGGGCGATTTCCATGTGACGCCCGAACTGGTTTTTCTCTCAAAGGCCATAAAAGTTTTCCCCGCTGCAGCTGAAATTCGAGAACCGCGTCATTTAATGGCACCCCGGGCCGTTGCCGAAAATTCGTCTGAATTAGTATGCGCGCACGCGTGCATTAACATACCTTAGGGGTGCAGAGAGAGAGAGAGAGAGCGGCGATCGACCATTACACAAATTCATCGAGCGAGTGGGGGATGAAACGGAAACGAGCGCGTTGCCGAAGAGCGATTTTCATTGGGGATGAAACGAATTTTTAGACGGCATTGTCGGTTCGGACAGAGATAGGTCCCCCACATCTGGTTAGGTCCCTCTAGCGAGAAGGTCAGGGAGGAGAAAGGAGGTCGCGACCTTGACGAGGATTTTTCCGAAAAAGTCCGAGAATGAAACTCGGCAGGGAAAGAGAAGGAAGGCGAAGCCCCTGGTCCCCCAGATTTACCCGGCTCGCGGCTATTTTTCTTGTCCCACGTGACACATGCAAAACGGGGCTACCTTCACCCCGATTCTTAATTGCGTCCCATGCAGATACGCGTATTGTGCACTTAATGGCCCGTGCGCTACGCGTTACGCACGGAGGGTTGCAGATTTTAATTGTTATCGGGAAAAAGAGAGATGTGAGACGGATAATACAGGGTGTATACTTCCCCTGGAAAAACCTGGAATTCTCAGGGAATTTTGTTCCGTGTACCTTGAAAAATTCTGGAATCATTACGGAATTTTTTATTTGAACTCAGGGATTTTTTTAAAAATTGGGCCCCTTTGATTTTAAAATATAACATTTATTAATTTTATATAAAGTATATATTAAAATATATTTTATTATAATATATTACTTTATTATATTTAAAAAAATACTTCATTTATGTTGAAAAATTATGTATAACAAATAATTATTTCAAAATTGTATTCTGAATATTATTTAACATACTTTAATTTTACCTGGAATTTTGAACAAAAATACCTGGAAAATCATGGAATCCCAGAGGATTTATTTCTAAGATTTGAGTATATACCCTGTAATAATAAATCTGGGCGTCGCCGGGTAAATCATGGTTTTTCGTCCGCGTGAAATTTACAATTTATTATTTATTTTCCGAATTATAACGAGCATCCATTTTTGCGAGCAAAATTATTTTTCATGATTATTACAGAAAAGTAAAAGCCAGTTTTAATTTCATCAATATATATATATATATATATATATATATATATATTGGTGATTCAAAATTACAATTTTTTTTACTATTTATATTTGCACACATCTAGATTGATAATTTGACGAGAATTATATTGGACGGGCGCTGATTATATTATTAATCAGATTAATTACGAATGTGTCGACGGACCCGATTGAGAGTAAGAGCATAATAAAGTTCTGAGAGAAGTCCTATAGCGACTTGCATGCCCGAAATCAGCATTGCCTTTGTAACATAATTGAGCACAAAATCAAAATTTTACCCGTATAAACCAAACGAGAAAACACAAAGTATATATATATTATATATATATATTGTTCATTGATATATATTACTAATTATATATTAAGAGCGTCGTAGGCTAAGTACATATTTCAATATGTGAATAATACAAACGAAAATTACGTACGGTAGAATCTCGTTAATTTTGACCCTCCGAAGAGAGATAAGAGAGCGAAAAGTTCTTAAAGGAATGCTGCCGTAGTTCTGTTTTACCGACTTTAAGTTAGGTTAGGTTTACTTTTTATTTAATATACAGATTGGAAAATCCTCCACAATGAAAGTATTGATAATAACAAATGGGGAGTCATGTCTGGCAACTATTTCTTGCTGTTTTATGCCTCGACATTGATTCCGCACACAAATATATATATACAAAATTAATTCAAGTACGAATTTTTTAATATAGGCTTTTAATTTCATCTTTATTATAATATTTTTGTATTATTCTTTCATATCATCTCTATTGGGAGCGCCATATTTTATGCACAAATAAACTGCAAAACTTTTGTATTAAATAACTATTGTTATAAGCTGACGCAAGAGGCCGATAAAAAAAAACTGTAATTTTTTAACTTTTATTGTTTTTTATATGAAATTACAGCGTTCCCCGTTCATTATCACCAGTACTTTAATTGTGGAGAAGGATTTTTCAATCTGTATAGCCAATAAAAAGAAAAGCCTTTGAACTCAAAGTCGGTGAAACAGACATGGTCAGCATCCCCTTAAAAAACAAAAATTAAATTATGCGCACATGAACGATATTTGAAGGAGATGCGAATATTAGTATTCGAATGTAAGTACGAATGGGGGATCCCTCGAAATTAACGGAGCCAAATTTAAAGAGACTCTATTGTATATACCTATGTATACATCGTGTAATTCGTGTAACGTTGGATGCATACGAGTATGTGCATTTATTACAAAACATACGGTATATAGCGTATATTTCGTGAAATTTAGAGGAATTAATTAATAATATGTCTAGTCATTTTGGAAGCGATTTACAATTCCTATACCTGATATAGTCACACGATCTAGTCACATCTCTAACTGAAAGCGCGTTTCGATTTTACAGCGTAATCAATTTGTCTCGTTACTCGATTCATCGCATATTTTTATATAAGACTACACACAAAACGAGATGCAGTATTTTTATTTTATTTTTAATTTTATATATTTATATGAAAAAAGAATCAGGTAAACACGTATATGCATTTATATATATATATATATATATATATATATATATATATATATTATATATAATATGTGCATACATATGTATTTATATAGTGTCTATAAAGCAACACCTCTTCATATTTTTTTCTATTTTATACATAAATATGTCATATATTCCAACAATTTTATTAATATCAAAAGTGACTCATCTAATTAGTACATATAATAATTAAATTTGCAAGTTTTCGAGAATTTAGTTTCTACGATGCAAGTTTAAATTTTGACATCTCTTTAAGCTTCTTTTTCGTAAAGAATGGTCAGAATTAATTAAAATGTTTTTTTTAATCGAACAACTTGATATCACACATATTTTCATACAATTTTTATAATTGCTGCAAAAGTTGTTCAAAAATTGCTCATATTTTTATTTTAAATTTGCATCATATCGACTTTGAACTTACATCAAATTTTTTTCTTTAAAAAATTCTAAAATAAAAAGTCAAGTCAGATGTTATAAAACCACAATCTTTCATCTCACGTTAGGAAAAAATACGAAAGGGTGTTACTTTCCTTGTAGACACGCTCATCTATATAAATGACTGATTCTTTTTTTCCAATTATTTCTGTCCTAATGTGAGCACAAAAACTTATGCAAATAAAATGTTTTTTTCTGTCTTTTCATTTTGGTTTTTTCTTTTGTTACCTTTTTTTATATATTTAATCAATCAGCACAAATTTTATGTTTTATAATTACTTTCAGTGAGTTCAATTATCGATCATATTAGATAATGAAATGTGTACATTATCTAAAAAAAATGATCGCCATAAATAAATATAAAGAGATCATTTTCGTATGTCTCAAATCAAAGCATCGAAATTCGAACTCGTCGAAATTACACCGGCTTGAAACGCTGGTTTTAAGATATCGAGTTACCCAATTCAGTTCGATGAACGGCTGTTAGATCGCCGTCGATTTTGTTTTTTAAGGGTGTCGCTCCTAGGGTGCTTTTTTACCACACGTGACAAATGACATCTCAAACAAATTAAATTTGATAAATTGTACACGTGCGCCTGTTTTTTTTTTTACATGTATAGAAAGCAAAAGTTACTCTAAATAATAGAAAAAATAGCATTTATTAAATATAATTTTTCTGGATTATTTTATACAGAGCGAACAGAGAGAATAAGGAAGAATAAAATATTTAAAAAGTTTTAAAAAATTAAAAAATAGTCAATGATAATTTGCGTAATAAAATATACGGCATCGATAATGTAAATGACGCTAGTTTACACAATTTTTTTTATTTTAAATCGAATAAAACGTTTTTTAATAGATTTTTGGATGTTAAAAACAATAGATTGAATATCGCAAGCCAATTTTCAGGTTTTCGAAATAATTGAGATTTAATATGCAAAAAATGGCTTCTTTTGTGATGAAATAAATTTTCGAAAAAATATTTCAAACAAAAGTTGTATTTAGGAGAGATAAATAATGATAAAATCAATTTTAAAAAAAAAATAATTTTTGCTTTAGGGTTTTCTTCATATTAGAAGAAATTTCTAATAATATTTTTTTTTGAAAAAAATCTTTTTTTCAGCACACAAAAATTGATAAAAAAACACTTTATCTAATTTAAAATAATTTTTGGCCGTAAACTAGTGTTATTCATTACAGAATAATTCAAGACACTGTAAAAAAATATGTATATAAAATTATTTAATTATTATTACATCCCAGTAAGCAAAAAATTATTGCTACAACGTTATTATTGTTGTCAAGTATGTAGTTTTTAACATTATATGCAACATCATTATGAACAAACTTTGACATCGATTTAGAGGTTTCGGTAATGTTAAAATTAACGTTTTTAAAATATTTTATTAATATTTTGAGAGCAATATGTCATTACATATTTTTAAAACATTTATAAAGCATCAATTAAAATACTTTTTTAAATATTTATTAATAATATTTTAAACATATTTATAAAACATTATATCATAACGTTTAGAAAATATAAAATCACCATTTTAATATGTCTTGCTTACTGGGATATTTTTATGTCATATATATATATATACATATTTTAGCGCATTATTTTCCGAGACAGTAAAACGATGGGCGCTGTCGAAGGAAGGAAATAGCGGGGGAAATACGATGATTTTCAATCAGAAGGCTCACCACCCAAGCGCTTGCGCTGATATAGAAGTTTTCCTTTTAGTTGATAGCCTGCGGAGAGTCAAGTCGGTTTGAAAAGGGAAAGCGGAAAGAAGCTCGTGGCGTCTTTCTCTCTCGCGCGTGCGCGCATCGAGCGACGACCGATGAGTAAATGACACACGGCTAAACCCCTCTCTATTCTCTATTCTCTGGGTAAACACACAGACGCGTATACACGGACTCGGAAAAACGAATGTCCACCTCCGCACCTACGTACATATACGGTCCGGTCGGAAGGAAGGAGATGGGGGATATGTATAAAAATCAATAATATCTTGCGGTTTCTCTCTCCGAGAGCTCCGAAAACGAAGGAGAACGTGGCGCGAAAGTGGTAGTCTTTCGCCTTCGAGATATAAAGACGGAGGATATTTCGTTATCGTTCGTTATCGCGCGTATCGCGCAATAAAAAAAGCTGAGACTGTTGACCTGAACCTGAATGGATTTCATTGGATGTTTTGGAGGAAGGAAAAATATATGAATTGTCTACTCGCACAAAAGGCGTGTGCTGAGTTCGATTAAATTTATTTTCTTTTTTTTTTTCGTGTTTAAATACTTTTGATGTACAAATATTTATGTTAGACGTATTTATTTATAAACGGTCGGCTGAAAATCTACATTAAATTTCAGAAAATGAGATATCAAACTGTTCCTTCTCTCCTTTGTGTCAAGGAATCCTAAACATTTTAATTTTTATGAAATTTTACACATATATAGGAAATGTATTTAGACAAATTTAGAAATTTTTTTATTTTTTAATTTTTTTAATATTTAAATACTTTTAATGTACAAATATTTATGTTAGACGTATTTATTTATAAACGGTCGGCTGAAAATCTACATTAAATTTCAGAAAATGAGATATCAAACTGTTCCTTCTCTCCTTTGTCAAGGAATCCTAAACATTTTAATTTTTATGAAATTTTACACATACATAGGAAATATATGTAGACAAATTTAGAAATTTTTTTATTTTTTAATTTTTTTAATATTTAAATACTTTTAATGTACAAATATTTATGTTAGACGTATTTATTTATAAACGGTCGGCTGAAAATCTACATTAAATTTCAGAAAATGAGATATCAAACTGTTCCTTCTCTCCTTTGTGTCAAGGAATCCTAAACATTTTAATTTTTATGAAATTTTACACATATATAGGAAATATATTTAGACAAATTTAGAAATTTTTTTATTTTTTAATTTTTTTAATATTTAAATACTTTCAATGTACAAATATTTATGTTAGACGTATTTATTTATAAACGGTCGGCTGAAAATCTACATTAAATTTCAGAAAATGAGATATCAAACTGTTTCTTCTCTCCTTTGTGTCAAGGAATCCTAAACATTTTAATTTTTATGAAATTTGACACATATATAGGAAATATATTTAGACAAATTTAGAAATTTTTTTATTTTTTAATTTTTTTAATATTTAAATACTTTTAATGTACAAATATTTATGTTAGACGTATTTATTTATAAACGGTCGGCTGAAAATCTACATTAAATTTCAGAAAATGAGATATCAAACTGTTCCTTCTCTCCTTTGTCAAGGAATCCTAAACATTTTAATTTTTATGAAATTTTACACATACATAGGAAATATATTTAGACAAATTTAGAAATTTTTTTATTTTTTAATTTTTTTAATATTTAAATACTTTTAATGTACAAATATTTATGTTAGACGTATTTATTTATAAACGGTCGGCTGAAAATCTACATTAAATTTCAGAAAATGAGATATCAAACTGTTCCTTCTCTCCTTTGTCAAGGAATCCTAAACATTTTAATTTTTATGAAATTTTACACATTTAGACAAATTTAGAAATTTTTTTATTTTTTAATTTTTTTAATATTTAAATATTTTAATGTAGAAATATTTATGTTAGACGTATTTATTTATAAACGGTCAGCTGAACCAAAATCTACATTAAATTTCAGAAAATGAGATATCAAACGGTTCCTTCTCTCCTTTGTCAAGGAATACTAAACATTTTAATTTTTATGAAATTTTACACATATATAAGAAATATATTTAAACAAATTTAGAAGTTTTGAATTGCGATCCATGAACAATTCTAAGGGATGAAACAACCCTCAGATGTAGAACAACTTCTTGCTTTATAAGGATGTCAAAAAATATTTTACAAAAGTTTCATAATAAAAACATCTCACTATTTAATCTATTTAACCACATTAATAAAATTTTTAGAATTGAGTTTTGAAACAAAAATTTGTTTAAATATTCTTTCCCGCTACACTATAGCTAAAATTTCGTTAAAATCAGAATTTTCGATTTTTTTTTTTTTGTTAATTCGGTTCACTTCACCCACTCATCAATCGTCGTAATCCGCTTACATCCCGACAAGAAAATGGATTGCAATTATCAAAGCTTTTCTCTCTCACAATTTTCCTTTTTCCCTTTACTTCTCCTTGAACTATAGCCACTCTTCGATTTTGTTCCCCTGCATTCACTTTCTTCTTTTATTGCCCTTTACTACCTTGTACAAATTTTATCCTTCCTTAATAATTTCACTGTTACCGTCACAATCATCATCATTACTATCACGTCCTTTTCTTTGTCTTGAATTTCACCCTGACCGCAATCGACGTCTCCTGCAATCAAAGAAATTCATGTGCTAACAAGAAATTTTCCATGCGGAAAATTCAGACAAAAATAGCGACAAAACAGTGATTAATGAAATAACCTTCCAAAATATCAAAAAAAAGATTTTTTTCTAATAATATAATATTGAGTTTATTTATAATGATTTTCAAATAATTTAAGTAAAGGATTTAATCAGCAATGTCATTTTTAATACTTTACAATACCGTTTTTATTTTTATATAATTTATTTAATAATATTTTAATATATAATATTTTATATTCAGATTTAGATTTAAACGGCAAATGGAAGTCAAATACGAATGATAATGTGTTGGTTTCAAAGAAGAAGTAATCTTCGTTGAAAGTGATTATTCGTGAAAGTGATTATGTACAAGACACCGATAAATTTTTAATTCAAGATTTTTTATAAACTCTTTATCCGTTCTAAAGTCACAATTCGAGAAATTTATAGCTATATCCTTCTGTCCTCTCTAAAAAATTGTAGGCGAATTAATTATTTTATATTATTTTATTTATATTTTTTTATATATTAATATATAATATTTTTTATATATTAATATATAATATATTTAAATATAATTTTTATATAATTTTGTAATGTATTTGATATATTATTATTATATCAAGTAATTAAACATGAAGATATTTTTTCTTAAAATTTTATTTCTTCATATTGATGTAAAATATATAAAACTTTGTTACCTCTTATAACTATTATTTGCCTTATTAATTTTCTTCTTTGACTCATTCAATTCATTTATTACTTTTTTATTTCCACATTTTTAGTTTGCAATCTATTTCTGCAATTACGCGATATCACATTCAATTAAATATATGTAGCGATAGATATTAATTTCTTTTCAACTAAACATTATTAGATTCCATGGACTATAAAATCTTAATTCCGTCAATGATTGTCAAAGAAATTGTCGCAAGCAGACAATGATATCGTAATCCTAAAAAATTAATATTATCACGAACAATTATTATCGTGATCAAATTCAATAAAATCATCAGCAAATTAAATCCTTCAATCGAAGATCAAACAGGAAATTAATTTCAAATTTTTCCGGTCAATTTATTTTAAATTTAATTTTTTAATTTTTAACTTTTTAAATGATTCATAAAATCATTTCTAATTTCCAGTTATGTATAATAATACTCTTAAAATATAAATATATATTTTTTTAAATAATATTAACAATTTAAATATCTAATAATATAATTATATTACATTTTTAAATATATATTAATATTACATTTACAAATTAAATATTTTGATATATTAAAATGCAAGTACAAAAATATATATTTTAATATATAAAAAATATTTAATATATAAAAATAAAAAAGAAAACCGCGCACATGTTTCAATTTTGTCCGACAAAATTCTAAATTTATCTTTGAACGAACTTGACACATGCCTTGAACAATGAAATAAATAGGAGGTGCAACATTTCGTAAGCGCTGTTCCAGCGACCCATCGATATAACGAACCCTTCGACAGAGTATATAAAAAAAAGTGAGAAAAAAAGCGAAAAAAAAAAAAAAAAGAAATTGTTCCAGAAACCCTTTCAGCCTCGCCGCCGCTTCGAGTCAAACAGAAACGTTTCCAGTCGAGCGCTTTCAGCGAAAAGGGTGAAAGCGTAGAATTCGCGAAAAACAGGAATCGAAAAGCGGCGAAAGGGGTTGAAAACGGGAGCATTGTGCGTCTACTGCTCTATCGCAGACGGGAAGATTAAATCCTCGCGCGCAACCCTTTATTTATTTAGCCGTACTTTCCCCATTTCGACTGATTTCACCCTAAAATTTTCAGCTGGCACCCTCATCTCCCCTTCTTTCTCCTAGCCGATTTACACAATATTTTGGAAATCCTTTATAAGATTTTGCTCTCTCTCTCTCTTCCCTTATACTATCGTCGGCTTAACTCGCTATTGTTGTAAGCCTCGACAGCCCCTATATCGCCAGATGGGTAAAGCATCATCGATCGGCGCGCGGAATCGGCGAAAAAAAAGTTTGTAAAACACCGCGAAATTCGTGAAATTAGGGTTGACGCCATATGAGAGAAATGTAAAAATATCGGAAAAAGGGAAAAACTTCCCCTCTCGTGTGCGCGACACGTGTCGCGTTTTTTAGCCTGTTCTTCTTTTTTTTCAAGGCGCAGGGAAAAGGTGCGATGTACTATACAATGGCGAGAGTTGCACCTTGGGTTGATCTCTCATAAAGAATCGAAATTTGTTTGAGATTTCATTACGCGAGAATATATGACTCATGTACGGATTTTTTTTCTATCGAGAAATAATTTGAGATTTATCGAAGGAGATTTTTTAAAATTAATTTATAGGAAATAAGAGAACTCTCTCGAATAATTACACTTACAAAATTTTTTTTTTATTATTTTAAATCAAAAAATTATAGATTTTTTAATGTCGCAAGCCAATTTAATAAATAATTTTTAACTCAAATATATAACATTGCATCTATTTTAATTAAAATTACCAATTAAGATAAAAAATTTATATTAAATTAAATTGATATATTAATATTATAAATATTAATATATATATGTGTGTGACTTTACACATATATATAATAATTATCTTATCTACTAAAGAAAGTGTATTATCTATCAATTTTCTCTCATAGAAATGTGTCGATGATTAATGTATACTGCATATCATCATTTTTTATCTACACTTTCTATTTATCTAATAAATGTAACAAATGAGAATAAGAAAAGAAAAACTAGTAAAAAATATAAAATTTCATTAAAATTATACTGTAATTATTGTTGGCATATCAATATTAGTGACCATTATGGAGTGGCACCCCAATTTATTAATATTTATCTTTTCCTTTTCTAGTCATTTTTCTTTTTACGCATAAGACAATGCTTGCTAATGATAATTAATGGGCCATTCTCATTACTAGCTTGGAAAATCCCAGCTTGCATTACGTTCAACAAGTGCGAGACAATAATACCTGGAAACGTTATACAAGAGATATTCATTTTTCAGACGCGCACAGAATATATATAGAGTGTTAAGAGAAGAGGAAAAAGATGTTCAATATTTTATGATGATATAATACTTTTAAGTTTTTTGAGTTAGACGAGTCTCAGCTCTCTACGACTCGTCTAACTTTTATCATTTTTCTAAATATACTTTTTTTACAGATAACATTTATTTGAACAAACAATTAACCGTAAGAGAGATTAAAATTTCACAATAAATTTCTTTTAAGTGAATCGCATACATTTATGTAACACATCGAGAGATCTAAAGAAGAAATCTATTAATAACAATTTATTTCATTCTTGTTTCTACGAATGAAATATGAAAGGGTATATCCCGACATTTCCAATTAATTTCTCTTGTACACCCAGTATAAACGCTGATATTATAACAATAATGTCCGAATGACGCAACTGCGGAATGCCAATCCTCAGGAATCGCGTGGCTACCTCAGCAATGAATTTTTACAAAGTCATACGTCTTTATATATTCAGAGACGGACTTGCAGAGACGTGGAAAAAAAATGTCGCGATCATTATCGCGACATTTATCAAAGATGACCTTGCGCGACGATGACGACTAAACTGTCCGTGTCGCACAAGAGAAAATTTAGTTCCTATTACATTGTAAAACGGGCTAGGTTCCTAAATTGAGCTTTACCGAGCGACACGTGAGGTTAGTCCGGTCGGAATAGATTTGTTACGTCAAACAAAGATGGCTCCGGAATTGGACCAACCGTATCGTATTCGCGCGCGCATATCGAAATGTGGAATTTAGGTTACGTTCCAAAATATCCTTTTCGAGAAAAATTTTACTTAAAAAATTATAGTGTACGTTACGTGTATTACAATAGATTTTCAGTTAAATTTTCCTCGAAAAAGACGTTTTGGAACATAATCTTAATCGATAAACGAAAGAAGAACCTCTCTTTTAAATATATACATATACGCATATAACATTAATTGCTATTTATGTATAAAAAATTATATTTTTTCACATAAACAAAGAAACCATAAAACCGCAAAATCCAGCTTCCTTTTCCCGTCTAAATATTATACTGCTTCCAATATAAAATATCATTTAAAATGATGTCATCCGTCAAATGACATGTGCTTTGTTACTTGGGAATATTTTGTTTTCAAATTTTACACAATATGAAAATTACATATAGGGGCTCTTCTTTCGCTTATCAAATCGATACAACTGTAATCGTCTGTGTGTGCGCGACATTGTAAAATTAAATATTTTTTAGAATATAAAATATTAAGTATACTTTGTAAGAGAAACGGCGTATATTAGAATTAAGGTACGTAATATATACGTAACGCATAATATAAATGTACAATGTGTAAGGATTTCGAGGATAATCAAAATTAGTGATTAAATCGATAGAGCGATTCCGACGTAAGAAGCCGACAAAGGGTGATAGATACTTAAATTAATACGATCGGTATAAGCACCATGATTCAGGGTCCCCTAGTTACTTCTTTCCTTGACCGATGACGGGAATAGCATAATTAATTAAACTTATCTACTGGAACAAAAAAAGTACAAGTGTGAAGAGACATTGGGTCGACATGACGAATTATTAAATATATATTTACCAAAGTGTGCATTAGAATATATACATAATAAACGATTTCGAAAAAGATGTCATTGTAAACTTTCGGATTATTTTACAGAAAACTATATTGCGAAATATGTATATTCATAATATTGTCGAGTAAGTTTTTAACGAAAAGCGTAAAAAAAAGCAAAAGACTGTAATCACATAATAAACATACGTAACAAGTATAGTTTATAATTTTTTGTTTTAATTTTTGACTTATCAAAGAGTATAAATATATAATTGAAGATGTAAATACCTATATATAATATATAACTGTGCAAACGCGTGTGGCAAACATAATCAAATTAGAACAGATGTCATCGGCGTTTCGACTAGTTATTAAAAAACGCTATATTTTATTTCTAGTCTTTTGTGGATTCGTGGATTGTCTTTTAATATTAATTTAATTATTGTGTAGTATAAAAAAATCAGATAAAAATAATTTTAATTCTAATGTCGCTTAAATAAAATATTCACTATTGCGCATCTATTTTTGCGAAGGTCGGATTGAATAATTAAAGGGTCCTATTGTATATTTTTGCCAAAGTTCTTCTCAAAGACGAATTAAATACTTTTCAAATATTCTGCCAATGTTTTAGAACGATAAGATTCATGAAGATATATCGTACATTAGCTTTTGTACGTAACATGAGAGTTTCGTATAAAACAAAGAGATACCGATCGATTTATTGCGGTAATCGCTACCCCTACCATCTTAAGTGTGACGGTAATTTAAGAGAACAGCAGCAAAACGAATGTTCCTATTATAATGCTTTCATCTACCGTATATATTAATAGATATTTATGCGATAGAGTAATTATATATATAGTCTTTATACCGTACTCTCTCTCTATAACGTTCTTTGTTTTAGTATTTTCAAGAAATGACGAACGGCATTAGTTATACATATAGTAAATTTAATACGACCTAACTGAAATCAAAAATTGTGTATCTATATCTATGATATGTATACACGTATAATATATACATATAGGTATGTACAGGATGTCCAGTAATAATTGTCCCACTTTTTATGCAGGTAGAGCGGATTGAATCAAATAAAAAAGTCCTTTACTGTTTTACCATTTTCGCAATAATTAATGAGATATTAATCAATTAAGAACTCAGCCAATCCGTGCGTAGTATTACAGAACGCTCCTCCCACTTCGTCGCGTTGCCGAGCAACCGATTAAACATTGAGCGTTTATACTCGCGCGGATTGGCCGATCCTTTTTACTTTATTTCTTTTATTAATTATTATAAAAATTGCAAAACTGTAGAGAACTTTTTTTCCCTATTTAACCCGTTCTACCTGCACACAAGAGATGAAACACCTCCTTATTAATGGACACCTTGTATATAAAGAACTGAAAGAGTAATATGATATGTGTATGATTAAATTAATTAGCATGAGAAAGTATATTGCGAGAGAGTGCACACGTCTTCTGTAACTCATTTGTGTAAAAGACACTATATCAAAATTACTTATCTTATATAAATCTTGACTTACAATTAAAATATATACTTTTTTATATTAACATATATATTATTCTGAATAAAACATATACACGTATATATTTTATATACATTATTTTGAATGAAAAGTTCAAAGTCAAGTCGCAACATATGTATATGTATATAGAAAGGAGAATTTGATACAGCAATCGCTAAAATGAAAAAATAGTTTCTTTTACACAAATTAGATATGTAATGTGGACGAAGAGTGTGCTGTACTTCAGTGTCAAAAAAGTATTTTTATCTTTGACCGATAGATATTTTTGAAATTCACATACGATAATTTTGTGACGATAATTTCTCGTAGAGATAATTTTTTTTCTTTTTCGTATCACTACGTTCTATTTATATATAATATATCTTTCCTGTGGGGTATGTATGTGTGTGTGTGTGTGTACGCGCGCGCGATATTTTTTTCTTTTGGAGAAGCCGTTGGTGTGATTGCCAACGAGCGACTGAGGGTACAAAGTGTATGAGAGAGAAGAGAAGGAAGTAGGAAGAAATTCAAAAATCAAAATATTCGGAATCAAAATTACATTGTAAGTTTATAGAGATTACATTGTTCGTCGATAAATATTATTTGTTAGCCAAGAATAGTTGGACACGTCCAATAATATAGTCTAACAAACAGTAAAAGTTTTTGTTGTTCTTTCACCCTCCAATTATATCACTGTTTATTTCTTTTTCCAGCTGGCTAGAACTAATTTCAAAATATATTTCGATTAAAAGTATTATATCGGAAGACAAAATAAAAAAATGTAATTACAAAAATTTGGAAGAGTTATGATTATAATTATAAAATGTGTTGTAAGTATATTTATATGATAAAACAATTTTGAAAATAAGTTGAATTTAGATAAATAATGTAAGTATTTCAGAGAATGTATATCATTTGTGTAAAAGTTAATTTACCATAATAATTTGCTTAACCTGGATGATATATAATACGCGATGATATGAACAGATTATCGAAGAAATGGCACTTTTATACGGCAGAGTAGGAGAATATTGATAAAAAATTGCGATAAATCACATGGCTGATAAAATAACATATAACAAGTGGTAGTGGCGAGAAAAAAAGAAATGAATCGTCAAACCTATTGCATAATTATAATCGATCTTTAATATATGTATGTATATGTCCACAGGCATTGTATATGCATATATTATACCCGGGAATTTTTTGATCAACTTTATATATACATATAGTATAAGAAATATAAAAAATACAATCTTCTTTACATATCTATAAAGTGACATAATTACATCTCACATGTCTCATATGTCTTAAAAATTATTTCGAGATACCTGCGCGCGATAAAAGAATTTCCTGTTTTACGTAATAAATACACACAAAAGCATACTGTCACCCATAAATGCATATGTATTTTTTTCCTCTTACAGAAAATATATATATGTGATTAAACATTTCTAAGCCGTCATCAACTCACATTGACAATTGAAACTTTCCGCTCATCTCGCAAGTAATTCTCGAAATTTTATTCATCAAAGTTTCCTCGTGCAATAAAATAAAAACTCGATTTTATCGGATTTATTTCCCTCGTTTCAGTCGAAGCGTCTTATCGATAGCGCGTCAAATGAAACGCAAAAAATCAAAAAGCGCGCGAGATTGAAAACACGTAAGGTATTCGTTACCGCACGCAAAGATAAACGTTTCTGCAAAATTACGTTACGTACATACAAGGTGAGCATATCTCGAACAGACACGACGATGTTATGTAACATATAGTTGTAAAATGACATTTTTATTATCCGCCGAGTAAAATTATAGAAATCTCGTGGATTAACGTGAAGCGACGAGCTGCGTGCGTCTTTTCGTGCGAAAAATCTGACGTAAAAGGTAAACGCGAGCTGTAATTTGTTGTAATTCTTTTACCTGCTCGACGACTAACAATAAGCGCACGTAAATCATTCATATGATTGACGTTGTGTATATTTTCCGGGATAAAAGCACCTTTTCCTCTATGTTTGTCGCAAGAAATCTGCTTGCTTGAAGAAAAAGAGAAAGAAAGTAGGGGAACCACGATATGTGCGTCATATCTCGAGAGTTAGCACAATAATGATGATCGCGTATGATATGGTAACTATTTATTTGACGAGCGCGATCTTAATTCGGATTTAATTATTATCAGTCGTCGTAATAATGTATTGCGAACGAGTGTAGGACACGCGAAGATTCGATGCTTGTCTCCAAAAAATTTTATCGCCACATGATTCCCTGTCGTATATTCGGAGACTCAAATAATGTGACATTACTTGAAAATGCACAAGGAAATTTCGAAAAATATTTTTAAAATATAATAAAAGAGAATATTATGCAAAATATTAATTATTGTATAAACTACTTACTAATTTAAAAATATTAATTATACCCCGAGAAAAAATGTTTTATATATAACAATATAAAATTATATAGAAATATATAAAATTATACATATAATCGCAAAATTATATATAAAATATGTCCATACATAATTAAATAAAAGTGCTTTTTGTATATAATTAATATAATAATATATATATATATATATAATATATAAAGTAAATATAAGTTTTTCTTTGTATATCTAAATATATATGTTTTATATATAATTTGACATAATTATATATGAAGCCTTATAATTTATATATAAATTTATATAATTATGAATAAATTAATACAAATTGTCGCTCGTGTATTGAAAACAAAGTGATAAAGATAAGGCCAACTTATCGAGCTGAATATTCGAGATGTTCAGTCAACTACCATTTATTACATGTATAAATTATAAACTACAGTCATTATATTATATTAAAACTAACGCAAATTAACGCAAATTACAATCATTCTATAAACGTTTCGACCGCACGCGGTCTTCTTCAGTATAATTATTGAAAAATAAATTCTTACAATTCATATGATATCGAAATTTAATTATAGTTATTCAGAATCGAGAGTTTTTGAGCAATTAACGCGTGTTTCAATCCGTCCTGTCCAACAATGTTCGCCTCGATATGATCTCTGATTTTGTTCAGATCTTGGATGATTTCATCGTTAATATGCGAGAAATTAACCCGTACCGTAGGCGCTATCATCGTTCTTCTTGACAATTTTGCTACTTATTAACAGTTATTAAGGATGACACTTAACAAACAACAATACAGAAAGACAGCTCATTTTAAACTCCCCCTGAGAGTTTAAAATGAGCTGTCTTTCTGTATTGTTGTTTGTTAAGTGTCATCCTTAATAACTGTTAATAAGTAGCAAAATTGTCAAGAAGAACGATGATAGCGCCTACGGTACGGGTTAATTTCTCGCATATTAACGATGAAATCATCCAAGATCTGAACAAAATCAGAGATCATATCGAGGCGAACATTGTTGGACAGGACGGATTGAAACACGCGTTAATTGCTCAAAAACTCTCGATTCTGAATAACTATAATTAAATTTCGATATCATATGAATTGTAAGAATTTATTTTTCAATAATTATACTGAAGAAGACCGCGTGCGGTCGAAACGTTTATAGAATGATTGTAATTTGCGTTAATTTGCGTTAGTTTTAATATAATATAATGACTGTAGTTTATAATTTATACATGTAATAAATGGTAGTTGACTGAACATCTCGAATATTCAGCTCGATAAGTTGGCCTTATATAATTATGTATAAAAATAGACATATTTTACATATAATTTTATAATTATATAATTATTTATATATAATTATATATAAAAAATGTTTTCTCGGGATCTTTAAAATTCATCTGTTTTGTCAAAAGTAAATATATTGAATTTTAAATATATAGCAAAATGTTTTTTTTAATTTTAAATAAAATTTTGTATTATACTTAATTCCAAACACTCTAATGTCCTATATAGGTCATGTTATTTAAAGTACCGGGAGCATACATAATTGTCCATAATTTGTAAAAAAAAAAAATAATAATAATAATCTACGTTAATAATTAAGTTCGTACTTTTGTTATCGATATATGTATACTGCTTAAAACATTTGATGCCACTATTGCGAAAGTCGCTCCTCTCGCATTTGTCGTAACCTGCCACGCCGAATGCTACGCAGTGTAAACAGACTTTACAACTGCTTTATTGCATGCTCTCGCTGGCTGTAAATCCGACGAATACTCGGGGCTCATTTCCGTTCGGTAAGCACGATTGTAAAATATATAATACGTCATGCTCTTTTATATGTACGAGTCGTCATTCGAAAAGTAAACATATTGCGAGACTCGATGACTTTTTGACGAAACTAGTTTAATTCCTTTCCTCGTGGAAGAAATATTTGAAGAATAAAATTCCATTTATTTGCACATTTTTTTACGAGACTTTCGACAAAAGTAAAATTTGTTTCCGCTAAAACTCTCAAAAAGATTCCAATATTTTTTTTTGCAGAAACTTTTAAAAAGTACGTATATATATATATATATATATAATATGAATAAAGTAACTAAATATTTATTTAGCAATATAAAAATTTTCCATGTCTGATACCTATATATTAAAAGATATTTTATTTCTTTAATAATTTTTAAATTATTTATATTAATTGCATTGAATTTCAATTTTAATACTTCTATTTAATTACTTAATAATTTTATCTAATTATATTTATTTAATATATGATTTCCAGGATTTACGAATCATTAATTAAATTAAGTTGCAAAATGTTTCATAAAATAAAAAAATATCTTATATATATCTCTTCCCACTCTCTTTTGATAACTCGAATATCGCGATAAGTAATCAACCTAACTCGAGATTCATTATTATTTACTTACACGAATCTCAAATCGATTCTACAACGTCAGTAAGCGTGGTGCCGCCCATCATTGATCATAATCCGCGTGTTCGTGAAGTCATCGTAACCCATTTTGATCGTACATACTTGGCAAGTTATAAAAAAAATGTATTTCGCGGAATAAATTCTTTAAACCGATATCGAAGCTACGATACACACATCGTCAGAGATCGATATCTGCACAATCTCGGTGAGTGAACTCAATATGCATTTATCGTAGCAAAGTGCAATCAACGTGAAAGTTAGCTAATTAAAAAATTCCTGCCTACGAGAAGGAGAGAAACAAAAGGGGAGGAAGGAAAAATACATATATATATATATATATATATATTAATATATATATATATATATATATATATATTTATATAATATTTGATAATATCTGAAAAGGTTTGCGATAAGAGACTAACGAGAGGTCGATAATAATTTCATAAATTTTAGATGATATAATAGCATCACACATTTTATCGTGATAAAATTAATTTTTAATAATTAAAAGACTATTAACATAAATGTGTACCGCTGACCTAACATGGACAAATTTAATATTTATTATATTGACTTCGTCACACATTTAATCGCCGAATAATTTCGAACGCGTGACGATATGCACATTAAATTATAATACGTGCGCGTGTTAGATCATTTGATGGATAAGCATTAAATATTCGCGGGAAAAATAATTGGAGTGTAATATTTATTTGCGAGATGTAATTGATGACAATCTGCTTCGCATTAGTTTGATATCGCGAACTACACCGGATTACGCATATTTGCCACCAAACACGTTCTCGAAGAGTGTAATTAATAATAGTTATTAAGAGAAATCCATTATATCAAACATTAAGTATGTACTTAACAAACAAGATTATTATCTGTGCTAAACTCTTACAAATATTCGCGATATCTACATGAATAACTTCTGTGTTAACCCTCTCTAAATAATTTTTATATAAAATTTATTATTTTTTCGGTTTAACACACGAAAGTAACTTATTATAGGAACATCGCACTTAAAATTGCTATATAAGTATTATTATTATTTTATATTTTATTATTACTAATTTCAAGAATAAATTCATATATCGAAAGACTTTAATTTGAATTAAGCTTGTTTTTTTTTATTTTTTAAAGACAATTTTTTTATTTCTATTTTTAAAACATTATTTTTCTTTTTACATTTATAAGAATTCAATAAAAATATATTGTTTTGTTAATAAGACTCGTAAGGTTAAAACAAGTATTTTTTTTTTGTTTCTATTTGTATAGGATATTATTACTTTGTTTCCTAAAAGTTATAATGTGTATTTACAATTCTGATGGTCTAACCATTTTATTTTTTTCCTCAATTATTTTTTTACCAATAATATATGATAAATAATAAGAAATGCATTTGTAATAATAACATTTTAAAAGCATAATTTTACTCAAAATAAAAGAATGATTCACATTATCTTTCACATCTATATTTACATACACGTGCGCTTAATTAGAATATAAGTATATATATATATATATATATATATATATATATATATATTAATAATTTACAAAATATTTAATAAATTATAATGAGGAGAAAGTCATGTTTTTAATAGAAAAACAATAAAAAAGATAGTCACAATTTTTACTTTCTATATTTAAGAATCTTATCTTTAAAAAATCTTGAGAATTTTAAGAATCTCTAATCTTTTTCTCAGATATGCATTTATACACATAGTAAGCTCTAAATTGATATCGTATCATTTTAAAACACAAAATACAAACGCGCTGTCTCTCGATAAACTTCAAAGTCATAGTTTTCATTTTACTTATGTGCATAAGAATTCGTATCAACTTTCAAAAAAAAAAAAATAAAGTATATTATATATATATAAAATAAAAATCAATAAAGTATATTATATATATAAAACAAAAATCGATTTAAAATTAAATAATAAGTATTTCTTATAAATTCTCTGCAAATTTTTATATTCTTTTAAAAATGCTTGTGTGTTTAAGCAATTAGATTTTTTTAAATAAACAGTTAAATATTATTAACAATTAAATATATTAACAATTAAATAATTTAATTTCTTTTCGTGTTCTATGATAGTATTGGCATTTCATCGTTTTAAATTGTTAAAATGTAACCTTAAAATTAAAAAGAATGGAAATTATTTTTTTACGCAAATTTTTTACACAATGTTAAGGTAGTAGAACTTCATACAGTGTAATCTTATTATCTTGACTTCTTCAACAATGTAACGTCGATATGTCGATAACATAGACGATTATGTATGTACGTCATGACTACTTTAATACAACTGATAATGATAAAGATGGTTAAATACCACAAAGTAGCAATTTTTATCCAATTAAGATATATTTAAAGGAAATATTCCTCATAAAAACTTCTAGGAAAATTCATCAGTAATTATTTTAACATTCTTACAGTTATACAATATATGCATATATGCATAAATGCATATCTGATAGAACTTCAGATTTTTAGGGGGAATAGGGGATACATGGAATTAAAA
The DNA here is from genome assembly GCF_048542155.1 of Nylanderia fulva. Taxonomy (NCBI): domain Eukaryota; kingdom Metazoa; phylum Arthropoda; class Insecta; order Hymenoptera; family Formicidae; genus Nylanderia; species Nylanderia fulva. Next base: position 379,641 of record NW_028191058.1, on the reverse strand, counting down.
ATCTCTTGTAGAGATTATTCCAATTTTATATCTTGGCCGTGTCCAAGTAAAAATTTGGTGCCTTGTGCACAGGTATTTAATTCTAACGAAAAAATTTAGTTTCGTTTAGAATAACGCACTGTCATCCGCGATTTGGCTCTTATTGCCTATCTTATATATGTTAAATTTATATTTATATATTACAGAGCCTAGTTAAACTCTTAATTTATACACGCTGGCTTAAAGGCGTTTATTTACCAACATTAATATATATAACAGAGAAAAGTATAGAATCGAAAGGATCTGAATAGCTCAGTTGGAAGAGCAGTCGCCCGGCAAGCGAAAGGTCTCGGGTTCGATTCCCGATTCTGCGACTTTCGGATCTATATTTTTCTCTCGCACTTTATTTCTTTAGGGGGAATAGGGGATACATGGAATTAAAAATCTCTTGTAGAGATTATTCCAATTTTATATCTTGGCCGTGTCCAAGTAAAAATTTGGTGCCTTGTGCACAGGTATTTAATTCTAACGAAAAAATTTAGTTTCGTTTAGAATAACGCACTGTCATCCGCGATTTGGCTCTTATTGCCTATCTTATATATGTTAAATTTATATTCAGATTTTTATTTTTTTAATGAAAAAAATTGACTATCCTTTTTAATTTTAATCTATCCGTATCTGTTTTGTCATATTAAATTTAATATTTCTGAGGCACTTGATTTTGTTACGTTTTTTTAGTTTTTAATAAATAAATTATTATATAAACCATTAGATTATTAAATAAAACTTAACTATAATGCGAGTAATTAAAAATTTAAAACAAAATTATTATTAAAAATAATTATTTAAATTTCTTTAAAACGCGAATTTTTGAATATAATTTTTCCACAATTAAAATGTATTATATATAAATCAAAAAGTATAACAACTAGTGCTAGATAAAAAGGCCAACTTATCGAGCAATTATTAGAGTTGTTCTCAAATAAAATTTATTCCATGTATAAACTAAACATAAAACATTATGTGAAAGCTACAAACATTCTATACTTAAACTTAAGTTTAAGCGAAAATTACAATTATTATAAAATAAACGTTTCAACCGCACGCGGTCTTTCTCACAGTATTATATTACAGTAATTATTAAAAAATACAAAATTATACAAAAATTCCACATAATATCAAAAATTAATGTTAGTTCTTCAATAAGAGTCGAGAATTTATAAGCAATTAAAGCGTGTTTCAATCCGTCATATCCAACAAATGTTCGCTTCGATATGATCTTTGGTTTTAATCAAATCTCGAAAAATTTTATCGTTAATATGCGAGAAATTAATACGTTCCGTAGGCGCTGCGATTAATAAAAAATTGACGATTAACGTATGTCAAAAATTAAAATATATATCCTTAACAATTAGCAATATGCTTACTTGACATCGTCCTTCTTGACAATTTTAACCACGTTTTTTTGAAAAAGTTATTGAAGATGACACAAGACAAGACCAATAATATAAAAAGTATAAGATTACATATATAATTACACTTGTAAATACATTTTGTAAATGGAAATTGGCTCATTTTAACTTCTCATCCGCGGCGTACATATTTTTGGAATAAAATAAATTCTTGTTTTCTCAAAAATAGTTTTATATAGTTTCTATATAAAAAGTTTTATTAAAAATTATTAAATAAAAAAATTATTAATTTTATAATAATCAAGATCATTGCAAATAACATGTTGATTTTGCGAAATATAATTCACAAATGTTTTTATCTTATATTTGTGACTTTTGATCTGATTCGAGATACACGATCGTTAATCATAAAATACAAATGCCGGTCCATATCCACCGACAGATATAATTAATCATTACAATATCCACTTGAGCTATAAGATTTATTGTCGTCGGATGATACGTAATCGACGATTTAACATTACGCATTAAAACGATTTGTAATAGATCTTGCAAAAAAAATAAGTGACGTTTTCATGCTAGACACGGTACTTCCCCGTTTTTTGACGGTCACAAAGTGACGTAAATCCCGGCAAAAATATAAAGTCACGTTTGCATGCACGGGATGTCGTAGACAATACAATATTCATGGATCACGTACGCGAAAGGACAACTTGTGTATATATATATATATATATATATATATATATATATATATATATAGTCGTTAGATTAAATAAACGTATATGTGTGTATGTACAACAAGGGTCGTGCACAAATTGATTCTTGACTTACTCTTCAAGACGCCTCAAAGCAAGTAACCCAAAACTAAATTATTCGATGACGCAAACCGCTTGATCATCACTTACGTCACACTTAAATAATAACATCAACGTTCGTAAAATAACGGAGCAATCAAAGGTCTATACAACCGGTATATTTCGACTACCAGAGATTAAAGATGTGCGATTTTATTTTGTTAAAGAGCCAGAGAAATGTTTTTCTAAAATATCTTGAAAGATTTTAAACCAGAATATCAGCAAAAATGTTAATATTTTACATATTCATATATTTGAAAAATGATTATTAGCAATTTGCAATAAACAACCCGCACAACATACAGCACAAAATATTTTTTAAATCTTTTAAAAATATTTCTTAAAAGATAAAATAATTCTCGAACATATTTTTAAAATGTTTCTATGTCCGCTTTTTCATGTTTAAAAAATATTTTCAAAAATATTTTTGAATATATAGATTTTATCTAAAATTTCAAAAATATGTATTAAATATTTAAGAAAATATTATCTGAGCAATAAAAAAGATACTTTTAAAAATATTTTTGTTTTTTAAAATATTCTAAAAAATGTTATCACAAAACATTTTTTAATCATTTTAAAATATTTCTAAAACTATTTTAAAGTGTTTTTATGCAATATTTTATAGAAATATTTAACATCCATAATATTTTGTGCTGTATGGGAATTGATCATTTTTAGATTTTTCTTTCTTCTCAATTATATACAATAATTTATGTATACATATATAATGTTATATTATTTATAGATAAGAGAAAAATTCACATTTATAAGCGATTATAATTTAGTAGTATTTATACTTTCATTGAATATGTTTCAATGATAAAATTAATTTTTTTATTAATTTTATATATCAATTTTCACCTATTTAATTAAATTTTATTTTAAACAGTTATATTTATCAGAGCTTTTTTTCGCAAAAAATAAAAAAAATCCAGTTTCCATACATACATAAAATCATATAATATTTATTATATTTCTTCTATTTGTTATATTAATATATTATATTTATCATATTAAATATATTAATAATAAATATATTAATATATTAATATATAAATATATATTAATATATTAATATATTAATATAAAGATGCAAAAAATATAATAAATATTCTAACTACAAAAGTACTTTAATATATTATACTTTAAAAAGTACAATATTAATATATATATATATATATATATATATATATATATATATAATAAATGTAATATATATTTATTATATTATATTTTTAATAATTACTATAATTAATTATATTATATTAATATATTATATTTGTTATATGAATATATAATACTTTTTCCCTTAATACTAATTCTTAATGACACTCTACTATTCTCTCTTGAAAAAAACCTGTGATTCCCCATTCCATGAAGTATATGAGGAATGAATTTCGACTGATTAATTTTCGAGACATTTGCTTATCGATCTCAGTGATTCACCTCAGGATCCAGCTCCCACTAACGACCGGCGTGATAGCGCACGTGCATACGTCAGGTAGACGCACGAACATTCAACAAGGACAAGGAGGAGCACTGACTACAATCGAGCAACGGCTTCCTTTTATCAGTCAAGCCGAACCATTCGCCGCACGCAGACCGCATTTCCGTGTGAGAGCTCCGAGGAAAGAAATTCGAGTTTTCCTCTCTCTCGTCCACACAGTGTACAATATACCATAATAACGCTGGAAAACCCCAAGTGCTTGAACTCATCGTGGGTGGCTCTGGTACGCGAGTCGCGAAAAAGGGGTGAACTTTGGAGCGATAGTGCATTCGAGAAAGAATCGTTGCTCCGATTCTTATTGCCGTCGTCGTCGGCGAATTTCGAATTCTTCAGAACGAAGTTCTCCATCGGTGAAAATCGACACGCTGGCGCAGATTCAATGTGAACTTTCTACGTAAGTACATTGATACGGCGATATCTGGATAAGCTCCTCTTTTTATCAGCAATTGATGTAATTTTGTAAGTCATTAGATATACTCAGAAGTATCACGAGAGTCGGATAAATGACGATACGGCTGAGATTTGTACGTTTATTCCAAAGAGATTACAAATTATGTTGTAATTTATTTCGTGCGCTAAAAGAGTGTCTAAATCCCAACGAAATTTAACATTTTTTTCTGCATTTAAAAATTTAGAAAAGAATTAGATTTTGTATACGTTTCAAGTAGAAATAGAGTAGACGAATTTGTGTAATTTAATTATATATATATATATAGATATATATATATATATTTAATTAATTAAAAATATTGTATATATATTGGAACTTCTCTTAATAGAGTGCTTAGCCTAATTATTATTTAATCCATTTATTTGTGATCATCAAAATTTTGAAATAATTTGATAAAATAAAGAACTATATTTGCGGATTTCAAGACTTGTGTCAAAAATATGTGTACCAATTAAATGATTATCTGCTACGATATCATATTGATGATATTTTTAATACGTGCATTACTTTGAGCAAAGTCTAAAGTAGAAGTATTTTTTTCATATTCTGTTTTTAAGTGCGATTTGCTCATAAGAAGATTACAGGAGATCATATGACTATATATCGTATATTGAAGAAAATAATAATACAATAATGTATCAAAAATATATTGAAAATATATAATATTAAAGACCCTAGAATTATATTATAAACTTTGAAACACATACTAAAAGAACTAAAAAAATAAAAATGTACGAATAATTAACATATCAATAGTCTTTTATATTTAATACATTTTTATATATTTTTATATTTTATAATATATATTTTGCAAGTGAATATATATTAATTATTACCAAAAAATCATATCTGTTCTTCTTTCAATATAAATATCTTTAAATCGAATCTATATTATATTGTATTAATAACAGCGTTATGTAATATGTTAAAAAACAAGAGGATATTATTATCAGAATATGAAGATTTTGAAGGAAATTGAAAGATAAAGAAAAAATTAATTATAATATAAATATCTTGATTATAATACACATTATAATTAAGATAAGATAAATAATAAAATAAGTAATTTGTATAAAACGTTTTCCAAAGAATTTGAGTCTAATGATATAAATTTTATTCAAAATAATATTTTAACTGATAGAAAATCTACAAATTTTATATATATAATTGTTTTTGTTCTAATTTTAATTACTCGAAAATATTATTTATTTAATAATAAATATTACTTATATTATTGACGAGTAAAATACTAAAGAATATAAAAAATAATTATTTTTGTTCGGAAAATTATTATATCGTGTATTAAAAAAATACGATCCAAATCCCTAAAATTATAAATATATATATTAGAATAAATAATAGCAATCTATCAAAATAATCGATTAATTTTTTATTTATGAAATCAATTATAAGATCTTAGAATTATATTTCATAGATTATATTATAATATATATAATTATATAATATTAACTATATATATTACTACTATAATATACATAGTTAACTGCTACTATAATATATAACTATAATATATATAATTAACTATATATTATAGTAATGCATATACAGTTAACTATATATATTCGTTATTATTTACTATAATTATGCTTATGAATCAATTTTAGTTAACAATTGTCTCCAAATATAACGAATCTATAAATTATAAATTATGCACGTGGCTTATTTCGCTCTCTATCGAAAAGTGCTGAATTCCTATTTTTGGCAGATCAAAAACCGCAAAACTTTCTCAGGCAAAAGATATGTGTATATCCCTTCTCGCACACCCACGCGTAATTCAATTCACGCGACACGTGCGATCAGATTATCGCGACACGACAGAGCTATAGTTGCCTCTATCAATCCTGCTGATTTTGCATATTGTATTACATATATATGAAACGTCAAGTCCGCGAGTCAGAGTAATGACTTGTCTAGTCATGATTATTTTGAATCATCCAATATATAATTGTATCAAATATATCTAGTTAAAAATTTATAAAATATATTTAATTTATAAAATATATATTTAATTTCATTTATAAAATATATTTAGCTACATAAAATTTTTTATTGTTTAAATCCTAATTTAATTTAACCTACTTATTGTTAAATTGCAAGAGAAAAAAAGTATTTCAATCAATATTTTATAAAACTAAAAAAGATTTTCTTTAAAAAAATATTTATATTTATTATTTATTTTTAAAAAATATTTCTTTATTAAAAATAAAGAAATATTTTATTAAAAAATTACATATATTGTTTGGTATAAGTATGTTATATTTTCTAAATTATATCATTTATAAGAAAAATATTTTTCTTTCTATTTAATAAAATATTTTTTAAGAAAAAATAAATATTCAAAAAGTAATATTTAAAAAGTATAAAAGTATTTAAAGTGTATATATAAAATAATAATTAAATCGCAACCATTATAAGTATTAATAAAAAATACATCAAAAAGTTCTGAAACATTTTTTTCTATGGTGCTTAAAAAAATATGAAAACTATTATTAAGTAAGTTTATATTATATTATAATTATTATAAAATTATTTCAAAATTGAAGAAGATATTTTTATATATAAAAATTACTATATTTTATTATTCCCATCAAGTCATATAGTTTCTTCAATGATCATGTAGTGTATTTTTCTCGTATTCATCTTCTATACAAATAAATATAAAGTTTAATGCAAAATGTAACTAATTAAAATTATAAATATATTTGTTTCTATCAGTTTAATTACCAATGTAATTGCTACACAAGAGAATTCGGAATAATAATTTTTAGAACGGATAAATCAAAAAGTGTTCTTTTGTTCTTTTATTTAAATAGCAAAATATAATATTAATATGTTTAGATACAAACATATCTGATTTTACAAAATTATATCATAATTTTCAGACATCTGATCATATATAGTAATTATATATTATTTTGTTTTATAGTATATTAATATTTTTTAAATATATATAAATGAATAGTTCAATTAAGAAATTTTTAATTTTATGTAAATAAATAAGTTATTAGGACTCATCAAATAAATAGTTTTGTATAATAGACTTAAAAGTTTTTTTATTAGATATTTTTTTAGCATATATAGTATATACAAACTGTTAATTAAAATTTTGCAGAGTAAGAGTTTTAAGGTAGAAACTTGTCACTGATATCTTATCAGTAAAATAGTAACAATTTTTGCTACTATTTTTATGGGCGACTTACGACGAAAAACACAATTTAAAATATTAGCCATTAGTTTACAATCGCTTGTAAGAAGATATTCTTTAGAAGGCGATTTTGTTCGATAAATAATAAATTATGTTTGGCGCCAGCAAATTTAACAATTACAATTATCAAACTATTGCTCTTATAAGATTTTGTAAGTTCTATGTGATAAATGTGAACAAAATTCTAACGTTTTAGATTTCTACTTTTGAGCCGGATTGAAACATTTCAAAATTATCCGATATTTTATTGAACTCTAATTTGCATGTAAATAACGTGAATTTTTATAATTAAGTAAATTTTTATTTTTTGGTTTTTCATATTTCTTATCTTCTTGATTTTTGTTAATAAGTTCAACGATTAATATTACATTTTAGTTACAAAATATAAATAATATTTATATATATTACAATATTTATATATATTACTTATAATATTTATATATATTTATATTATTTATATTATTTATAATATTTATATATATTACAATATATATATATATATATATATATATATATATATATTACAATAATCTAGTATTGGTCGTTTTTTTCACGAATTTAATAAGTTGTTTAATTTAATTCTTACTGGCGACTAATCAATTAATAAAGACATCAAAATATTACAATAACTTCGATAGTTATAATAAACTCATTATGCTGAAGATTCTAAAATCGCTAATATACATATCGTCAAGATAAAATACGCAAGTTACTTGTTTGCTTGATAATAGCAACAAACAGTTTTGTAATTTGTTTCTAAATAAATTATCATATTTTTTCAATTTTTACAGATCAAAGTTTGCGGAAATCGGCAGATCCGACGTGAAGTTGTCGCAAGTCGATCCTAAGGAAGATAACGACATACCTTAGCGAATTCGGTATGCATATATACATATATTAATCTTTATTAATGTGACATAATAAACATTAAAAATTTATACATTTTACAAAAAATTTTTACGAAATTCTTAATTTTATCTAAACTATTTAATCACAGTTTCATCAAAATGACTATTCATTTTGTTTTATTTTTGCAATATTTTGCAAACAAATAAATCGTATGTCGCATAATATTTGTTTTTTAATTATAATGTGTTCAGCGTTTCTTGTAAATATAATAACATTAATTCAAACAAAGCGTTGTACCAAAAAAGAGAGATTTCTAAATTATCATATCTAAATTTAAATTTAATTCTTATAAAATAAATGATCAAATATTTTGATGTGTAGCTGCTATATATTTCCAATAAGATTAAATTAATATGTTCAATTAAATTAATATATAATAGATAATTATTATTTTTAATAAAATTATTTATACATTTTTATTATTTTTTTACAAATTCTTTAAAACTATTATTTTTACTATTAAAATTCTTCAAAATTATTATTTTTAAAATATAATTTTTTATTACAAGGTAATATTATAAACGACCCAACTGTCAAAAAATAATCTTTATTTTGATGATGTTAATAACTAAAAATTATTTTTTGACAGTTGGGTCGTTTATAATGTTATTTTGTAATTTTATTTCACTGTCATCACGGAAATTATTTTTTAAATAATTTTTTATGTATTTTTATTTTAACCTTGACTTTAAAGACTCAGCAAAAATAAAAAAATTAATAGAAAGAAAAAGCAGCCATCGGACGACCCGTCTTATTGACTTCATTATTATCTGCTTAGTGCTTCAAAGGTCGACTTCAGGATTTCGATGAATCTTCTTCCTCTATCTTAAGCTCTGTCCAAGTTGTATGCCATATTGAATCCAATCGACTATCAGCACATTTCAACGTCAACTTTAGCTTCGACAAATCTTTTTGTTCCTTGAGCCTTTGCCCAAGTTATCAACCGATTGTCATATTGGACCCAATTACTTTTTTCGAATAAGTCTGGTATCCCTTATCTGACTTCCTGTTGGTATTTTGAAGATCTCTGATAAGAGGAGATTATCTACTGTGGACCAATCGTCTCCTAAAAGATTCTACTAAATCCTTACCTCCCCAGAGAGCACACAATATTTATAATAAAAATTCATAAATATTTATAAATATACATTTTTTTAAATATTATATAAATATTTTGAAAAAGTTTTACGAAAACCTTTATTTAACATATTATTAAAACATAGATTAAATATTTTATATCATATTTATGGTATGTAAAGATAAATATTTATAGTAATTATTTTTTAAATATTTTTTAACTAAATTGTTAGTTTTTTTATTTACCGTTATGTGACGTATCTCTCTCGTCTTGGATTTTCGTCGTGAAAATTATATAAGGCTGGCAAAAACGGAAATTAATAAAAATAAAAATGTCAAAATTATTTTTATTTTTGAGTTACATTCTGCAACAGAATGTCTTTTAACAAATAAATTTACGTATATATCGACGTAAATTTATTTGTTAAACCACTCTGTTGCCTAAGTATATTCAGTGTATATTATAATGTTATATTCTATTTTAAAATAAATGTCTAATAAGTTACTTATAAACATTTTTACACATTTTTAACTTTTTATAAATGGCTAATACAGTTTGAAAAACATCTAATCGACCAAACTTTAGATTAGACTACATGTATATCAACCGATCGTTTTGATTAAAAATTGATTGAATGATTATGTCTTTTTAATTCATAATTTCTTACTGAATATTTATTAAAGAAAATATAAATTTAAAAAAATTTGTATCAATGATTTAATAAATATATATTTATAATATTTCCCATAATAATTATCGTAATAAATATTTTCTGATATTTATAATAAATATTTCTGATCTATTGAATCTAAGACTCTAAAAACATTTATAAAATATTTATGATAAATATTCATAAAATATTAAATAATAATTATTATAAATATTCTATAAATATTTTATAAATATTCTGTGCTGTCTGGGTCATCAGCATTCGCCATCGACAAGCAAAGCAAGGACCAAGACGAGTCGTTTTTTCTCAATTAAACATTTTCGAATAGGCAAAACGTTTCTTTCAATCTCACTTTTCGAAGTCAATTTTTGCAGTAAGGGGTCACTCGTTTCTGCAACAATATTTGCGCTTTCTTATTTATATATTCTTCAGGATTTTAAATATTAAACCGACGATGAAAAATATTTTATATACTGCTTCAGAGCTCCGTCTAATTGAATTATTGGATTTTAGATATGGTTGCTTTTTCGAGCTCGCATACTGATTCAATGTTGATGATGAACGGCATAGAAATAACAGTGCCGAACAATAACAGCAACATTAGCAGTAATGGCAATCTAACCGACGACGCCAGGAGAGTCAAGGATCAGGCCTTCACTTTATCACGTGTTACAATGCCGGGCGGTAAGGATAACTACGCATTGAACTTTGACAATATGGACAAAATCGACGACAGGAAGCTAAACACGGACAATAACATCAATGCGGAACCCGTTGTTATGAAAAAAATTGCCGGTAAGAAATATATGTGAAATTTACAAAGCTATAATAATTCCACGTACTAAGCACAAAAGTAAATATTTGCAGAAATTAAATTACTGATTAAATAAAAATCCCGCGTATCACACAGTTGACAAATAATTTCATGTACTTAATATAAAATGACTCATTATAATTAACTTATCAATTTACGCAATTTTCTTTTCATTGTTGCTCCAATATTGTTATATATGTTTTTTACCCTGATGCATCTTTTCTCACCTTTTTTAAAATATCGTAATAATTAAACGCAAACGTAAAAATTACATTAAAAATAATACCTAAATTAATTAATAGTAATATAATAGTTTATATTAATATTATTAATATTATTAGTATTATTAATAATAATATTATAATATTATAATTTAAATATTATAATATTATTATTATTAATATTAATAATAATAATAATAATAATATAGATATAGATAGTAATAGTAATTTCATAATAATACATACAGTACAAAAAATAATAACAAAATAGAGTACGAATTTATTTGACATATTATAACTTTCCGAATTTTGTACAATTAACAAATGTCACCACCGCAAATTTACTTTCGAAGGCACGAAAATCTGCACTTGTAGGAAGTGCGAATAAACTAATTATCGTCGCGACATGACAAATTGTTCACGGATATGGTGGGGGAAAAGATCGCTCGGTGTACACACACAATGACGATTATAATAACGACACGCAAAGTATGTGTGACTGTTCGACTCTTATTTAATTCGCCGATCCTTCTCATGACAATCAGAGTTCAGAATACCATGAATTCGCGACGGTTTATAATCTCGACGCGAGGAAAGAGCGCGTTCAGTGATAGTGTTTTGTTTTGTTCGCACCACCTCCGCGAAATACAAGTGTGTGTTTAGACGAGAACGACGACGATGACGATGCGAAAATGTTGATAGCCTAAAGACCTAAATCTATTTGTGTGACAGTGAGCTTTTCCTTCTTCCATATCTCTTGTCAATCGATCGCAAAGGTGAAAGAAATTTTAACGAAGAGTTTACGAAGTTTGTAAAGATGGATAATTATGATCGGGATTAAAAAAATTGATTTCTGTATTTTTTTTTTCAAATAAAATTACACGATTTATCCGTAAATCTCGAAATGGTACTTTTACTCAAGTTTATATTCGATAAATTATTGAATTATTCTATTTATATTTTCAATTACGGTCTCCGAATAGAGAATTAAAAGAAAATACAATAATAGTGAATTAACATATAGTAAAAGATTAATATATAGTGAATAGTGAAAAATAGTAAAATAATTTTTTACATGCTTTACAATTGAAAATGAATACAATTTTTTATTTAAAAATTGCCTTATTACGTCACAATATTGAGAAATTTACAATTAAAATTGTAAAATCATTTTAATGTATTTGTCATGTTATAACATGTGACGTATTGTTGAAGTTTTATTGTAATCAAAATTAAGAATAATGTTAGCATTTTCAATCTTTGAAGAAAATTTATATCGATTATGTTTACTAATTAAATATTTATGTTTAAATATGTGGATTCTATTTCACGAAAAAATGGCGAATTAAATCATTGAAAATCTACCAATAATTTTAATTATGTTTCTTAAAACTTAATTAAGAATTTCAAGTGAGTCCCTAAATGCTGATTCGATATCAAAATTGATAAATTCAACATAACGAAATTAATATAAATGCTAAATTTGAAAAATGTTATCTTTTTGTAAAATATTATATATATGTATATTAATATATGTATATATATGTACATTAATATATGTATATTAATATGTATGTTAATTAAAATGTATATATTTATATATATGTATATTAATTAAAATAGAGTCGAATATTACTATAATCGTAACAAGAAAATATTTTATATAAAAGTTAAAAGGTTTCAAGAAGAAAAAAAATTGATTATCTCAAATTTTAACTAAAATCATTTTTCAAAGTCATTTGAAAGTCAATCTAATTTTTTTAATAGAAAACCATTCTATTTTTTTATATAAATCCTTACAATATTCGATATAAAAAGTTATAAGGGTAGGATGACCAGAACGTTAATATAGTTGCGAGATTATTTCTCAATAATTTAATGTGAAATACTTTTACATAACATACTTTGAGAATTGTGAAAAAGCTATTCTTTGTTGAACGCTGTGTTATTTAAAGAATACAGATAACGTGGTCTATTTAAATATTCCTGATTGGATAGAAAACTGTGTAACATGTAACGCTTTTGTGCTCGACAGCGGGTTTAAAGATAACCAACGTGCAAAAGGACAAAAAGGACATGTCCGGCGTAGGTGGCGGAAATGGATCTCTCTCCAGCGGTAGTTCAATAGTGACAATCTCATCAGTTGCCATTTCGGATCCCGATCCGGACTTTCGTAAAGTCCCGAACGGACACGGGGACAATAGGGACGTCAGAAATGAAAAATGGTATCACACGATTCTTCAGGTCTCGGTGCCCTTTTTTATTGCCGGTTTGGGCACTATCGGTGCAGGTCGTGTTCTCACTGGAGCAAAGGTAAGGACTCTCTTTAATAAAGGAAAGACTCGAATCGGTTTATCTTTTGTCTCTGAAACTGCTGTCTTCTTATCGAAGAGGTATTTGTCATTGTCTAAAGATAAAGAAATAGCTATTATCGAGGAAAAAATATCGGAGTCAGTTTCTACCTGAATGATGTTTATCGAGCCCGTGTGCATTTATCGATCGTGCAAATAGGATATCTTGTATCACTCTTAACGACGCGATTGTATAAGCGTCTCGAATATATCATTCACATTTTTAAGTAGATTTCAACATGGATCAAAGATCGTTAAAAAGAATTAAGAAATCGAACGAATTAACTGAGAATGAAATGATATCGCAAGAATTTTTTTTTTTACAATAAATAACTTTAAATATGAGAAATAATTTTTCTCAAATGTTTTTTCAAAGATTAAAGTTAAAAAATAATATCACTTTCGTTGCTTTTATATATAGCCACAACAAATATAACAATATTTTCATAATAATTATAAACAATTATCATTTATTTATAAGAAGTTTTTACACGTACAATTTTATCATAATATATGTATACTATATATATATACATAATTGTTGTATATATTTTATATAAATATATTTTATATTTCCATATGTATAATAGTTATATATTTTATTTTAAAAATATAAATAAATAAAGGGCCAACACTCTGACTAGTTGTGCAAATAATATAAATTTATAAGAAAATTAAATTGTTTTGGCCTACATTAGATCATCTTCAGTAATCAATTTTCAGTCAAAAGTGATATAACTGGAAGAAGTTATTATTAACGTTGAAGAATATATTTAACAATTTCTCCCACCTTGAGTGAATTCACCTTTTACTAAAAATTCTTGTACTGTATTATTAAAGATAGCCAAATATAGGCCGAAATATTCAATTTTGCTGCAATAAATTTATTTGCACTGCTATCTAGTGTTGGTTCTTTCCCCTTAATTTATTTGTTATATTTTTAATTTTAAATTTATATAAGCTTTTTAAATTCACGTCATTTTGTTAATTTTTTTATATATATTTATATATAATTTTTTTTAATATATTTATATTTTTTCGTTATTTTGTTAATTTTTTTATAAATTTTTTTATATATAATTTTGTTTTAATATTTATATTTTTTGTCATTTTGTTAATTTTTTTATATATATTTTATTCCGATTTTTGTGTATTTCCAGAACGTGGCGGCTTTCGTAGAAGTTCCCCAGTTGTTGATTCTGACTACGGCGTTGCAAGGTCTGAAGGGTAATCTCGATATGTGTTTGGCGTCGCGTTTATGCACCCAAGCAAATTTAGGCAACATGAAGTGCCGACGGGAGATCGTGAAGATGATCATCGGTAACGTCGCCTTGGTCCAGGTCCAGGCGATAGTCGCGGCCCTCTGTCTGTCCCTATTCGGAATGGGAGTGGGCGCCCTGAACGGGAACGGCTTCGTCTGGAACCACGCGTTACTCTTGGCGGTCTCGTGCATGTGCACGGCAACCAGTTCCTGCTTTATCTTAGGTAAACTCATCCTCTCGCCGCGGTGTGCTTATTAAACATTGATTAATGAACGCCACTTACACGCTTGCTCCTCGGTGAATCGACACTTGTGTAAGGTAATCTATTCGCCATTTATCAGCAATTAGCATTAATAATGATCGCTATCAGCTCGGTCACGCATTTTACTAACAGATGTTATTCTTTTTTTTATGCATAGATGATGCTCCTCTTTTGTGCATCATAAAGATTTGTTTTTTTTGTACATATTCTTTTGTAAGTGCGTAATTTAATTAATAAAAATTTTTCCGCTTCGCAAACCTTGTTGATCTAGCAAATTATTATGCAAATTATAATTTATGTATACTTTATTATTGACATTTCACATTTTTCACTTTTTTGCTTACGATATCCTGACGATTCTTCAAATATAATTAATCCTTTATTAAATTTATTTTTAATGATTTGCAACATGGATCTTGAAATGGATCTCATTAAAAACACAATGTCAGAATTTTGTGATCATTAAATGTATTATTATTAAAACAGATAATTTGATTAAGCAATTTATTATATATATTTATGTCTTTACATATTTATAATTAATTATAGTATAAAATTTAAATATAATATCAAATAAAATAATAATTAAAATAATTTGTTATATAATTAATATTATAATATTAAATGTTATAATATGTATAATTGTAATATTTGTTTTACAATTGTATAAGTTTTAAATTATTTCTCTTCATTTTTACAATTTCTTCTATTATTTTTTAATTATAACATTTGACACTTATTATATAATATATATGTAAATCCGTATTAAATCTAAATTACTGACAAATAATTTTTTCTTCACAGATTTTGTCATGATTGTTGTAATCATGATATCCTATCGATTCAAAATGAATCCGGACAATTTAGCAACTCCTTTGGCTGCATCTATCGGTGACGTCGTATCCATTAGCATTCTCACACAGATTGCTTCAGAATTCTATTTCAGGCTGGACACTGAAATATGGATACTATACGTCGCTTTCGGGGTTTTTTTGGTGCTCTTGCCATTTTGGACCTTGATCGTATTAAAGAATAAATATACGAAGAGTGTGTTAAAGTCCGGCTGGATTCCTATTCTATCAGCTCTTCTGATTAGTGGGTTAGTCTGAACTAACATGTTATATCACAATTCTATGTTTCAAATTACGTAAATATGTTAATAATCACTGGCGGATTCTGAAGGACGATTTTTTGGGGTTCAAACTTTTCCTTTTCAAATTAAAAGAAATAATTGTAATCCAATTTGCAAAAATATTTTCACTACTAACCAAATAATTTTACACAAACCCTTCTCCCCCCTCCCTCATTATCTTCAGGATATGTTAATGTTAATACTTAATATATAATTGATTTGATTATTAATTTGATTGTATTATATAATTTAATTATTACATATCGCTTAATTGTTTTATTTTATGTAATTATGTTATTATATCTCATCTTTAGCGGAGGTGGATTAGTTCTTGAGAGAATGGTTGCTTCTTATCAAGGATCTGAAGTTTTTCAACCAGTTATTAACGGAATTGGCGGCAATTTAGTGTCGGTGCAAGCGTCTCGAATGTCAACTATGTTACATCAGTCCTCCATCATGGGAATTTTACCGCCACACGGGAAAATTTGGATATTTCCATGGGCAGCTCTCTTCGTAGGATGTATGTATAATTATATATATATATATATATATATATATATATACACAGAAATAGTATATTGTGTATCAAGTGCGGAAAGTTGACAATTGGTCACGAGTGCGGGGGATGGACGCACGAGCCGAAGGCGAGTGCGACCACCCCACACGAGTGAACAATTGTCAATCCGCACGTGATACACATACTATTTTGTATTACAAGTGCAGGCAAAGTGGCTGTTTCTGCGCGTTTTCTGTGCGCGAGGCGGCCGATCGCACGCCGCGACACGGTGGGGGAATAGCCATGTTCAATACATTTCCTACGGCTTCAGCCGTATACAATGACTTTTAACGCGGCTGAGCCGTAGATAATGGCTTTGAACGCGGCTTATTTACTCACCGCGTCGCCGCTAGATGGTGGCGGGGGAAATCGGCCGCTTTCCGCACAGAAAACATGCACCGAAAGTGCCACTTTGCCTGCACGTGTAATACAAAATATATTTTTCTCTTATTTTTTACGCGATTTATTTAAAATCTCTTTCTTTTCTTCACAATACCATAAAATTTTTATTCCAAAATTTTGTTTTACTTGAAACTGTTAAACTTAACATAACAGACATATTTTTTAATGACTTAATTTTTTCTAACCTTATTTATCTCGTTTTTTATTTATCTTTCTTTCTTATTCAGAGCAAAAAAATACTCTTTCTGAATCAAACTTTGTTAACATAGGAATTTCTCCCCGTGCAATATCTGACAGTTTTTCTTCCTTATAAACAGCGCCATATGCAAAAGTCGCTAGATTACTCATTGCTATGGCAATTCCTGGACAATTGATTTTCGTCTTCATCGCCAATGCATTAAATCCGGCCAATTGTGAGTTACATCCGTATTTCGTAATCTCCTACATACTCGTTTCCGTGTTACAGGTAAGTTAGGCAATGCTTGTTTCAATTGGGATGCTCTCCAGCAACGAAACACAGTCATATGCTGTATAACACAGTGTTGCACAATGTTTGTTATTTCACCATCAAAATATAGATCAGTCACAATGGACAGTTTTTTCAAAGTTTCAAATTTTTTAAAGTTTTTTTGATTTCCAGTAACAAAACAGTCATACTTTGATATAGTGTTGACTTGAACTACTTAACTTTTTTGCTTCACCGCCAGAATATAAAGTATATAGTCACGTATAAAGTATATAGTATTATCTTCTTCAAAGTTTTAGGTTTTTTTAAACTTACCTCTGTTTACTTACTTTCAGAATATCGTTCCGTAGAAAAAAATAGTATCAAATATCCACTTGTATCGTAGTTGGAAAGCATTGTATTACAGTGACGCCTTGCGTTGCTGAAAAGCACCCTTCTTCTATTTTGCATGAGAAATAAAATCACAAGATAAAATTTTCTTGTTCTTTCAGGTAATGCTTTTGTTGTATGTTGCACACATAATTATTCACGCAATGTGGAGGTACAAAATCGATCCTGATAATTCAGCGATTCCCTATTTGACGGCATTAGGTGATCTCAGTGGATCTCTGCTCTTGGCGTTGGCCTTTTTCTTCATATACTCGATTAATCGACCATATTGTGCCGGGGAATGATAAAATGTAAATGCAAATCGATTTAGAATCAAAGCAGATACAAATACAATGCAAAAAATTTTTAACAATGGCTAAGTTTGTCATTGTTAAAATCGTTGATTGAATGCTTGAGCTATCAACACAATTGGAATGGTTCATGTAGCGTTTTTTTAATGCATTTTTTTTAATGCATAAAATCGAGCGAGAAATGATGACCAAATAATACTGAGAAATAGGACAAAATACTCATTGTTAAATTACAGAATATATATATATATATATATATATATATATATATATACCTATATATATACATATATGTACATCTATATGTATTTCTATATACTTATATATATATATATATATATATATATTATATATATTTGCTATTAATTCTAAAACAGAAACAAAAATAGAATTGTTGGTTTTTTAGGTATTGTTAAAAGTACGATATTTTATACATCACGCATTTTTTCGCATAGGACAGAGAACTTTTTGTAAATCGACAGAAACCTAATCAAATTAGAAACAAACAGAAATTTTTAAAAAATCTAAAATATTTAAAATTTCTGAAAAATATACTAAACATGTGAAAAATAAAAAAAGATACATAAATTTTTAAGATATCGTTAAAGCATCTTTTCGCGTTTTAGATATTTAAATACTTTTATTGTTTGACGAAAAATAAACGTATTTAAAGAAAGCGTATATAGTGATGTATTTTAACTTTAAGCGATAATAATTGTAATTTATAAAATGATGGCCGTGAAGAATCATGAATAAGCAAATATTATTGTCAAGGATTCCGTATTGTCTATCTTAAAAGATGTATTGCAAGATATTTTAAATGTTTGTTCTGTTGCGACGAATGAGACATTATTTAATTGTGCAATCATATAACTACACAACGCAATTATAGTTCAATTAAAGCAGCGACTCGTTTTAACTGCCTAGTATTAAACGAATGTTGATTGTCATTCCTCGCCACTGTCTGCATACATATATTTCTTATTTAATTACGCAATACGATCTTCGGGACACGCCTTACGTAATGTTCGGACAATGCCGAGTAATTAGACTGCGTCAATTATTTGTTTTTAAATACACGCAAGAAATCCACATTAAGAATATTTATTCTTAACCAATTAATAAGCGTCAACAGCAAAATAATTTACAGCATTTGGGGAGATCTTTTATCAGAATTTATTTTAATACTTTTAAATTATTATAATAAATTTAAATTTAATTAGAATATAAATTATAACAAGATTATTGCGATTAATATTTAAAATGTTTAAAATGCGAAATTTGAAACTTACGTGAATTATTTATGAAGATATTTTTAAAAACGAAATATTCTTAAAGGTTTATAAAAATACATGCATATTTCTATTTAAAGTAGTTAAACATATTTTCCTATATATTTTTTAGTTATATACATATATTTTTTTTCAAATAATTTCAATGCTTGAAATTACTTGAGAAAAATTAAGAATCATGAATTTAATCTTACATTGATCTGATAGAAATTATATTCATCATTTATTTTAATAAAATCTGACAAGTCCAAGCACAATTTAAGCCAAAAAAATAAAATAGATGCTATAAATAATAACTTTATAAATTTATATTTTTCTACGATATGCTAAATTAAAATACAAAAAAATAATTTAAGCAAATAATATCTTATTCAGTACACAATAATTGTATATGAAATTTTCAAGCAAGTTTTTTAGCATACGATTATTGCTTGATCATTTGTTTATTATTTTATTTATCCTTTCAGTATTTTTATCAAAAATATATTTTATTCTTCCCAATAAAAAATATTTTTTACTTAAAATATGTTTACTTTATGATTAGCTAGTTTTTAAATAATATATATTATTTTCATGCATCTAGTAGTCTAAATGAATTAAATTTAAATAATATTATAGTTGTGTGTATGTGGCGTGTGTGACATAAACGATACATTGTTTTCAAAATCTATTTAGAAAGATTGTAACCGAAGAATGTATTTTATGTATTTTTGTGTATCTTATACATATATATACTAAAAACTATAGCAATCTCATTACTAATACAAAATATTGTACATGAAGTTTTTAACCAACTGTGCAGATAGTGAAATTTTAAATAACAAAAAGCGCGAAATATATCTTTAGATTTTTTAAATATTTTTACAAAAAATGTAATATAAAGATTTTATTTTATTTTTTTTACCTGCATCGTTTATTATTATTATTATTAGTTATTATTTTTACATCAATGTTTGCTAAATTTTGTGTACAATAGATCGCTAATCTCGTTATTAATTACAGATAAGATTCTTCAAAAAATCCACAAGTGGAATTAAATTTTTACGTTGACTGCAGGGAAAATTTGGAGAATATCCTTCAAATAGCATCAATGTTCTATGATATTCACTGTGAAAAATATTCAGAGAGAATATCCTGTTGAATTTTTCATATTCTTTCAAGATTTGTAAGGAATAGCAAATGAGCGCCTTAGGCTATGTTTAGAAAATCATCGATATATTTTGTAAAATCATACATATATACGGATATCTATAATACGTCATTCTCAAATGCTCATAATTACTGCATCTATAACTAAATCTGAATATAATTTTAAAATATTTTAAATGCTATTTCAAGGATAAATTTAAATCATGTAATATTTAACATTTTTTTATTATATATGAATAATATAATGTATAACAATCAAATGTACATATTTAGTGATTATCTAGTACATAACCTAGATCGATGGATATTTTTATAGGACATTTATAAATAAAATATATGCATATATTAATATATATTTCTAAATTAAATTAAATATCTTTATATAACCAACAATAAGTAAAGTATAGTCATTACAATGTTCATCAACTTATATAAATAATTGCAAAAAAAGTTCAAAACATTTTACAAATGGACTAAAGATACCCTGAATATAATATTCAGGATGATCCTAAAAATATTTTTTGCTGCCATTATAATCGATTGTCGGTATTATCGCATCTCTCTTGAACTCTCTAAACTGATGGTACTTGCTTTTCATTCACATGTATGCACTTGTGTCGACTTTTGTTAACTTGCGTGAAATCAAGTTAATAACCTTGATACGATGAATGAAAATCTACGCTTGATCATATTGAACTCACCATCTAAGCAGATGAGTTACTCGAAGTTGACTTGTGTCATCGACAAAAAACCATATAAATGTAATGGAAAGCAGCAAGGATACTAAGAGTGAGGCTGTGTCAACTTGTGAACCACGTGTTTCCATTAAATGGAAAGCATCCTGTATCAACTTACATCGTACCAACTTCTTATAGAATGTAGAACAAATGTTGCTTCCCATTTACATCAAAACTCAGATAAATCTCACTTTTGTTTCTTTTTAACATGGATGTTAAAAAAAGACAGAAGTGAGATTTATCTGAATTTGTATGTAAATAGAAAGCAACTAAAGATATAAAACAATGCTTGTGCCAACTTGTGTTGCTAAATAGAAGGCACCCCATATTACCATTGGAAGAGTCGAAAGAAGCTCTTCCCTTCCCGACATAACCTAATCAAACTGCGAAGAAGTCTTCCAGCTGCATGTCGCGCGTCGTTAGCGTCGCAACAGAAGGCCTAATATCGACGCGTATCTCATAGCCCAACAGACGAATCTGCGCAAATTGTAGTATCTGATCATTAGTATAGCAATATAGTGTATATCGTCTTGCCACAAGTGTGTTGAATGATATAACCCGACATTCGTTTGTTCCGCTGTTCTTCTCTTTCTAACTCGACTCACTCGAACGTATTACTATTGGGGGTTCACTGTTAGACTTTACGTCGCTGACCTCATATATATATATATATATATATATATATATATATATATATATACATATATGTATACAGTGTCATGATGCAGTGCGCGGCAATCAACCGTTTATTTCGCAGTGCGGCCATGAATGCCGATGATTATATCGAGCTCTGAGTTTGGGAAAGATCGTCCTCACTTAGTCTCGCCTTCTCGCTCTAGCTGATCATTATGATCGCGCTGATCCGCGTGCGCCTGTTGCTGTTCTGCTACACTATAAGTGATCCCGAGACAAGAGGTAACGACCAGTGTTCGAGTGAATTTTTCCTGTCTCTTCTCGTTCCTGATCTAATTTCCTGGTTTCCGCTTTTTCTCCTGCGAAATATTAATGACGCAGATTCTGCGTTTTGCTTCCGAGTACAGAAAAGTGCAGAAAAGTGCAATCGCGTATCTGCATCGCGCGCTTGTCGACAAAACGAAGGGCGTAGTACCCTACCTGACGAAGTATGTATATGCTCCTGTCGATGTTTGTTCTTTGATTAAGAGCAGGCAATACTTTCTGAGATATTCTATATGTCGCCGAAGTTGATAGAAGAGCAATTGACAAGATAACCAATTGTCCGAGATAACCTTTTTAACTCTTTGTGATTATTACAGGTAAATGAGTAATACACACAGGGTGTTTTGCCAAAAGTGACCAGTGGTAGACGTCACCCGCGATATTTAAAGTCAATAAAATTCTTATAGTATGTAAAATATTTATATTAAATCATACATTGTTGTATTCATTTCAAAATAGTGCTACAGCAATTATATCAAAATATCCACATTGCATTATTAAAAAATTATGCACCTCTCGTTCGTCAACACAGATATAGCTTTTGTAAGCAACCACTGTGCTCACAGTAAAGTTTAGTTTGAACTATTTAATTTAATAGAGGAAAAAGTGGTAATGTGGCCCTTGCTGATATATTAGCCTCCTCTCTTATCAAATTAACTAATAACGCCAATCAAAATTTGTTTAGCGTATTACATAAAACTTAGAATAGTGGCAATTAAACGCTCTTAAATGTTGTTGTCTGACAATTCGTTTGTCATTAGTTGACTTCTCGGTACACACAAGTAAAATTTTCGTGTCGAAAGTTTTTTTATAAACTATTGAAAAAACGAGTTCTAGATGAGATATTAAAATTAAAAAACATTCCATCTTGAATATATTCAAGATAAAATCATGATATTTTTGCTTATTTGTTATTATTGCTTTTTTTATACAAACATGATGCTGTTTCTAATACGGCCCCCTTTCTCCGGGATAGATATTTTTATTTTATTATTTTATTCATTTAACAATTGATTAGTTATTTGTTTAATTAATGCGCGGAAACAGAAGAAGAGTTTGCAATTTTTATCGCTAACTTATTTTTAATAATGAATTATTGTTATGTAGATTTTTTGAGTTTATATATTGACAGTATTAAAAATTTAATTTTTTTTCAAAGAGAGTAATTCTTTAGTCGCTAAATGTTGATTTTATACCGAATTTAAATATAATTTTTGGTTCGTACATTTATGGTCACCAAGATGTCATATTACCTGCATATTATTTCATTTCGTCATATTAGAGTGTTTCTGAAAAGTATGTTTTTTCCAAATTATTTAATATTTAATTCAAAATATAGTATCGCTAACCAATGAAATAGAACCTAACCTTATGATATGTATTAATAATTGATTCCAAAATGTCTCATGATTTTTTTATTACATAAAAACAAAATGAACGACCATCTTCTCCTCTCTCTCTCTCTCTCTCTCTCTCTCTCTATATATATATATATATATATATATATATATATTTGGTTTATCTTTAAAGATAAAAGGGGATGGCCACTTTTGATGCGACATGCTGTATATGTTGTTTGATTTGCCTATCTATCGATTTCATGTTAACTAGTTACCAAATGTAAGTCTATTGAATTTATAGTTTTGGAGAGAATGACATTTTCTTGAAATCTTTAGCTTTTTTAATGCTATTATAGATCTGTTTGTTTTAATTATACTTTCTTTTAAATAAACTTGGCAAAATTGATTTCGACGTAACTCGCAATTTTATTCAATACTTTCACGACGTTTCGATCATTTGTTTGTGGTCCTTATCAAGTGAGAATTCCATCAATTAAAATGAGATTAACGCAACATAAAACCGATCTTATATAAAATTAATAGTTAAAAGAGGAACACGTCCCATCGCTATGATGTTTCGTCAACGATGTCGTTGGAATTCTCACTTGATAAGAACCACAACCAAATGGTCGAAACGTCGTGAAAGTATTGAATAAAACTGCTAGTTACGTCGAAATCAATTTTGCCAAGTTTATTTTCACCACTAGCGTCCAATATTAATTTTGATTGATCTTTCTTTTAAATACTTGCTATTTTTAAAATAAAGTATTGAAAGAAACCAAATGTTGAAAATACAGATATATATAGAACAAACCTATTAGACTTTAATCACAGATACCTTTTTTTAGCTCTCTCTCTCTCTTTCTTTTTTCTAAATTGCTTGCTTTGCTTGCAGTCCTCTAAATTAAATTACTTTATAGACTACAAAATTAAATTTTGATGCATATTAACAACAAAAGAACTGTCAAATATTAATATAAACGTCGGATTAATTTTATAATAAAATAATTCAAATATCAATAGAAAAAGATATAATTTGCAAAATTATTATACTTTATTTAAATCTAACATTTTTTGGCTGCTAAATAAATTTATCTTATTTTTGAACGTTTTATTTTAATAAAGGATAATAAATAATTATTAGCTTAAATATTTTGTCTAATTAGAAAATATCTAAAAAATAAATGATTAAATATACTTTAAGTATAATTATATTTAACACTGCTTTAAAATGATGCTTTCCGTTCTATTCGGCGACAATTTTGTACTTTGTATCTACTATGCTCTTATAAATAAATGTAGATAAGTCGCTACAGACATAATTATAAATGGGACGCAAAGTGTAAAAAGCGGAAAGCCGCAAGAGCCTTATAAAATTTAAATCTTAATTTGAAAATAATTACATATAATAATAATATATTCACTCTGTTAATTTAACGTTGTTTCATAATAATAATAATAATAATAATAGTTTATATGGCATACTTAACATTACAAAATAATGAATTTAGTCATAATCGACATTTGTCAATAAGTTTAGCTCATTATTTAATGAAAAAACATGAGTTTTATGAAAGTTTATCAATTAAAAAATGCAATGCAGCAAAGATGTGTAATTTATTTCTTTTTAAAGTTGAAAGAAATAATGTCGTTTTTATAAATTGTTGAATTTATATTTTTAGAAAAAGGTAAGAATCTTCTCTCGACCGTACTGGCAAATATTATTTATTCAATCACAACATTTCGACCCTTCTTTGAGTCCTTATCAAGTGATCTAGATATACATAGACAAATATTAATACAATAAAAAACAAAATTACTTCACTAACAATATTACAAAATGATAAAAAGAAGCGAAACATACTTGTAAAAATAAAAATAAAATTATAATTTTAAGATGTCAAGAACGAACATAGTGTCGGTTTGACAACACGTCAAGACTCTTAGACGAGTTACTGGAGACTAAACGATCTTTATTATTTTGTCGTAGATATTACTTAGATTGTCGGTATCCTTTTGTAAATTAATAGCGTTATTATTTTTCTTAATAAAAAACATTTCAACGATTTCTCTTTTTCTTACGTGTTTTTCATTATGCAAAATAACAGACGAAGTCCAGTCAAAATCGTGATCAAATTCAATTTTATGTTTGCTGATAACTGATAAATTACTCGAATGCATTTTGATGTTGCTGAAATGTTCTTTTACACGTGTACATAGATGTCTCTTTGTTTGTCCGATGTATGACACGTTGCAATCATTACAATTAATTTTGTAAACTACTTCAGTCTTTTTATCTGTAGGCAGTCTATCCTTGCCGAGTGTAATTAAATGATTCGGTTTTTTAGGAACATTATGAACAACATTAAATCCGATATTTTTAAAAATTCGATCGATATCGCCTAAGCTATTAACATAAGGTAGTGAAATGAAAGGAGACTTATCAACAATATTTCGCTCATTACTCGATTCATTCATGTTTCTGTGTTTTAAAAAATTAATCCTTTTATTAACCCAACGATCAATTACATGTTTAGGAAAGCAGTTATTAAATAAAATCTGTTTCACGATATTAATATTCTCGTCGTGAAACTGGTCATTAGATAAGAGAATCGCGTGATCTACAAGATTAAAAATTGTGTTCATTTTATATTTAAAAGGGTGATTGGACAAGAAATTCATATATCTGTTCGAACACGTTTCCTTTCTGTACCAATTTGTTACAAGCTTTCCATTTGACCGAGAGATCGTTGTATTCAAAAAATTAATACATCCGTCTGATTCCGTCTCATATGTGATTGTTTTTTATTGTATTAATCTCTGTCTATGTATATCTAGATCACTTGATAAGGACTCAAAGAAGGGTCGAAACGTTGTGATTGAATAAATAATATTTGCCAGTACGGTCGAGAGAAGATTCTTACCTTTTTTTAAATTCTGTCTGGCGATTCTCAAATAACTACGTTTTTATTTTATATTTTTAGATTGTTTTTAATAAAAAATTCAAAAAAAATATTTTCTAAAGTATAATTTACATACTATAGTTAAATAAATTAATTTTTAATAAATCAATATTAAATAAATTTTTCTTATCTCTTCTTATACATATATTTTTTGAATGTTTACAATATGCTTCACGCATGCGCAATTTAAAGCAGATTTTGTCGTGATTTACATGCTTTAATCATCTAAACAGAACGAATCTTTGAGAATTCTTTCTATCGTATCGCAAAAATTAAGAAATCTAACGCATTTAAAATTGAGACGTGCATCAGATAGAATTATCGTATATTGATGTGTGTTGCAAGCATGCACATATATACAATGATATGTGTGTGCATTTGTTCCGAAGCTCGCCGAGTGTCAATTAATGATGCTAACGTGACGCAAGCGTTCTCACTTGCACGCTCGGCTAGAGCCAGCACGTTAATTTTAGCGTAATGGATCTACATAAGAGAAATGTACATTTTTAAATAGCTTCTCCAGAGAAATCTATCACGTTCGTGTTATTCCGAAGCCGCCAGATCGATGATGAAAATAACTTCCTCTTTCTCGCTTTCTTTTTCTCTCATTCTAAATCTGTAGGTAAATCCAGTGATGTATGAATAGAGTGGAAAGAATTATTAATTAATATAATGGATATAATTAAATTAATATAATTAAAAGTAGGAATATTAAAAATTTTGAAATGATTAAGATAGAGGATTTAGAGGAAATTATTATGAGATTACCAAAAAATGCACATATTTTAGATTTAAAGGACTATGATTATATGTTAAAAAAAATATAAAAAAGATAAAATTTCTTAAATAGAATAGGTAATTTTATTGCTATATACATAAGACAATCATAACTCTTCACTTTGAATATTTTGCTGTTAGTTAGTGTGGAAGAAACATAAGCTAAATTATGTAAAATCGGGTCATGAGAGTCATATTGCAATGTGTGACAGACGTATTTAAAAAAGCATATGTGAACACTACATTTTATGCATAAGATAGAAACTATATTATAATACATATATGTATATTTTTTAAGATTTTAAAGAACTTGCTATGAAAACAAGAAATTAAGAAATTGGTTAAATAAGAAAAATAGTGAGAAATGAAGAGAAACGCGACGAGGACATTGCAATACAATATCGTAAAACACACACAAGAGTATTTTTTTTATGAAAAAGTGAAAATTTATAATACCGCAGCTGAGATAAAATTCATGTGAAGAATTAAGTCGTTTAACCTTTTGCCTTACGAATTTTCGCATCATTGCGCGCCAGATTGACTATTTAACTTCTATGTTGAAATAGTGTACGCTAACATATCCGCTAGATAAGCGTCCTGTTTTCCATCCTGTATACGTACGCCATTTGATCAAATGCAATAATATATGTTGTTACAAAAGAGGAAATTAACTAGTATTATGTGCATACATTTAGCGACTACACAGGTCAAACTTGCGTGACAGTTAAATGTATAGTGCGTCCAATCACGAGTCACACTCGTGTTTTTTAGTTTGGTAATCGAGTATCTCACTGCGAATTTTAAAAGCATATATTACAATTAATTTAATAAATTTTAATAAATCAGATTTGTCTTATAAGTAGCTTAAAAAGTTAATAAAACTCAATCAATCAATTATCTCTTGCTCTCTGCGCGCTCTCTTTTCCTCTTATTTTCGATGATGAAATCATAGATCCATCGAATAAAGATATCCAGTAATGTTTTGCATCGAAAAGGTCATGTGAAATTTGAAGTAATATTAATAGCCTGTGCTGCATGAACATGTGTGCTTTATGGTTACTAAGAAAAATATTCAACTTTATCTCAAGCGAGCTTATATGTCAAAATTGCTCATAAGAATCGTTTATTGTTAAAGTTGAAATACAAATTGGCAGAATGCCTGTAACAATTTATAAATATTTATAATTGTCGAAAGAACTTGCAATCTTACCAGAATAAACTTAACCTATATTTATAAATAATACATATCTTTAATTTGTAACTGTCTATGATATGTGCAATTCTCTCTCTCTTTCTCTCTCTCTCTATACATACCCCAATTATATTATTATACCTACGTGCAAATTATGCGATAATTGACTACAATTAGCAACGTTATATATGGTTATAGGATGCAACGAAGTCAGTTGAGGGACATTTCATCCTGGATGACACGTCTATTTCCGGAACCTGGAGACGAAAGTAATCGGCTAATTGAAGGGTTCAAAATGTTTGGTTTAAAAACCACCTCACCCACTAGCACGTTTTACACTGATCTAGAGATTTCGGAGGATAAGGAGGAACTTCAACCGGAGGAAGAGGAACATTCCAAGGCGCCACATTTATCGGAGCAACAGAGCACCACCAGCGAAAATGGGAACTCACAAGATTCGGACACAACAGCAAGTGTCGAGCAACAATACATCAGACATTCCTTCCATAGGATCGCCAGCTTCGGCGGCTTTCCGCGATTTCAGCCCTTCGTCATGTCCGCTTCCACGCCCGCTGAATGCATAGATATCACGAGGCACGAGGAAGCTTCAACAGAAACGTCCTATATTAAAATGTCACATAGTGTTTTAGAATATAGAAGTAGCAGGTGAGTCTATATTGAGTATACCTTTTGATACAGCGAATCCTAACTGCACACATATCCCGAAGATGTTCAGAGAACATTCTAAGGATATAAGAGCTAATTAAGTTCTATACTAGAAATATATTTGTGAAAAGATTTATAACATATAATATTAAATATTAGGCAGAAATAAATTTGTTCGTACGTTTCGGTTGTCTTTTTCAACCTTCTTCAGCGCATCAATTAAAAATTACGGATTAGTAGAAATTAACAATAAATTATTCATCACTGTCATTATAATAAAAATATACGGAGTCAAGTTATATTCTAACACACGAGATCAACGCATTTATAAAGTAAGAGCATTTTTAGTATATATTCTATTCCTCAAAACGTCATTATATGTAATTGTCGCGAAACAGATCTCTCGCTAATTGTTCTGTTAGGAGGTCGGTTGCGAATCTCAATAACAGCCATTGTTAATGTGTCTATAAAATCATAAGTATACGAAAAATTAACATTGAAGATAAGTAAATTAATAAAAATGGACTTACAGCTAAATCGAGTAAGATATTATATTGTGACGTAGAGGCTTTCAGATGTTGATTGCTCGAGGTTACAATAACAAATGATTTTTATCTCTCAAAGAGACAACCACACAACTCAGAAAATAGTTAGTTGTTTATGTTTTTTAACTTTCAAATCTTAGGTAGTCTATGTATTATATCGTCATAAATTACTGGCAAACCATCAATATCTGTTTTTAAATTAAGACTGTTATTTTGCCTTTTTATAAATATCATTTCTGAAATGAATCTTTTGTTATATTGTGATTCTTTGTCAAGTATTTTTACATGGTCTCAACAAAATTCATGATTATGTTTTAATCTATGGTCAGTGATTACAGATTTTTTTACGTTTCTGTGTATATTAGATCGATGTTCAGATATTCTAGTAGAGTCTGACCAACATACGATGCATTGCACTCTTTACAGTCTATCTTATATATCACATTGGTGTTTGAAACCTTAGGAATAGGATCTTTGTGTACTTTGATATATTCAATTTGTTAAGACTATAAAAAGAGAGTTTAACATTCATATCATTAATGATGTTTCTATATTGTTCAGTGAGTGTCGGTAAAAATGGGATGCAAAAATACGAGACTTTTACAT
The DNA here is from genome assembly GCF_048542155.1 of Nylanderia fulva. Classification (NCBI taxonomy): domain Eukaryota; kingdom Metazoa; phylum Arthropoda; class Insecta; order Hymenoptera; family Formicidae; genus Nylanderia; species Nylanderia fulva. The sequence continues at coordinate 349,179 of NW_028191058.1, read as the reverse complement.
TTTGGTCATTCTTGTTTGTAAGAATATTTCGTTTTTCTATTAAATGTTTTAGTCTTTGATGAATAATTTATTGTTAATTTCTACTAATCTGTAATTTTTAATTGATGCGCTAAAGAAGGTTGAAAAAGACAACCGAAACGTACGAACGAATTTATTTCTGTTAAATCTTTTCATAAATATATTTCTAGTATAGAACTTAATTAGCTCTTATCGCCTTTTTATTTGTAGATTAAAAGTTTCTAAAGAGCTGTTACAAATTATATTCATTCTAAGGATGTTCGAATGTCCTCTGAATATCCTCTGGATATCCTCTGAATGTCTTTCGAATATGGTGTGCTATTAGGGTGTAATGTAGCTTTGATACAACAAACTCTAACAGCACACATATACTGAAGACGTTCAGAGAACATCCTGAGGAATGTCCTCTGGACATCTTCTGAATATTTTTGGGATATGTTGTGCTACCTGGGAGGGAAAACACTGTAAATATATATATATATTTGACTTGAAAATGTTTAAAGCATTTATTTAAAAAAAAAATAATTACAGGTATGTAGCTTCAGAGAGGAGGTCTCACCAATATACATTAGATACATATGCAGTAAGCGAATCCGAAAGCGAGGAAGAGTCAGAAGAAACGAGATCTTCAGAGACCGACTCTGCCATAGTGGCGGACCATACGGACGAATCGATATCTCAGTCTAAAGTGCTTACGAAGAAAGATTCCCCTGATTCGAAGCGTAAGAAAGCGTTGCACGTGGCGCAAGAACTGCTAGGAACAGAGAAAAATTACGTGAACGTTCTGCATCTGATCGACCAAGTGTTTCAATTCAGGGTCGATCAAGAGAACAGAGCACATCCGATGTTTCCTCCAGAAACTGTCCAACACATGTTTTCCAATATTAAATCCATTTATAAATTTCACAATGATTTTCTATTACCGCAACTCGAAGAGAGAATGCAATGTTGGAATTCGAATCCGAAAATCGGTGATATAATGAAAAATTTCGCGCCATTCCTCAAAATGTATACAGAATATGTAAAAAACTTTGATTACGCCATGAATCTGATAAGCACGCTGCAAAACAAAGTGCCCAAATTTGCTGCGATTATTAACGAGATACAAAAGCTCGATGAATGCGCTAAATTGTCACTAGCTCATCACATGTTGAGTCCAATACAGAGGCTACCGCGATATGAATTGCTTCTTAAGGATTATTTACGAAATCTCACTGAGGATAATCCAGATTATGAAGATACAAAGAGTGAGTAAATTTATGTTTTATGTAATTACATATTTCTAACATATTTAGGTAAATTATAATTTTGTAATTCAAAAAATTGTATGTTAAAAATTTCAGAAGCTCTAGAATTGGTATCCACTGCAGCGAATCATACGAACGAGGCGATGAAAAAAATCGATAAATTTAAGAAACTCTTAGAAATCCAAGAGAGTATATATGATGCAACTGATCTAGTCAGTGCGACTCGCGAATTAGTAAAAGAAGGACGTATAGTGAAAATTTCAGCACGTAGTGGCGATCATCAAGAGAGACATCTATTTTTGGTAATAATTAATTATATTCACAAAATATACGTGAAATTATTTTTCCTCTTTTTTGTTTTTTAATTTGTTAAATAAATGTTTTATTATCTTTTTTTCAGTTTAGCGATTTATTACTACTCTGTTCAATAAGACTGATACCCGGTCCTATGTACCGATTAAGAGCCAAATTTATGGTGGAAAATTTACAAGTAGTTGAAGGAGACAATCTAGAAACAGCAAATACTTTTTACATAAGGGACGAAAATAAAAGCGTTGAATTGTATACACATGCCGCCGCGGAAAAAGCAGCGTGGTTGGACGCTATGTTCCAAACGATGCAAGAGATTATGAGACGCAAGGCCAGTCTGAAAACTGGTAGTGTTAAGACTTCTTTAGTTAAAGCTGACGATGTAACTAGGTGCATGGTTTGCGAAGTTATTTTTTCTGAGATGAAACGAAAGCACAACTGTCGGGCTTGTGGAATAGTAAGTATTGTATATACATAAAAGTGTTATATCGCTTTCATTATTTAATCCTTAACTGGTATCGTCAAATTCACTGACTTAACTGGTATAGTGGGATCATTTGAGACTCCAACATAAAATATTTTCTCATTAGTAGGATATTATATTTTTATGATTATTTATTTGATTAAATGAAACAATACACTCTTCCAAAAACATCAATCAATTATATCAGTCATTTATTGATGTGTCGTTAATAATTACACAACTTTTCTAAAATCACTATAAGAAAATTAACCCTAGTTTTTACACCTCTTGGATCATTTTTGACCCCACGATACCAGTTAAGGGTTAATAATAATAAAATAATTAAAAATCTATAATCTATAATGCGTTCTTTCTTTCCAGGTGGTTTGTAGTAAATGCTCAAATCAGAAATTATTATTTGAAGACAATAAGAATATGAGAGTATGCAGATTATGCCATGCCGCGCTAACCCAACCACTTACCAAATCGCCATCTTCACCCTCTGGACCGGTGCCAAGTTTGCTACAGGTATCAGCGAGCGCGCCATCAGTATTATCTGGATATTTATTACTGAAAACGCAGGCCAGTAAACCCTGGACAAAACGATGGTTCGCATTACACGTCGATTTTGTTCTGTATTCGTTCAAATCGGAATCGGAGAGCATGGCCATGACAGCGACCCCTATGCCAGGCTTCATGATCACCGAAGGTACAAAACTCCCCGACGAGGATCCTTTGAACATAAAAGATCGGATAAGAGCGTTCAAGATGCATCACTCTAGGAAATATTACTATTTCCAAGCCTCCTCACAGAAGGATAAAGAAAAGTGAGTACAGAAATTAGATATTTGTTTAGGTTAAGTTGTCCTATTTTAAAAGTGACAGTCAAATATATCAAAATGACGAGTTTTAGAAAGTTATAATTAATTAAAAATAAATAAATTAGTTTTAGAAAAAAATGTATCAGGCAAAAATTGTAAGGTTTCGAGGAGAACATAACATCATAATCTAAAATTGTTCTTGAAATGACTTTTTTCAGTCATTTAGAGGTCAACCTAATTTTCTAAAATATGCATATAATACGAGATTTTTGCAAATGAAAAAATAATATATGCGATATTATGTGATTTTTAGATGGATGTACACGTTAGAGTTGGCTACGAAAGCTGAACTACCTCATTCTACGCAGGTGGGAAACGAAAACGCACAAGAAAGTCAATCGATGAACGATGTACAATGAATATTCGTACCTTTTTATCTACCAAACTAGCCAATTTTTTATTATTGTACTCGTAAATGAAATTGACAGCAATGTAAGATAATCGTTAGTTAATTAGCTAAATTTAAAATGATGTTAACTTGTGTTTTATATATATATTGTTATCAATGGTATACATTACAAGAGAGAAATCGAGTCAATAGCGGCCGCTGCCGAAAAACGCTTGTTGTTTTGTATAATATAATGTTCTGTTATAGTATATTTATAAATATATATGTCGTTCGATCACGATACGCTGTGACGACTGTAATTTACTGTAATGGAAGTCGATAATCGCAATGTTTGAGAAGTTAATTACACGCTTCAGTGATAATATGCTATTTGAACTATGAAAAAATCGATTTTTTTAATTATTTAAACGCGCAGTTCTATAATTTTATCAATAAACTTATTTCGACGTATTTTGAAATTTCGTAGTCGCTTTAAATATCTTTAAACATAGTTCCTACTAATTATGAATACTAGAAAAATTGCAATTTCTATTGTATACTATGTTTGCATACAAAAGTGTATTTGAATGCCTAAATATCCTATACACATTTATTACGTTTCTTGAATTGTATATAGAGGCTGTCAGTTGAGTATTAAATATGTGAATAGCATTAGTGCCACTTGAGATAACTTTTTTATTCATTTTATAGCAAAGAGTAATTTAAAAGGATTGTGATTAACGTCACTATTAACATCATTAATAGAATAAATCTCTGTCGTGAAAATTTAAAACGTTTTTAAATCATCATAGACACTTGTATATCTATCTCATATACACATATTTAAAAGAAAAGAAAATTACTACATATCTCTTTTTGTTAATAAATTTTTTATAACTTGTACACAATTGGAATCCGATATCGAGTTCCAAAGATTTGTAAAATTTTTTATTCGTTGTCTCTGTTTTCGATGGAATAAAGTATTGCGGATTAATAAAGTCTTTAGAATTGTGATTTGTGTTGTGTTTATACATATATACATCAAAGCATCTCTTCTTTATTATTAACCCATTACCTTGCGATCCAGAGGTGAGAATATATATAATAAATATACTTGCAAAAAATAGGCTACCACACTTTAGCACAATTTTTTGACATCTTTGATTTGCGATAACGTAGTAGAAATTCATCGTTTATGAATCAAAGCTTAAATTAAAGCTTGAACATTTCTCTTAATTCAAAAAATCAATATTGAATTACAAAAAATCTACTATAAAAAAAATTCTGTAGACCTGAAAAGTTTGCGTTTCGAGTCGATATGTATCGTGTAAATAATTGTTTATTAATTTTGCGATTGAGTGGTTTTGATTATATTTTTTCAATTAGACAGGAAAATAGAAATTAAGCGTCTTAAAATTATATACAAATAGAAATTCGGAAATTAAAATTATGTACGTAACAGAAATTCAGAGAATTAATATTATGTATATAATAGAAATATTGAAGTCCGCTCTTGCATTTTTAATTATTGTCAATCATTAAAACAATAATTAAATTTTTTTTAAATTTAGGAACCCATTTTAGTTTTAATAGAGAATCACATTTTGAGACAACAAGTTGGGATACTATACATGACATTCGTGTAAACGTATAGCTTACATTCGTGTAAACGTATATCTGTCAAATCGTGAAGAGCCGAAACTCAAATTACGAGAACCAAGAACGTTTCATCATAATAAATAATTAACCCCACGCGAATGAATACTTAGGGGAAAAAAAAGACTGACTACCGAAGCGAATTAAATGTTATGTGCATACGTCTACCCCTAATTGTCGACTTCGCAGAAATCTTATGATCTCGAAAAAATTACGAGATCGCACTATTACTCAGAGAGGAATTTAACTTTCCCTTCAGGATAATTTTTGATTAAAAAATTGTTAATGATGTTTTTTAACTTATGATTTCTTACTGAGTATTTATTTAAAAAAATATAAACTTGAAAAAATCTGTATCATAATGATTTAATAAATATATTTATAATATTTACCATAATAATTACCGTAAATATTTTCTAATATTTATGATCTATTGAATCTAAGACTCCAAAAATATTTATAAAATATTTATAATAGATATTTATAAAATGTTAAAATAATTATTATAAATATTCTATAAATATTCTGGGTATTATGTATATAATTTTTTAATATAATACAATTTCGCTATATTCTACAATATAAAATCAAAAAATAGAAATAATAATAAAATATTGTGCAATAAAGCAATTGTTGATATTATAATTTATACATTTTATGCATTTAAAAAAATTTTTTTTTAGACATATATTTAATTCCAAGCATTAGAGAAGTAATTATAATATTCGTAAAAATCTATGATCGAAAGATTGTAGAAGAAACATATTAATTGCTACTATAAGTAAATATCACTTCTTGAAACAGTAGACCTTTGCTATAATTATCGATGAAAGAACATCTGTGATTGGGTCGTCGCCCTGCAAAATTACGTCTGCAAAGACAGATTTGATCATTATTGAACCGTGTTATTGGACGCGTTTTCGTAATGAACGACCAAAATTATCGATGAACGACAGCTGTTGGCTCGTCGGTGATAATAACGTAGCACCTCCACGTTCCGAGGCGGAAAGGGTAAAAAGAAGATGACGCGTGTCAAAATAAGAGAAGAGAACGAGACAAAACGCAGAAGATAAGAACGAGAACGATTTCGTTGGAGGACGAGGAGTGAAAGACGCGGCATGGCTAAGTCGAATGTCGAGTGATGCCAAAGTTAAATATAAATGCGGGCGCCGAGAAGAAGAAGAAGAAGAAGAGAGAGAGAGCGTCGCGACGCCCATCCTGAATCGATGATCCAGCGCCGGGGCCAGTCTCCCGTGGTCCGCGACTCGGTCCAGCATAGAAATCGTTCTCTCACTCTACCCTCGAATTAATTTTATTTTTCTGCCAATCCTTCGCTCGCGATTCTTGACTCTCGATTGATCGCAGTGTAACGACGAAAAGAAAAAAGTGCAATTGGAGAGTAAAATCTGCTCTCGCAGCAGAATCTGATTATCGAAACCGCATCGTATTAAGAATTCTTCGATTTACCGGTAATTTTTGTTTGATGTGTCCCCAATTATTCCCTAAAATAAGCGATCTTAATTTTATCGATTTCGAAGAAATAGCGTATTTTCATCTTCTCTTCAAAGTACCGATAATTTTGAAGAGTAGGATATTAAAAAAGTGAAGTAGCAAAATGTTAAAAATGTTATCTCGATAAATTAAACTTGTGAGATACATATAATTACATTATTACAACAATAAAAAATTTGTGTTTAAATTTTTAAGAATCTTTATAATACTTGTATTTCACGATTTATGTATTAATACCTGTATTTCAAGTGTGATGATTACACAATGTTGCGTAATTTGAGAACTTTGCTAGTTATAGATTTATTTTATTTTATTTTTTTAGGATAATAATTAACACATAATTACAATCTATTTATTTATTTACGATTTTATATGTATTTACTGAAACTTGGATTATATAATTTTGTTTGTGCTTTATGGCTTATGCTTTATGATCGATGTAAAATCAAATAATACAACCCTTGCTAATTTTAACATTAAATAAATTGGTAAGATGTCTGTGTTATTTTGTAACTACTATTTATTATGTAAGCATATTGCATTATGATATCAGAAGCGAGAAATTATATATAAATTTTTTTCTTACAAAATACATCAAGATAAATAAATTTATATTAGTAAAATATATCGAAAGTTTTCTGTTTTATTATCCTGCATTAATAATTTATCTGCATATGTATTACATTTGCAATGAAAATAAACATTATAATAATTTAATCAAAATTTACAGCTATTTATTAACAAAACAACTAAGTATTTACGGAAGAGAACAATTTTCGTGTATACTAATTTATATTATCAAACATGTCACATTGAAAAAGTAAAACCCATATAATTTCTTACTTCTGACGTCATAATTTAGTAGGATATCAATAAGAGCGTAGAAACCTCAAATTAACGAAAAAAGTTTATCGTATTTTTATTACGTGTCAAATAATATATTTTAACAATTTTTAACACATTTAATTTACAATAATACATTTTATTTGTCAAATTGAGTTAAAAACAAAATTAAATATTAAGTAAAATATAATCCTCAATAAGTATAATACAATTCTATAATGCAGAAAAAAAAATTTCTTTATTTTTTAAATTGCAGACTTCCATTTTTATTAAAAAAAAAATATATATAAAAAATAAAAATATGAATTTTCGTGCAAGAATTTAATATAGTATACAAAATATCAAGTTTTCTCAAAGTGCACAAATAAATTTGATCTGTATTGTTGTTAAGTCGTACAATTTATTTTGATGTCATAAGGTTAAGAGATGAGCTCCAATAATAATTGCTGATCGGTAAATTGGTCGATGCAGGCAATTCTGTCAGCGACATTCATACGAAACACCGGTTATTTTTGATCATCAATTCGGCAGAGAGATCTTATTTTTGGACACAGCACATCCGAAGTCCTGGATTCAGCGAACCGCTAACGTCCGCAAATGATCCTCGCACTAAATTTTCCAGCAGGTCCGCTTAAACCCGAACTTCTTGTATTTCATTTCCTTGCGTGACCGAGTTTTCCATGTTTTAAACCGCAAACAAAACACGCTATCGCGGATTTAAAGTATTAACATTCATACTTCTTTCAATCAGAAAGATTTGGATCGATCATAAATTATTCGCGAATGGCTCATCTCAAATTTCCCGTTTCGCTCCTTTAGTTTTTATTTTTAGTTTAACATTTTGGATTTATTACATTTCTCAAATTGTGATCTTAAAGCATATAAGCTGAAAACCCTCGAATTATATTTTTAAGCTACAACATATCGTTAATCCAAGGAATTAAAAAAAATATACATGCAATTTGTGCCTTTTCACGAGGACTCTCATTTTCTTTTATTCTTTCTCCCGTGATCAACTTGATTATGATTGTTGCGGGTAGTGCTTATATAATTTCAAAATTAGCCAGATAAAAATGAGATAAAAATATTTAAATTTATTTTAGACAAGATAAAGATGATTTTTTTTAATCTAGATAAAAGATAAAAGATAAAATTATATGATGATTTATCTATTATAGATAACTTCTAGATAATATTATTTTTAACAAATGAATAAAAAAACTTATATTATTGATATTATTTTTAAGGCCGCTCATATAAACACAATTATAAAAAAATGTGAATAATGAAAGAAATATAAAAATATATTCATATTTTTATTTGTAAGCTTTTATCGTTTAATGCGTCAATTCTACTACTTAAGTATTTTTAGATGCTATGCTATAAACCAAATTATCTGAACATTATTTGAGATAATTTAGATAATAATTCTAGATAATTTAAAGATAACATTTTTTTTGTCTAAGATACATATAAAATACTACATATTTATATTATCTATACAGTGTTTGCTATTATCTAAATAAAATTATATAGATGGTCATCTAAAATCTTTTAGCGTCATCTTATTTTTATACAGATAATAAAAATATGAATTATATCTATATAAATTATCTAGAATAATGTTCAAATCAGTAATAAAAACTTATAAGTTAATAAAAACTTACAGTAAATAAAAATATGAATATATTAATCCCTTTTATAATTTATATCTTTTATAATTTATATCTTTTATAATTTATATCTTTTATAACTGTATTTACATAAGCGGGCTTAAAAATAATGTTATCTGGAAATTATCTAGATAAGTCGCCATGTAATTTATCTTTTATCTAGATATTAAAAACCACAAATCATCTTCATCTTATCTAAAATGAATTTACATATATCTTATTATCTCATCTATCTAAGATCTAAGATCATCTTCTCATTATCTCATCTATCTAAGATGAATTTACATATTTCTCATTATCTCATCTTTATCTAGCTAATGTTAATATATATTATCTAGCAAATGTTAATATATATAAAGATAAGATAACGCAAAATTTTATCTAGAAATTATCTATCCATTTATCTAGATAAATCGCCATATAATTTATCTTTTATCTAGATATATTAAAAACCACAAATCATCTTCATCTTATCTAAAATGAATTTACATATATCTCATTATCTCATCTATCTAAGATCTAAGATCATCTTCTCATTATCTCATTATCTCATCTATCTAAGATGAATTTACATATTTCTCATTATCTCATCTTTATTAGCTAATGTTAATATATATTATCTAGCAAATGTTAATATATATATAAAGATAAGATAACGCAGAATTTTATCTAGATAATCATCAATATAATTTTACTTACAATTAGATAACAGCACACACTGGTCGTATTAATTATGATCGTGGAATCATTAGGTTCCGTTGTGCGTAATGATCGAATTGGCGCGACGACGATGACGATTACAGTCGTTAATATCCGTGTCAGTTTCTGAAATACCAGACGTAGTCATTGCGAATATATCTGCTGGCTTGTAGGACGCGTGTACAAACGCCGCCCTGGTCGAAAATAGAAATAGTGCTATATTTAGCCGACCTACGCTCGGTATCTAACTAAAAAGCTTAAGACTTTCGGTCTACGCGCATTCGGAGCACTTCCTAGACTTCCCCCTTTGACTTTATGATGTGTGAAATGACCTGACGAAACAATAGAATGTGATGAGGCTCGTAGGACTAAAATATCGCAAACACATATGTCATTAAAAACGTAAGAACATACAGCACAAAATATTTTTTAAATCTTTTCAAATCTTTTAAAAGATAAAATAATTCTCGAAAATATTTTTAAAATATTTCTGGGTCCGTTTTTTTATGTTTAAAAAATATTTTCAGAAATATTTTTAAATATAGATTTAAACTAATATTTCAAAAATATGTATCCAATATTTAAGAAAATATTATCTGAGCCATACAGAAGAACATAAAAAATTTTTTTAAATATTTAAAAAAATGTTATCACAAAATTTTTAAAATAATTTCAAAATATTCCTAAAACCATATTAAAATATTTTTATGCAATATTTTATAGAAATATTTTTTGAAAACATTCATAATAATTTTGTGCTGTATGGGAATTACATACCTTTACTAAAAATTTTGCTATATCATTATTCGATTTAATCTTTGCTATATAAAAATTTCTACAAAAAATTACTTACTAAAAAATTTTCTTGTCTTGATTTACATTATTTATAGAAATATGTATATGATGAATGAGATAATAATATGACTAAAATCATAATTTAACGCAATAATATCTGATGCATTTCACGTCTGGCCCAAAATTAAATAGAAACTTGTAAACACACACATACACACACACACACACATAATACGCACATCACTATCGTTTCCAGTTGCCAAAATCTCTAGTATCAATGAACTCTTACACAAACGGAATCTTTCGAAATAAATCATACTTATATGCTAAGTATATGCTTCTAAAAATAAATGCAAAACGACTGTCAAAATTATTGCGCTTATTAACAAATGATATTTTGAAAATTATATGAATTTAACAGTCAAAAACTTCTGTTTACACAGGCTTTTATTTTCTTGTTTATTAATATACTCTTTAGTACAGCTTTACATTTTCTTGTTTATTAATATACTCTTTGATATTTTGATATTATATAATACATGTACACTTTCTTTTACATTGTTTAAGAGTCTATAGGTAAACTATAAGTAAACTAGGATAGAGGAAGTTACTTTGTAAAAATAATTCGTTACTTGTACTCAAATAGCAACAACTTCCATTATTTTATTTAATAATAATACAAAATTAAATTAAATACTCATATTTTGCATTTTAAAAAATAGTAGTTTTTATAAAAATTTAACAAAATAATATAATTTTTATACTAATACAAAGTGTGTAATAATTTTGATAATAATAATTTATTTTGGATAAGAAACTTTTAAAAAGTTACGAAAAAGCTCTTTCAAGCTTTTTAATGCTGTAAATATAAATAAAAAAATTTTTCTTAATGTTTTAGTTTTCTTTCAATAGATTTAATATAAATATGATCAAAATCATCTTTTTTTATACATTTAATCTTATACAATTGTAAAATCCAAACACGATACATTAATTTTTATAATCTCGAACTGTTGACCAATCATCGAATTATATAACTGTTTGTAAGAAAATAGAGAGAACCAAAATACGAAAGAAAGTTTCAGTAGCTTTTACGTAATGCTGCATTTCAATACTCTTCATCAACATAATCTTTTGCATAAAAATTATATCGAGTAAATTCGAAAAATAAAAGTAACTGTTAAATTCATGATTTGTTCAATTCTTTTACAAATTTTATTTTTAACGCCGTTATAGTCCCGGAAAAATTAATTATATCGATAATTACAAAATGCGCGTTACTTCCCAACCCTGAGTAATACATGTGAAGATACTCACTAATTTCAAGAAATTTTTGGCCACGTGCCACGTTGAATAGCCGACGCTATTACGCGATCCAGAGAATCTTCAATTAATGTCTTTAAAAATTCACCTATAAAGTTATTTTATTTTTGCTGAAAAAAAAACAGACAATTGTCGGATCATATCACATGTTCTATCATTATTTTCAATTCAATGATAATTTATTTTATTTAGCATATTTTAAAATCTTTTTCTTTTCTATTATTTCTAATTTCTTCAATGTTTTTATTTAATAATTTATATTTTATTGCATATGTACAAACCTTTTATAAAAAAATATGATATAAATTCTATAATATAAAGTAATAATCAGAAATAATAATAATTTTTATTTGTATTGGAAATTATTATGTAAAAATCCATTTTGTTATATACTTTAAGCAAAAATTAAAATACTTTTAGTAAAATTGTAAATAAATAATAAATTAAGATCTCTCGTAGTTAATCTATCATATTGTTAATCTATATATATCCATATTGTTATTTTTTATATTAATTAATATAGAAATAAATTTGGCAAAATAATTTTTATGTGTTATTTCTATCTTGTGTTAATCTTAAATTTTAAAACAGTTCTTTTAAATAGCACAATTAAAAAACTAATTAAAATGTTTAACATCCAAGGTAGCAGATTAGTAATTAACCGCTTGGCTGGTATTTTTTTACCGAATCAGTTAACCCTATTGTAAGAGATAATCTTATAAAATCTTGATGCAGAATTAACATGGCACTTTTCCTTCATCCAATATTAATATCACGTCTAGATAGGATTTAAATGCAAATTGTTCTTTCGGCTAAAAATACAATATGTATACTTTGTTATTGAAGCTGAAATAAAAATATAATCGAATAATTCTAGTATTAAGGGGATGCTGACTGTATCTGTTTTATCAACAAATATTATTTTCATTTAAATTGGTCTTATTGATTGACTCTTTAAACTGGTATACAAACATTTTATTTATATCCATTACAAACTGTAGACTCTCCTTTTTTTAACACAATTTTTGTTTTCTCAATAACTACATGCATTAAAAAAATGACAACTGATTAGTTTCAGCAATTTCCTATGGGACACCCTCTATATAAAGGCCCAAATTTATTAATTAATATTTTAATAATTAATTAATATAATAATAAATATAAACATAATTAATATATTAATTAATATTTTAATTCAAAAAAATAATTTTTTATTCTGCACAGCCAATAAATAATTAAATGAAAAAAATATTTATCGATAAAACAGTCAGCATCCCTTTAACTGGTATTTCAATAAGATCGAATAATCATCCCCTCATATCCATCTAAATCTTGTGCAGCAATGCTGGTCTGCGAGCGAGGCGAGAAGGCGAAAAGTGATTCGAAGTAGTCCGAAAAATGTCGCAGCAGCATCCGTCGAGGGCATCCGGAGGCTACGTGCCTCCGAATCCCCGATCGGGGCGAGCTAATGCACCCAATATGCCGAGCCCATTCAGGCCCGCGTCTCCATACACGCCCTCGTCGTCGCCACATCCGCAAGGACGCGTCCCACGTGGGCCTCCGACCCCGATTCACTCGACTCGTCCTATGTCGCCGCTCTCGTATCCCGGAATGATGATGCACCCGATGAGCCCGGTGCCGATCGGGATGCCTATCTCGCCCGGCATGTCGCCCGTCTTTGGCTGTCCCACTTCGGGTTACATCCAGTGTCCAAGACCACGGTGGCCTTCGCCGATCCCTACGAGCAGTCAAGCACCAAAGCCGTTTATACCGACGCAGGTATGTACGAAGGACGACAGATCGCTATAATAGTCGACATTGTCGTGTAATATATATATATCGTGTGTTGCGATCGGAATTTGTTGGATCATTTAAAACTCCAATGTTTAATTCATGACTATACATATATGAACGAAACGTCAGATTTTGTATGTCAAAAAGGGCATACAACATATCCGGTAAACGCTAAATATTCCTGGAATATTCATTAAATGTTCTTAAGATCCAAAATTAACATCCCAAGAACATTCCATAATATTTTGGAATGTTTACAGAATATACAAGGAATATTGAATTAAGCGTGAAATGTTCAATTTTTTGTCCATATTTTAGATGTTCCAGAAATATTCTTAGAACATGCATGGGTAACATTCGAAGAATATTCTTTATATATTTTATTATATCTGATTAATAATATACTCTTTTGACATACAAAAGATATGTGATAATTGGAAAAAATAGAATATTTGAAAAAAATTATATACTTTTGAAAAAATAGTAAGAAATTGTAGACAAAATCAAAAAGATGTCAAGGGTCTGAATGAGAGGTAAAAGCAGTCGTCCAGCAAGAAGACTCGGATTTGACTCAGCGACTTCATCCCAATATTTTTCTCGTCTTTGTTAAAGGAATCAGGAAAACTTATTAAAACAAAAATTTTGAATTGATATAGTATCAAAACCAAGAAAAATTTGTGCGTAACTAATCCCCTAACAGCATACATATCCCGAAGACGTTCAAAGAATATCCTGAGGATGTTCGAACGTTCTCTAGATATCCTCTGAATATTCTCTGAATATTGTTTAAATATATTGTACTATTAGGGTAGTTCTTGAGACTGACGCACTCTCATTTGCGTCTGACTTGTTCTAGCCCTTTGTAATTTAGATTTGTATTTTGAGAAAAAGTTTAATAATTAGAAAATAATATATCACAACTAGTTCTAATACATTATCCTCAAGAATTGTTCTTTAAGAGGACCTTATGCTGCCGTTGTTCTGTTTTACCGACTTTAAGTTAGGTTAGGTTCACTTTTTATTGAATGTACAGATTAAAAAATCCTCTATAATAAATAAAATACTGATAATAATGAATGGGGAACACTGTCCGGCAACTGATTTTTGCTGTTTTATGCCTCGACTTCGATTCCGCACGCAAATATACATACTATAATTAATTCAAGTACGAATCTTTTGATACAGGTTTTTAATCTCATTTTTAGCATAATTCACACTTCTGCATTATTCTTTCATGTCATTTCTATTGGGAGCGTCATATTTTGTGCATAAATAAGCTGCAGAACTTTTGTATTAAATAAGTATTGTTATGAGCTGATGCAAGAAGCCGATAAAAAACTGTAATTTTTTTAACTTTTATTGTTTTTTTATACGAAATTACAGCACTCCCCGTTCATTATTATCAGTACTTTAATTTTGAAGAAGAATTTTTCAATCTGTATAGTCAATAAAAAGAAAAGCCCTTGAACTCAAAGTCGGTAAAACAGTCATGGTCAGTATTCCCTTGAAAGGAGGAAATTTATTTAAGAAAAGTGAAGTGGCATAACAAAGTTGAAACATTGTTTTTCTTAATTTGCAGAGTTCCTTTACGAGCGATTCGACGTCTCCGGTACCATGCGCGCCTCCAGAATATCTGATAGCACCCTACAGACCTGGGGAATACGAATATATCGGAGTGCCCTTAGATCATACGCAGACGGACGAGGAAAGCAGTGGTCCAAGCACAGCCGAGATCATCGCCAGTCAGAGTCAAGATTACGTGGACGAGAAGCTTGCTGAGTACCAAGCTACTATCCAACAATTACAAGGTAAATTTTATGAAACCTTGGGGATTAATGTGTTAGGATCCTAGATAGCATCATCTTCAAAATTGAGGCATAAGACATCTTTAACAAATCTTTAGGACACCTTTGAAAAGTCTTTAAGACATCTTCAACAAGTCTTGTGATATGATATCTAAAAATCATTTTAAGGACGTGTTATATCCCGATTTTGGACAGGTCGATTTTTGATGACTGATCACATTATAAGAAAAATAATGGACATTAAATGTGATCACTTATTCTTTTACAGAATCTATAATTATAAACTATTTTGCATTTTTACTGATGTATATTTATTTCTAACATTTTTATTTAGGAAAAATTTGTTCTCTTTTGCTGCACTGGTGAATTAGTGCAATAAGTTAAAGTGAAACAAGTATATTTTGTTTCACTCTAATTGATTGCACTGGTATGCACTAGTTCTCACCAGTTGTAGCAATAAAAAACAAATCCCTAGATTTTGCAAAATAAAACTTGTATGTTATGAAACTTATCGCAAACTATTTTATGACTAATAAGGTAGTTTGTTAAAATGGAAATAGATGGCTTGAAAATAAACTCTTCATTTGCAATTCCATTACTTAAGATATGCATCGTTTATCGATATATGCAAGATCATAATCGTTTATGATTAATCTTCTGGCGCAGTTCACGAGACGACATGCGTCTCGCATACTCGGCAAATCGAATTGTGGTGCAGAAGAAAATAGGATAGAATCTGTAGAGACGTGAACGAGTTATAAATAGACGTGACGAACACCTGCTGCGCATTCGCAATCGTTACGTTCGCTTTTCCTGTCCGGAGACATTTCGTTTTGCTGGATACATCGGTTCACTAATAGATTGACGGCATAAATGTTTCAAGACCGTTCTCGATTCGTAAAATAATATCTCAGATATTACGCTTCAAGATTTGTCTTGGTTCCTCGACAAATATGTTTTTATAGTCCTTAGTGAAATTTTAATGAAGGAGAACCTTTATCTCCTTTTTCTTTTAATAATTCATATTAAAGCGATAAGATATTTTTGTTAGCTATTAAAATTTAGCACTATTAAAAATTTTTTAATGTTTTATTGTTTTTAAATTTTTATGATATTTAGACGCACGCATATAATTTAGGAAAAATATATAGGTGATACATGTTTGTTAACATTATCTAGAGTAACAAACATTGTTAACTTAAAAAAAATTTTCTATGTCCTAGAATAATGTCAATTAAAAGTAGGCTGTTAATAGATCATGGAGGATCTAGATGCGTTCATTAAAATTCTTGTCTACCTCAGTTGTGCTTAATAAATCTTGCAACTTGTGTGAGCCTAACTCGTGCCTTAACGGGATAAATGTGTATAAAATTTTCAAGTTATGACGCTCTCATGCTAGATATGCGCCTTGTATTAATTAAAATTTAAAATGCAGGATGCTTTATAATTTATGGAAACCGCGTTGGATTCATCACGTCATCGAATAGTTCAAGGCGTTAATAAAAAGAACTGCCTATATTATAAATATTATATTACTGTCACTGTTTATTAGTGAAAGAAAATTGATATTTGCAATGTAGTTTATTTGCAACAAGTAATAATCATTACATCGATCTATGAAATAATCGATCAAATTAATGATTTCTCATGCGCAATTAATTATGCATCTACGTGACGTAATTTATATGATTCATATTTGTATTTAATCATAACTGCTAATAAGTAGCATATATATTTACGTAATATATTACTGAAAGCTTAATTAAATTTTTCAATTTTAATTTTTCTTTAACTCTACGAATTATGTAACGCGTAGTTTAACGTGTAGCTTAAAAGAGAACAGATAAAGTGGGTGTTCTCTTATGCCTTAAGATTTTTAACTTGTTTGATTACATTAAGCGTTTCTAAACTAGCTCATTTCGTTTCGCATATGGCATCCAGCTTACTGTACAGCTTTATTTCAGTTACATTTCAACTAAACAAGAATTGACAAAGAAAATTTTGTAAGGATGTTAGCTTTATCAAAGACTTAAATAACTATTGCTTTCTTCTTGTAATCATTTAACTCGTTCTTTTAAGTATTTCAAATTTTAAAAAAATATATAATTGTATATACAAAATGATTTATTTTAATCACCCCAGACAAATATTTCGGTAAATATAAAAGATACGAAAAAACGTTTCATATAAAAGTTTCATGACTTCGAGGGGGAGATAAGACGGTATTATTGTTTGACCTTAGATAATTGTTTGAAAGTCATTTTTAATTACTTGAATGGAAACTCTTTTTTTTAATGCATATTTTTGCAGCTTATCTTAAGAGCTTTTTAAAATACTATAATAAAATGTTTTTTTTTTCTTAAATACTTTTTAAGTTATAAGGCTTAAAATTTACAATATTTTGACATAAAATACTGGTGTAAGAAAAACACATAGTTGCTTTTAAGAAAAAGTACGTAACTGCATATTACAAATTACATACGTTTTTAAAAAACAATTATCTGTTTTCTTTATACCAATTTATTGATCTCATTATTGCGTACATAAAAGTATTAAAGTAAAATTACCGAAAACTAAATATTTTAAAAGTATTTTATATTTTCAAATATAAAATTATTTTTTAAGTATAAAAAATAAAATTATAATAAACATATAAAATTATTTTTAAAAATATTTTATATTTAATTTCCAAAACTTGTACACTCCAAGCCTTTGGAAAGCTTTTGAGATAAGCTACAAGAATATGTAATGAAAAATAGAAAGTTTTATTTAAAAAATTGAAGGTGATCTTCAAATGATCCAAGGTCAAACCAATAATACACCATTTTATGTTTCTCTTGAAATCATAAAACTTTTGTATGAAACGTTTTTTCGTATCTTCTGTATTTTTCAAAATATTTGCCTGGAGCGATTAAAATAAATCATCCTGTGTACATATAATATATTAATTTTTTAAATTATTTATATTACTTTTTTTTCAAAAATTTGAAACATTTTCTTTTTTGTGGATGTATAGCAACGAGCAAAATCTTGTTACCTACAATTGTTATCAGAGTCTTCTTCATTTTTTTTATAGCTATCATAAAATCACACATGTTCCATGACGTAACACGATCTCGCTCCGTGATTGCATAATAATCGATTAATCGCAAGTCGTTCGAATTAGTTTCAACTTTTGAAAGAGGTAACATCCGAAACGAATCAGTCGAATTACCGGTCGACGTCGCGCGATAAAAGCGAGAGTGCCGGAAGGATAGGAAGAGGCAGGATATAAGAATTGATCGGAGTAAAAAAAAAATAAAGAACCACCAGAAGACGAGCCACGAACTTCTTCGGAGGGGAACAATCGGGTGGTCTACCAGCGCTGCGCGTCGTCTCGTATCGCGTCATCGCGAGCAGTGGGAATGGCGGTGATAGCAGACGGAGGAAACCTCGACGAGCCGGCAGTATCGAACCGCCGACCGTCGCGCACGGTCACCATATACATTCCGTATTTGTGCATTTCATGCGCCAGTATATATATGAATATACAGGCGTATATACCTAGTGGCAGCGCGTGCGCGCGCGCGCGCGTGCACACACGTTTTCTATGAGATCTGTATATAAGTGCGCATTCTAATACAAAAAAAATATTCGAAGCATTCCTATTTGCCCGTACGATTGCTAAAAGACACCGTCGACATTCTACTTGTGGGCTCTAAGTAAGGTGACGTAGGCGCGTACGCGTCATATGCAACCCAGTGTACAAGGTGTGGTGTTGGGAGAACAGGTGTTAGGTGGCTGGAGTCTAAAATTAGGGGAGCGAGAGATCCGAGTTAGATAAGTCAGAGACGTGGTCGATTGACGATGAAGTGAGGGAATAGCCTTTCGAATATGTCGTGGACAACTCCACCCAGGGGTAGTCCGACTCCTCCGAGGGTGGATAGTCCCGGTGGTGGCGACACCGGAGGTACCGGCGACACCGGCAGCCCGAGAACGCCACGCGGTGGCCGGCTGCGTGACCGAGTGAGCTTCTTCGAGCAGATCTGGTCAGCTGGACGTAGTTCCAGCACCGAGGATCTCTTGGAGAATGCTGACGCACGCAGGGCACCCTTTCGATCGCCCACGCACCGGCCTCGACCCTCCTCCAGAGCGAGCAATTCCTCGTTCGAGGAGAGCTTCGAGCGTCTGGTGGAGGAGGGCGAGTTAAACGGCGCCAAGGTTGTCAAATTCGAGAAGATTACCGTGAGAAAGAGCGTACGGGAGATCAGTCTGGATAACGCGGCCAACAATGACGATATCATGACCGTTCAGCGGTTAACGGAATCCAACAGAACCCCTAGTGAGGAACATCCTCTCGAGGATTCGGCCTATCAGTGCCATGATGTCCATAGTCACGGCAGTAAATCCAGTTCGGTCACCTCCTTCACGAGATTTCCCTCGGAAGAGAGTCTGTCGCAGAGGAGATGCAGTAGTTCACGTGTGGCCCAACAATTGGGTCCTGATGATCGGCCACCATCGGAGTGGTACGCCGAGTACCGGAATCAAAGTTTCCAGAATGTCGCGGCAAGGATCGACTATATGCGCAGCAGAAGCGAATACGACGCACACATTGCCGAGATCAAAGGTACAAGTGTCACTTGATCTGATCAGAATGAAGGATTCCTAAAGTTGCTATCTAGGGAACTCTATAATCATCTTTTGCGTCATCATTTTTAGTCATCATTTCGATAGTCTACCCCTAACAGCACACATATCCCGAAGACGTTCAGAGAACATCCTGAAAATGTTCGAATGTCCTCTGAATATCCTCTGAATATCCTTTGAATATTTTTTGGATATGTTGTGCTATTAGGGACGCGTCTCGCCGGCCGGCGAGATTCCTTCAGAAAGCATTGGTAATCCTCGCACAAATATCTGTGACAAATATTCCACAGTTTGCCGATAGATTAATAGACGCAGTTGCAGTTATCGATTATCCACAGTATTGTCTGTATTCGATTAAAAAATTTTGGCGCATACGCATAAGATTATTTGGGTCTTGGTCGCTTAATGCATTGCAAAGATTAGGTTTCAGGATTTGCAGAATCGAATTTCCCTAATAGCACATATCCCGAAGACGTTCAGAGAACATCTTGAGGATGTTCGGATGTCTTCTGGATATCCTGTGAATGTCTTGCGGTGTACTATTAAGGTCATTTATTTGAAATTGAGTCAAAACATTTTTAAATCTCCTATCTCCACAATCTTAGATTTGTTTACGGACATCAATAATTTTCGAGTTATAAGCGATTGAAAATAAAGGGTTTTTCGCAAACTAAGCCTTGTAGAAATAAAATATTAACAAAACCACATTCTCTAATAAATTAGAGTTTACTTTAATAAAATTTTAATTTGGTTTAGTTATAAAGATACATGATGGCAAAAATTGGAAACATGCAAAAAATGATGACCTTCCTCAACATTTTTGCTGAGGAAAAATCGTCTCCAAATAACAAGATCTACTTGCATATTTTCGGTGTGACATTTTATATCAGACACCCTGTATATACAGAAGTGACACATTTTAATCTATAGATCAATATATCTCGGAAAGGACTTTGAGTTAAGAAAATTCAATACACAGGTGTTGAAAGAGATCGAAGAGGTCATCGCAGAAAAAATTCGATATGTGTGTGTGACTTTTTTATTACCTATGGAACTATTGCGTAACATCACTATTCGTGATTCAACGATAAATTGCGTATGAAACATAATACGCGTTAATGATGACGATCACATTTACTTTAAAGTTCGTACATCTCATATTTATTTTTCTGCTCCTAACACTCTTCTAGAAAAAATTTGAAAAAAATTCTGCAAATATAACATTACACAATAATTGATACAAAATAATATTTAAGGTCAGATAGACATAATTATTGTACATTACCATAAATGTACAATGAAACTGATCTAAAATAATTAATATAAATTAATATAAATAATATAATTTAAAGTTATATTAAAATATAAATTAATATAAATTAAATCTAAATAATTAATTGTAAATAATTAATATAAATTATTTTCACATATCACTTTCGTAATAACTGAAATTTTGTCGTAATTTTGGCTTTCGTTAATGACAGATTAATCGAGTCTACAAAATTAAAAAAAAAACATTAAGGCTCATTAAGAGAGAGTATCTCGTATCATGTATCCTCGTGCAGCGAAAGGTTGCCAATCGTTCTTAATGATAGAAAAGCAGAATTTCTGGCATTCTGTAGCACTCTCGCATGCCGCAGTTTCTGCAATTTACTCGATAAGTAACGTGCCTGTGCTTTGTAACATGCGATCATACTTCATCATCTGGGAAACATCAATTATCAAACAATCAAGAAACAATTTCACAAACAAATATAGGCTCCGCTGGACTAATAAAAAGTGATACCGTATTAATGAACTCTTTGATCTTACAATTAAATGGTACAAGTTTACTTGCGACGGATCTTTGGGTTTCGTTATCATGCTTGTTTTGATCAAAGTTTTATCTGAAATATTATCAGTAAGATATTGTTGAGATTTTAAAGGCTTTTTAAATTCTTATTAAATGGTCGAAGAAATTTATGCTAAAATACTTGTTTTCCCAAATTTAGTTCTACTCCAAAAAAGATCTTTTTTAAACTGACAGTGTTAAAGAGCGCGAAGATAAGCAGTATTTATATGTTTACTTGTGTATATGTGTTATTACATGTACAAATTTTTATTTTTACCACGCAAAGTATTTCTTAATCTAATTTTTGATATATCAATTAACGAGTATTTGACACGCTAAGCTTCGAATTAAATGCCGTGATAAGACAGCACCTTTCCATAAAGAGTCGTAGATATATATTCGCACGTCTGATAAATCGCTTGAGTTATCGTATGAATGTCAAGGCCAATGTTTAGTTATCTCTAATCTCAGGGCTGGCTTTTCGATTGGTGTTGAAGTCGTTAAGCCCGCTTTACTGGTCAAATATGAAGTAGGTCAGCGGTTGGCCATCAGACTAGATCGGATTGTTGTCGGAAGAAAGGCTTCTTTCTTGTCATAACAAAGCAACATGTCTTGCATATTCGCTGATTTCATCGCATATGAAATATAATACACAGTTCAAAATTTTCTGTTTTGACAGATATCACATGTCCCAAACGGTCCACGAAAATTTTTGTGTTAATTTAACATAATATGGATATGTTAAATAGAGACACAAATATTGTGTTAATATTTTAACATAAAATAAATACAAAACTTTAAATTATTTAAATTTTATGTAAAATTAACATAGTTTTAATGTAAAAATTAACAAAAAATGTGTTAATTTTAGATTTTATCATCCCTATTTATATTATAAAATAGAAAATTAACTTTTTTCTGTAAATTTTAACAGATAAATCTTGTCATTAATAAAGCAGAACATATTTATTTATGTAAAATTAAAAATAGATGCACATTGGGTTATTTTTACACTTTTTCAGTTGTTTTAATAATTTAACATTTAAGTTCAATTAACAGAACAGTAATACTTATGTTAAATTAACACGTGAATGTGTTAAATATTTAACACAAAAATTTTAACGGGGATCATTTTTAACAACAAAAAAAATAAATGTTTCTACTGTGCAGAAATATACGTATTTGCTGAAAGACTTTTGAATCTTTTTAATTTTTGAAACAGTTGTCTATTATTTTTTTTTGCATCGAATTTTAATGATAAAATGCATAAAAGTTTCGCGAGTTTTATATGCGACGATAAAATTATATTAAAACTTTTAATAATTCCATTTTTATTGCTAGAAAGCGATTTATTGGTTGTTAATTTTTATTACAATGCTTAATGGCCGTGTTGTGATCAATAATTTAGCAAAACAGAATTTTCGAAAAATATTTAGCGTTTAATGATCACAAACATAGTAAAATAACTAAAATGGATGTCGGATATTAATATTTTAAAAATAAAATGTTTAATACTATCGAAATCAATTTATAAGACAAAGTTTAGAAATAGAAGAAAGAAATTTAAATCACATTATGGGTATTGCTTTCTCTCTCAAATGAACAAACTTAACAAACATTATTATAGATTAATTATTTATAATATAGAGAATTATTTAATTATTTATATAGATAAAAAATATAAAGAATCCCTTAATATTTCGAAAAATATATGTAAAGAAAGTACGGGGTACTTCCTTTTGAATTATCCCGCGCACGCTTACGGGGCGCAGGTGTAAATAGGTTTCTACACACACAAAAGGAGACAGAAGAAAGTAAGAAAGAGTGACAGGAGAGAAGTGACCACGTGTAAGGATTAATGTATAGGTTACGAATGTATAGACTGTAATTGGGGAAGAGACAGAGTGAATAATTGACATTTAATGTCGTTTCTCTTTTTACAGGTAAGCTTAGTAAATAGTTGTAAATAGGAACAAGAATAAGGGGGTGAAATAAAAGAAAACTCTTTTTACAGGAGAAACTCAGTGGTGTTATTGTTCCCGTCTTTACCTAATTAATATCGAAAGAATAAGAATCCTTATAAAACGACATTATTGTCAAGAAAAGCAGGACTATGGAAAAATTAAGATTCGATTTTGTTGTGAAAGCAGCAGGAGATGGGAAAACCAACGTAATTACCCTAACCTCAATTGGAACACAGGAAAACAAGAACTTCATTATGCCGGCAGAACACCAAGCAATGAATTTACACACAATTCTGGAAAAAACAAAAGCTTACGGCAGAATAAGGAATACGCTAAAAAAAAGGCACCAGAGGAGAGGAATATGGATAACTCTTACAGAAGATTTGAGAAAAACATACCTGGATGAAGAAGAAAATATAATGTTTAATGAATATTATTTAGAAGAAGCTGAGGGAGAAATAGTAGAAAAGAAAGACACCGAAGTCACAGAAGACGCTATGACTAAATTATTAGAAAAACTCATAAACCAGCAGCAAAATTATGAACGTCAAAATCTACAAAAAATCTCAGAGAAATTTATATTGGAAAAATACTCAACAAAAAGTACCAATGCCTATCAATGGGTACAAGACTTTGAGAAGGAATGTCATCGCTTTGAGATAATACAAGATAGAAAGAAAATCGAGATTTTCAAACTATTTCTAGAGAAATCTTGCCTAGATTGGTACAGCAGCATGATGATAAAATTATCTATAGACTCAGAGTGGGAAAAGTGGAGAAAAAGTTTTATTGAAACTTACGCAAATAAAGGATGGAGCCAAATTAGATATGCAATGTCATATAAATACCAAACTGGCTCACTGCTAGAATATGCAGTGAAGAAACAAAAGCTTCTATTAGAAGTAAGGAAAACTATTGATACTGGTACATTAGTAGATCTAATAGCTGCAGGTTTACCAAATTTCATAGCAGACAGGATTGACAGAGAGTCATTACAAGAAACGGAAGACTTATTTAATGAGATAGGAAAACTAGAGCACATGACTGAAAGAAGAAAATTTGGAGAAAAAAAAATTTTTAACCAAAATGGAAATAAAATCACAAAAACACCATGTAAAATTTGTGAAAAAAATAACAAAGGCTCACGCTATCACCCCGAAGCACTATGCTGGTTTAAACCGAAAAATAATGAAGAAAGAAAAAATGAAAGAATAGAATTTGTAAATAATTCTGAGGTAGAAAATGCATTGATAAAAGAAAATCCAAAAAACTAGATTTAACACCATTGATTAAAGTAAAGGTACTGCTTAACGAGACTCTGGAAGTGAATGGCATTTATGACTCCGGTTCAAACGTATCTTTGATAAATTCAAGATTACTGAAAAAGGAGACAAGCAATACCACTAATACAAATTTAAAAACAATCAATGGTGTTAAAAAAGCAGATGGAGTAATAACAGTAAAAATAAAAATCTTTAATATAGAAAACATGATGGATATTTTTGTTATAAACAGTGAACATTTCAATTATGATTTCCTAATTGGCCTAGATTGTATAAAAAAATTTAAATTATACCAAAATGAAAAATTAGAAATCAAACAGAGGATAATTCCAAACCTACAAAGAGAAGAAAAGAAAAACTACACAATAAATTTTAACGAACACATAGATAGGGAAAATTTTGAAATAGTAACGGACCATTTAGAATATGAAGAGAAAAATGAGATTGATAAACTTATAGGAAAATATGGAGCAACATTCGCAAAAAATAAATATGATATAGGAACAGTGAAGAATTATGAAGCTCACATAGATCTATTAATTGAAAAATACCCTAGTAAAAGACCATATAGATGTACGATGGAAGACAGGAAAGAAATTGAACAACAAATTGCTAAATTACTAGAAACAAAATTAATTGAAGAATCATATAGTCCATTTGCCGCTCCGGTAACCTTGGCATACAAACGAGAAGAGAATAAAAAAACAAGATTATGTATAGACTTTCGGGACTTAAATAAAATAGTAGTGCCTCAATCACAACCGTTCCCCTTGATCGAAGATCTTATGGAAAAAACAAGAGACTGCAAGTACTTTTCCACACTAGACATAAACTCAGCATTTTGGGCAATACCGTTGAAGATTGAAGATAGGAAAAAAAACAGCATTTGTGACACAAGAGGGTCATTTCCAATGGACTTGTCTACCATTTGGGTTGAAAACCTCGCCAGCGATTTTCCAAAGGATTCTGAGTAACATTATAAGAAAACATAAACTTGCGGACTTTGTAGTCAATTATATCGATGACATACTAGTTTTTTCGAAAACATTTGCAAAGCATATGGAACACCTGACACAATTATTAGAAGCAATAAAGAGTGAAGGTTTCAAACTAAAGTTTTCAAAATGTGCATTTGCAAGAAATTGGGTAAAATATTTGGGGCACATAATACAAAACAATTCAATACGCCCATTAAAAGACAATCTAGTATCAATAAGAAATTTTCCTACACCAAAAACACAAAAAAACGTTAGACAATTCTTGGGAAAGATAAACTTCTACAATAAATACGTAAAAGACAATGCAATTATCTTAGACCCACTACATAATCTGCTAAGGAAAAATCAACAATTTAGGTGGACGGAAGATTGTCAGACATCATTCAATAAAATAAAAGATCTTCTTTGTCATCAACCAGTCTTAGGGATATTTGATCAAAAGCTACCAATAAACATATACACGGATGCTAGTTTGAAAGGAATAGGAGCAATTCTAAAACAACTACAAACAAATGGAGAAGAAAAACCGATCGCATATTTCTCAAAAAAACTTAATGAGGCCCAAAAGAAAAAAAAGCCATTTATCTGGAATGCCTAGCTATAAAGGAAGCTGTAAAATACTGGCAACATCGACTCATAGGACAAGAATTTACAGTTTTTTCGGACCACAAGCCGTTAGAAAATATGAATATAAAATGTAGAACCGACGAAGAACTGGGTGAATTGACATACTATTTATCCCAATACAACTTCAATATAAAATATTCACCAGGAAAATATAATCTAGAAGCAGACTGCTTAAGCAGAAACCCGGTTTTAGAACCTAATGAACACGAAGATGAACAGCTAAAAATTGTAAACCTCATAAAATCAGAAGAAATTATTAGCGACCAAGAACAAAACGAAGAATTGCAGATTGAAAAAGAAAAAATGATACAAAAGGATAAAATATACTATAAAAAGAAAAGAAAAAAACAAAAGATTGTACTGTCAGAAAAACTTAGCATAGAATTCATAAAAAAAATTCATGAGCACTATTGCCACATAGGTATAGAACAAATGAAAAACAAAATTAGCCCTTTCTACACAAGCAAAAATTTACTGCTGAATATAAAAAAAATATGTAAAAACTGCACAATATGCATACAAAATAAATCTAGAGGGCAAGATAGATATGGCCTAATGTCTCACTTAGGACCAGCGGAACAACCGTTCGAGATTATATCAATAGATACTATTGGAGGATTTGGAGGATCAAGATCGACAAAAAGATACCTGCACTTACTAGTCGATCATTTTACAAGATACGCCTGGACATTGACATCAAAAACTCAGAGTGCCAACGATTTTATAAAATTAGTAGAAAAAATTACGAAAGACGAAAAGATTGGCATGGTGCTAACAGACCAATATCCAGGAATAAATTCGAAGGAATTTAAGAATTTTCTAGAAGAAAAAAAAATACCATTGATCTTCACGGCAGTAAACTCACCTTTCTCCAACGGGCTTAACGAAAGATTAAACCAGACATTGGTAAATAAAATAAGATGCACAATAAACGAGAGAAAAAAAAAATTGCATGGACGACAATTGCCCAAGAATGCACAAAAAGATATAATGAAACAGAGCATACAGTCACAAGATTTACACCAAAATACTTACTGGAAGGGGAAAACACTACAATTTTACCAAAAGAATTGAAACAAGAGAAAACACAAAGCGACCTACAGAAAGACAGAAAACTCGCTCTTCACAGGACAAAACAATCACACAACTACAACAAAAAGATATTCGACAAAAGCAGAAAACAACGGGAATTCAAGGTTGGAGACATGGTTTTTGTAGAAAACAGTAACAGACTGAACAGGAAAAAGCTAGATGAGCTGAGGATCGGCCCATATAGAATCTTAAAGAAAATATCAAATTCTATATACGAAATAGACACTGGACACAAAAAAACGGAGTCAAACATGTTTCACATAACGAAACTAACACCGGCACCCGTTACGGACGAATGAAGAAAACCACATTAGTCATCTGTAGGAGGAAAAATTTTTTTTTACAAAATTTTGTCCCCAAGCGGGGAGATGTAAAGAAAGTACGGGGTACTTCCTTTTGAATTATCCCGCGCACGCTTACGGGGCGCAGGTGTAAATAGGTTTCTACACACACAAAAGGAGACAGAAGAAAGTAAGAAAGAGTGACAGGAGAGAAGTGACCACGTGTAAGGATTAATGTATAGGTTACGAATGTATAGACTGTAATTGGGGAAGAGACAGAGTGAATAATTGACATTTAATGTCGTTTCTCTTTTTACAGGTAAGCTTAGTAAATAGTTGTAAATAGGAACAAGAATAAGGGGGTGAAATAAAAGAAAACTCTTTTTACAGGAGAAACTCAGTGGTGTTATTGTTCCCGTCTTTACCTAATTAATATCGAAAGAATAAGAATCCTTATATATATATTTTCGTGAAAAATGTTTGAAACAAAAGTTGTGAGAGCTTCAAGTTACGCATTATATTGTAATATTATAGTATGACCTTGAATAGCATCATCAAAGTCACAAAAATCACTTTAAATTTTTTAAATAAAAATTCCATTTTTTATTAAATATTTTTTGTAGCTTATCTTGACAGTTTTTCAAAACACTATAATAAAGTTTCTTTCCGTTAAGTATTTCTCCAGTTATATGAGAATACAATATTTTGACATAAAATATCAAATATCTTGTAAAACATTCGATTTTCGGTAATCTTACCTGAATACTTTTATGCCCAAAATAATGAGACTAATTAATTGATGTGAAGAAAGTAATTGGTTTGAAGAAACAATATTTGTAATTTGCAATATATATTTTTATAAATCAACTGTACTTTTTTAATGTATTGGTCTCATTATTCTGTGCAAGTTCTCTGTCGTTGTGCGAGCTTCGCAATAATGATTGAGCAAATGAGAAATTAATTAAAAAAGGTCGGTCAATCCGCACGCGACGGGAGAAACAGTCGAATGTTACGCAATTATTAGGCGATAAATAGAACCACAGCAGATCGACAATAATACGTTAGATGACATCAAGCTGACGAATACTTTGTTTATAATCATTGTTACAATTCGTTTTCGAAAGATTTTTATATATGAACTGGTAGGGATATACACACAATAGAAACATTTTTGTGTTAAATATTTAACACATTCATGTGTTAATTTAACATATTACTGTTTTGTTAATTGAACTTAAATGTTAAATTATTAAAACAACTGAAAAAATATAAAAATGACACAATGCATCTATTTTTAATTTTACACAATAAATATGTTCTGCTTTATTAGTGACAAGATTTTTTTGTTAAAATTTACAGAAAAAAATGTTGATTTTTTATATTATAATATTTATAAGTAGGGATGATAAGATCTAAAATTAACATATTTTTTGTTAATTTTTACATTAAAAATATGTTAATTTTACACAAAATTTATTATAAATAATTTGAAGTTTTGCATTTATTTTGTGTTAAAATATTAACAGAATATTTGTGTCTCCATTTAACATATATCCATATTATGTTAAATTAACACAAAAATTTCTGTGGACCGTTTGGGACGTGTGATATCTATTAAATTTAACAGAAATTTTTCAACTGTGCATGTTCGCGATATATTCCACTCATTATCTTTGAGCACAATGAGAGCGTAAAAGTAAGAGTCCATATATTATCATATTATCACGCACAATATCTTGTGCGAAATGCAATTGTTCCGTACAATTATTTTAATTAGCAATTATTAGATTAATTATTTCTGCAGAATATATACAAAGTCCCGGGACTTCTTAATATTTTGAAAAATATATATTTTCGTGAAAACACACGATCAATTATTTTGATATTTTTATATTTGATAAGTTTTATCCTACACGCGTATTATTGTCTCTTTTTTTAGAACTTATCTGAAAAAAGATGAAAATATGCTATCTGTCGGGTAAAACTTACCAAGAAGTTGGAAAAATCAGCCCAAAGTCAAATAAATTTTGTCCGATACTTTGTCGTTTAACTTTTTGACGATCTAAATATAATTCGAAAACGCACAATAAAATAATCGAATAGATAAAATAACGATGAGCTCCGTGATGCATTAATCGTCTAATAAATCATTAATCTCTACATTGTAAAATATTTGTGTAATTTAATATTGCGCGTATATACTAAATGTCTAATAGTAATTGTCATAACTTTTATATGCAGATAGAGCGAATTAATAAACTGAACAAAAAACAAAGTTTGTTTTACCATATTTGCAATAATTAAAGAGAAATTAATTTTTTAAATTGGGCAATCCATGCAAACTTTAATTAATTATTATTAATTATTTTGAAACTTATAAGTATTATTATTTATAATAAAAAAGTATATTTAAAAAAATTTAGCATAAAAATATATTAATATGTAATTAAATAAAAAATCAATTACATAATAAAAAGAAAAATAAATTGTGTATTATATGACAAACTGTATATAATCCAAATAATTAAAAAAAACTGATTTAACATAATCTAAATGTAATTTCCATAACTTAATAATATTTCCATAACTTACGTAACAATATATAAATCTTCTCGCTTAAATGTAATAAATCTATTTAAAAAACACCGAAACAATTATAAAATCTTACATTTATAATTAATCTCAATTACATGCATTTCAAATTAAAAATAAATACATAAACAGGAGAGAAGCGTTATTTTCCTCAGTGAATTAACATTTAAAAATAAATCTAAACTAACGTCACAATTTAATTCTTATAAAATATAATTCTTTCAATTATATTGTATATGTATAACATAGATAATAGTTATTAAATTTTAATTAATAAAATATTAATTAATATCAGTTTTATGTTATTTTTGATTATATTATTACATCATTTTTATTTATATTATTTATATTCTTATTTATCTTAAAAAAAATTATAGAGTATTTTTCGTATCATTTTTTCATATCATCAATTATCGGAATCATTATATCATATCTAATTAATATATATCTTACTTTGATTAATATATATTTTTTATATTTTCTATTTTATTTAAATTTACTTCATCAAAAGAGATATTGCATCAACATTATTGCATCACAATTATTTTATTTCTTTCTTTAGATACTCATATACATCGATTTTTATCTATTTAAATTACAGACTTCTATAATATGCTAAATCGACAACTTTTTATATATCAATTATACATCTATGTATAATTATGATTTTACGTATTTTACATAATCTAAACAATCACATTAATAAAAAAACATATTCTTTATAATTTTATTTCGCATTTCACTTTTTTCCTTTATAATACATAAATATATAATAATGGGATCCGTCCGAAAGTTAACAATTTCAGTTTAATATATATTATATAAAAGTCTGTGATTATTAAATTTAATAGACCATTCATACTCAATTAATGTAAAACGTC
This sequence comes from Nylanderia fulva, assembly GCF_048542155.1. NCBI lineage: Eukaryota > Metazoa > Arthropoda > Insecta > Hymenoptera > Formicidae > Nylanderia > Nylanderia fulva. The sequence continues at coordinate 317,658 of NW_028191058.1, read as the reverse complement.
ATCGTAAAAATAAAATATATTAATTTATAAGAAATTCATTTATTTAGCTGTTTTTCTCTTCCATGATTTATTCCGTCTCGTTGGAGAAGAAGACTTCGTTGACCTCATTCTCGAGAACTTGTCCTACTTTTTACTCCGAGTCTTTTTTCCCTTCTCTCTCTTAGAAACCAATACAAACTAACTCTGGATGCTGTCATCTCTTGTACAAACAAGGTGTTCAATAATAATTACGTCATTTCTCATGTGCAGGTAGAGCAGGTTAGACCGAGGAGAAAAATTCTCTATCGTTTTACGATTTTTGCAAATAATAAGAAATTATTTTTAAAAAATCGTAATAAAGTTAGGATTAATAATTAACATTAAAAATCAAGTTTAATTATAGAGCATTGCATCTAACAATTGAGATTCACAAACTCATCTTCATTGATGAATCTGCATTTAGTTAATTGCATTGTTAGTAGAATTCAACAAAAAATAACGTTTTTGAATACAAAAACAAAATTAGTCACTTTCTTTAGTTTTTTTTGTATTTTTAATTATGGTATTTAAATTGCTCCATCACGTCATAATTTTAAGAAATTTGTCAATTAAAGATGAAAAGTGTCTATTTTAATTTATTTTGTCATAGCTATATAGATATATATAACGTGTTAGAGAAATTTTATTGCAAGCACAAAATTAAATATTATTAAGATTTTTAGTCCTCAAAGAATAAATTTAATACATGTGTCAACTTTTATAAAATATTTATTAATTTAAATTTTATAAAATATTCATATTCATATTGGTTAATTAAAGTCTATTACAATTAAAGATCTATTATAATTAAATTAGATCATTAAACATTTATCAAATAGCGTTCGATTAGTAATGTTTATTTAAATTTGAAGAATTTTTAAATTACTAAATACGGATCTAATCAAAATTGGCAAATTAAAATTATATAGATTATTGTATGAAAATAAATTTTTACACAAATTCAAATATTTTAAAAAATTATAATGTTTATTTTTCAATTCCGACATTCTAAATTTGTTTATTTTGATTATATTCAGCAACTTGAAAAACTCTCAGATTAAATAAATATAATTAAAATTATTTGGCAGATTTTTAATAATGTAATTTGTAACAAGATTTCATAAATTTAATTATGAATATTTTATTAATCATAATTGACATAACAAATTCTTTTTAGGATTAAAAATTTTAACAACATACTTTAATTTTGTGTGTAATTACAATAAATTTCTCCAATATATACATTACGTATTATAGGATAATAATATATAATATATAAAATGGTAATAATTCAATCGACCAACTCTGGCAAATAAGTAATTTTCTTGAATATTCACAACGTTTCGGTCCTTATCAAGTGCTATAATATAATATTAACAATTATTAGAAAAATAAAAATAAAAATAATAAAATATATAGAAACTTTCACACATTAATACGCAAACATTGGTATGTTTTATTATTTTTATTTTTATTTTTCTAATAATTGTTAATATTATATTATAGCACTTGATAAGGGCCGAAACGTTGTGAATATTCAATAAAATTACTTATTTGCCAGAGTTGGTCGATTGAATTATTACCATTTTTTAATTATCATCTGGTGACTTTATAGTTTTATATCGTTTATATAATATATAATATATAATATATAATATATAATAATATAATATGATATATATATGTATATATATATAATATATAATAATATGATATATATAATATATAATATATAATAATATGATATATGTAGAATAATATGTAGTTATAATATGATAAAATATATTAAAATAGCTATTTATATTGCAACTGCAATTTTCTTTAAAATGTGACATAATAGAGCAATTTGAAAACCGGAATTGTATTCAGCGTCAAAAAAAACTACGAGAAATTACTAGTTTTGTTTTCCTTTTTTTTGGATTGTATTATTTGCTATGTCTATCTTACATGATTCTTTACAACGGCACGCGATTGTCTCTGGTTACTTTAAACGACCAACGTTTATTTCTTTCTCGCATGATCAGCTGAACAAGCAGCGACAAGTAATATTTAGCACTGCAAAAGTTGAAAACAATCTGACTTTTGTGAATTGATCATTCTGATTCTAAATTTCTCTATCGACTCGTGCTATGCTGTTGATCTCCCGGCTTGTGTAAAAATAAGTTGATTAGTAGACAAAGAAACTGTATACCATATATAATATATTATGCGAATAATAATAAATAAAAATCGAAAAAATATAAAAAATTTTTTTAATATTCAATTATTTCGTATAAATGTGTATTATTTCAGTTAAAATTAATGAATTACATCTCACATGTATTATGTGTATTTCATAACATTTTGTATATATTTTTATATTTTGTATATAATATTATGTATATTTCCTATATAATGTATTATGCATATTTCATAAATTAATTTTTATAAGTATTTTATTTTATAATTAACTATTTCGAAAGCATTAAACTATACATATATACGGAATGTACAAACGTGTAATCTTAATTTTCATAATAGACTGTAATAAATTTACCATCTATCTTTAGTAAAATATAAATAGATCAAATAATATTAACAAAATTAAACAAATCATATATAGTAGGCCAACTGAACGAGCAAATAAATAAGGTGTAAAAATTTTTATTAATAGTTAAATAATTAAATTAACATTCCGTTACAGAATCGATATAAATTGTAAACGTTTCGACTGCACTACAGTCTTTATCAATACATAAAAGTTGAATATTAAAATACAAAGTTAAATGTTAAAAATACAAAGTTAGTTAAATATTAAAATATAAAATTGAAACGATTCTTCGCTGTTGACCAATAGATATGCAAGGCGATTGGTCTGAGATGCCAAGTTATGCGACATTTGAGCATGCTACGGATATAATACGCGAATTAAATCAATGTCAGAGAAAGTTAAAAAATCTTTCAACTTACATTATCGTTTTAACAAGTCCTTTTCCCCGATATTTCAAGTGTGTGTTGCGAAGTCTGAATACCAAATGTCAAAATAGAGAGCGTGATGTATTTATTTATTACCAATGTTTTTTCTAAATTATGATTCAGCAAATTTTTTAAGTATGTCAAAATAACTACTGTCTAACAATTCGGTGTCTGTATTTAAATTAATTCCATTTTTCTGTTCTTTAATGTGGATCATTTCAGATATTAGTCTTTTATGGTAGTTTTTTTCGTGATCCATAATTTTAATATTGTCCCAGTCAAATGTATGTTGTTCGTTTAAAATGTGTTCTGTGACAACCGAATGTCTAGCAGAGTCTAGTTTAATATTATTTTTATGTTCTTTAAGTCTCTATCAGGGAAAACAATACAAGATACCGACATAATAGTTTCATTGGACGTTGTTTCATTATTTACTAATGTTTCCGTAGATCTTGCATTAAACGGTATCAATAATAGATGGCATTTTATAGAGTCACACACAAAGATTCCCAAAAATGAATTCATAGGTATGATAAAATTTATACTAACTTCTACATTTTTCACTTTTAATAACATAACTTACAAACAAATTTATGGGACTCCTATGGGTTCCCCACTTTCTCCGATCATTGCCGATATAGTCATGCAGGACTTGGAAACATTGGTAATTAGTAATTTAAATTGCGAAATGACTTTCTATTTCCGTTATGTAGACGACATTATTTTATGCACTTCCGCTGACAATATTACATATGTTTTGAACGAATTCAACAATTATAATGATAGACTACAATTTACATTGGAAAAAGAGGATAATCGTTGTATAAGCTTTTTAGACATAATGATCAAAGTAATAGATAATAAAATTTATTTAGATTGGTATCACAAAAAGACATTCTCAGGTAGATTACTTTCATTTTTTTCAAATCATCCGACTTGTCATAAAATAGGAACAATTTATAACTTGGTAGATAGAGCTTTATTACTATCACATCCGCAATTTCACAAAAAAAATATAGAGAAAGCTATTAACATTTTGCTATCCAACGGTTATCCTCTTGATCTAATTTTCACAGAAATAAAACGCAGATTAAAAAATCTCTCAACTAAGAAATTTGACAAGCCTAATAATAACAATATAACAGATACTAATAATACTAATACTAACATTAAATATTTTGTCATACCATATATAGAATCAATATCTGAGAAAGTTGCTTCAGCAATAAGAAGACCTGACGTAGTGGTAGGATATCGTTGCATTAAAAAATTGAATGACTTCATAAAAGTTCAAAAGGACAAAAATAATTGCCCCACGAATTCTAATGTTATTTATAAATTGAATTGCAACGATTGCGACGCCACATATGTCGGACAGACAAAAAGACAGTTAGGAACGAGACTTAAAGAACATAAAAATAATATTAAACTAGACTCTGCTAGACATTCGGTTGTCACAGAACACATTTTAAACGAACAACATACATTTGACTGGGACAATATTAAAATTATGGATCACGAAAAAAACTACCATAAAAGACTAATATCTGAAATGATCCACATTAAAGAACAGAAAAATGGAATTAATTTAAATACAGACACCGAATTGTTAGACAGTAGTTATTTTGACATACTTAAAAAATTTGCTGAATCATAATTTAGAAAAAACATTGGTAATAAATAAATACATCACGCTCTCTATTTTGACATTTGGTATTCAGACTTCGCAACACACACTTGAAATATCGGGGAAAAGGACTTGTTAAAACGATAATGTAAGTTGAAAGATTTTTTAACTTTCTCTGACATTGATTTAATTCGCGTATTATATCCGTAGCATGCTCAAATGTCGCATAACTTGGCATCTCAGACCAATCGCCTTGCATATCTATTGGTCAACAGCGAAGAATCGTTTCAATTTTATATTTTAATATTTAACTAACTTTGTATTTTTAACATTTAACTTTGTATTTTAATATTCAACTTTTATGTATTGATAAAGACTGTAGTGCAGTCGAAACGTTTACAATTTATATCGATTCTGTAACGGAATGTTAATTTAATTATTTAACTATTAATAAAAATTTTTACACCTTATTTATTTGCTCGTTCAGTTGGCCTACTATATATGATTTGTTTAATTTTGTTAAATTATACGAGCCTCTCATTAATTAATTCAAATAATATTAATATAAATAGATCAACTAACAAATTAATACAAATATATAAATCAAAAAAATAAATTAATATTCTATCAAGATAAAACTCTACTAAAATTAATCGAAAATATGATTTTGTTATCTATTTAATATTTTAAATTTCTTCTCGTAAACAGCTTTCAATTTTATTCAAGTTTGTCCAAAAATATATAAGTCATAAAATTAAAGTACGAGTTATAAAACTATGGTATGTTTTTTCATTTTTATATATATTTTTTTGTCAAATATATAATGCCTAAAATTTTTTTGCTGTCATGTTGATTTTTACAACCGCAATTATCTTCCATGACGCCGTATAATGAGACCTATTAATATATTGCCTTTAGCCTTTGACTATCTTTTTCAAAGTTTATTCGGACGAACACGTGAAATGCACGAGTACTTTGCCATTCTGAATTGTCACGGAAACCAGGAATCACGACATTCGATATAGGGTCGACTGAAATTAAACTTACATAATCAATATGTCGCGTGTTTCTGCTTATAATAAAGATGCATCTGTCTTATTCATCATACAGTCGCAAAACATAACACAATAAAAAAAAATGACAATTTTCTGTACAAAAATAAATCAAAAACGTCAAATAACATTTTCTTGAAACTTATTTTTATTTCAAGAAATTTGACGTTAAAATTTAAAAAATTTATAATATATTTATGTTTTTTTTTCAGTTAAAATGACTTTTAATAATTTCATATTATTATTGTCAAATTTGACAGTGTTGACAGCATTTACTGTTCAATAAAAAATAATTCTTTTTCGAACACAAAGAAACTAAGACGTTTTCCAAAGTCTTTGATGTTGAATATTTTGTTTGACAAATTGATTTTTATCATGTTGTAATTTTGAGAAATTTGCAATTAAAATTGTAAGAAATTAAAAAATAATTATTTTAAATAAATATTTTGTTATGTTATATAGTGTGTTACGATATGCAACGTGTTGCAGAAGTTTTACTACAATCAAAATTAATATTTAGGACTTTCTTTCTGCATTAAGTTATCAGGATTTTCAACTCTTGAAAGAAATGTTTTGAGTTAACTATAGTTAATAAGATATTCATGGTTAAATATGGGCTCAACTACTGCAAAATTACAAATTAAATTATTGATAATTTATCAAATAGTTTTCAATAAAATTTATTTAAATTTAAATAAATTTTTCAAGTAGCTAAATATGAATTTATTGTAAAAATTTATACATAAATTGTTGTAAAAATCCAAACATTTTTCAATTTTGAGATTTATATTTATTTCATTATTTTAAACTTATAAATTTTGACATTGATTCTTAAACCTAAATAATAAATATAATCAAATAATAATTATTTTTCTAAGTTTTAATAAGACTTTCTAAACTTTACCCAGACAGCACAGAATATTTATAGAATATCTGTAATATTTATTTTAATATTTTATAAATATTTATCATAAATATGTTATAAATGTTGTTGAAGTCTTAGGTTCAATAGATCATAAATATTTATCATAAATATCATAAAATATAAACAATAAATATTATAAAAGTAACACTCTTCTCTCGACCGTACTGGCAAATATTATTTATTAAATCACAACGTTTCGACCCTTCTTTGAGTCCTTATCAAGTGATTTGTGAAAATAAAAATAAAATTATAATTTTAAGGTGTCAAAAACAAACATAGTGTCGGTTTGACAACACGTCAAGACTCTTAGACGAGTTATGAGAGACTGAATAAATATTATGGTAAATATTATAAATTATTTATTAAATCATTATAATACAGATTTTATAAAATTTATATTTTCTTTAAAATAAAATATAAAATTATAATATACATCGAATATACTTAGGCAATAGAGTAATTAAACAAATAAATTTACACATACACATCGATATATACATAAATTTATTTGTTAAATGCAGTTCAAAAATAGAAATTTTATGACATTTTTAATTTTATTAATTTTCGTTTTGCCAGCCTTATATAATTCTCACGACGAAAATTAAATACGAGTAAGATACGTCGCATAACGATAAATGAAAGAACTAATAATTTAGTTAAAACATTTACAAAATAATTACTATAAATATTAATTTTTACATACCATAAATATTATATGAAATATTTAATTTATGTTTTAGTAATATGTTAAATAAAGGTTTTTATAAAACATTTTTTAAATATTTACATAATATTTGAAAAATATATATTGTCATAAATATTTATAAATCTTTATCATAAATATTGTGTGCTGTCTGAGTAATAACGTTTAAAAATTAAATATTAAGAAAAATGTTTGAAAGAACATGATTATTTATTATTAACAAAACTTTATTTACAATAAAATATTTGTGGGACAATGATAAAATGTATTGGTCACGCATGCGTTAATCTATGTTAATTATGTCTGCATGCGAAACAAGTTTCTTGCCAAATTCTCGCTTTTAACATCATAATTCAAGGTAACATAACCCCGCAGGCAGCGGAGGAAATTGTGTAATCGGCATTCATTATGTAGGCACTGTGTCTCGTGTGTTTACTCGCCGAACGACCGTAACCATGACACTGAATCGTAATGAGAATGCGTGAAAAAATATTCTATATCCCTTCACACGCATACAATCTTATACTAAGGGCTCCTGCGCAGGATGCGTCAACGCGTCACGCGTAGGAAGATACGATCCAATCGATTTACCGTTTGTCCGTAAGAGCGAGCTGCTGATTGGCTGACGCGTCTGGTGTGCGGGACGCGATATCCAATCGATTTACAGTTTGACCATAAGAGCGAAAAATTGATTAGCTGACGTGCAAGAGCTCTTTCTAATACTGAAAAGAATATTTTTACGCATTCCCATTACCATATATTACATCATTCGTGAGTGTCACGGTTACGATCGTTCGGCGAGTAAATATATGCGAAAGATGAATGATCTAACTTATACTGCGACCTGTAATACAACATAGTTTTCAACTTCGCCTACAGCTCGCTATCAAATAGTTCTCATAAATTAAGCAATAAATAAAGACTAATGATAGTATATAATTTCTATTTATAATTTCCCAAACATATCATTCTTCAAGCATATCGCTAAAGTTCAATAAGTCAGTGTTTCTCTAAACCGCTATCACATACGCCTCGATAGATTCTATGAAGTCCACATTGTTATTAAAATGCACCCTTTTTGCATTATTCTTTAGATTTTATTAATTTTATAATATACAAATTAATTTAATATAAGTATGCTGTCTTCTAAGCTGGGCAATAGAGCCAAGGAAACGAAACGAAAAATTAATTAAACGGAACTGTATCTCAATTTGAGATCCCAAAGTTCCACATATAAATTAATTTCGAAACTTACATATGGAGAAATAAGCGAGAAAAATATAGGTCCGAAAAGTCGCTGAAGCGGGAATCGAACCCGCGTCTTTCACTTTCCGTGCGACTGCTCTTACCAACTAAGCTATTCAGACCCTTTCGATCCTATATTTTTCATTTGCCTTTTTAGTAGATGTTAGTAAATACCGCCGTGATTAGCCCAAGGCGTGAATAAACTCAGAAATAAATATTTTTATCGGCTCTCAATATAAATAATATAAGTATGCTGTCTTCTAAGCTGGGCAATAGAGCCAAGGAAACGAAACGAAAAATTAATTAAACGGAACTGTATCTCAATTTGAGATCCCAAAGTTCCACATATAAATTAATTTCGAAACTTACATATGGAGAAATAAGCGAGCTTGGTAAGAGCAGTCGCCCGGAAAGTGAAAGACGCGGGTTCGATTCCCGCTTCAGCGACTTTTCGGACCTATATTTTTCTCGCTTATTTCTCCATATGTAAGTTTCGAAATTAATTTATATGTGGAACTTTGGGATCTCAAATTGAGATACAGTTCCGTTTAATTAATTTTTTGTTTCGTTTCCTTGGCTCTATTGCCCAGCTTAGAAGACAGCATACTTATATTATTTATATTGAGAGCCGATAAAAATATTTATTTCTGGGACAAATTAATTTATTTATAATACATTACACTAATATATACATTTTTTATAATTCTATATAAAGTTCCAAAATTATCCGAAAGAGAGAGAGAGAGAGAGAGAGAGAGAGAGAGAGAGATTTTCTAATTAGAATTTCTTTAGTCAATTTATAAAGTCAGGAAAATTATCAAGGAAAATTAATATACTTATTATGTTATTTATATTATATTTTCAATTTTTGTTATATTATATCCTGGCAAATAGATGAAATTAAAATTTGTATCGTTGTCTAAGTAATATAATTTAATCTATTTTATAACAATTTATTATCTAATCTATTTTCTTTCCCAAATTTTAGTTTGTCAAAAATATATATTTTTAATTATTATTTATGTGAACTTAATTATAACTTATTTGAACTTTTATATTTATATTTTTTACATTAATTTTAAAATGGTCATAAAATTTGAGAAAAACGAATTTTGTAATTTAAAATTCTTAATGTCTTATTGACATCATATTGAATTATAACGTCATAAGTAAGAAATTATGTAAGTTTTATTCTTGCGAACTACATCGAAATTAACTTATTGTGAATGCATATATGATAATATAGATGAATAAAATATGTAAACTCTTTTTCATTTATGAATTAATAAATAATAAGTCTTGATCAATCGTAAGATTTACATTAAAAATCTAGTACATATATAGATAAAGTATACATGCATTTATTAATGTAAAACAACAAAAAAGAAATTTTCTATACATATTTTACTAACCCGTATTTTTAAATAAGATTGATTGCAGCTAATTTTTTTTAATGTATTTTGCAAGAAAAATATCATATAATTCTTTGCTTTTGATATGATAATTCAATATGATTGCAATGAAAGACACAGAAACCTTAATAACTCATTTTTTAAACTTCTTGTTATCTATACCCCAGACAGCACAGAATATTTATAAAATGTTTATAGAATATTTATAATAATTATTTCAATATTTTATAAATATTTATCATAAATATTTTATAAACGTTTTTGGAATTTTAGATTTAATAAATCATAAATATTTATCATAAATATCAAAAAATATTTACGATTATAAATATATTTATTAAATCATTATGATACAGATTTTTTAAATTTATATTTTCTTTAATAAATACTCAGTAAGAAATCATGAGTTAAAAAGACAATCAACGATTTTTTAATCAAAACAATTGGTTGATATAGTTTAATCTAAAATTTGGTCGATTAGATGTTTTTGTGTTTTTCCAAATTCTATTAGCCATTTATAAAAAGTTAAAAATGTTTATAAGTAACATTAGACATTTATTTTAAAATAGAATATAAAATTATAATATACACTGAATATACTTAGGCAACAGAGTAGTTTAACAAATAAATTTATGTAAACATCGATACATACGTAAATTTATTTGTTAAAAGACATTCTGTTGCAAAATGTAACTCAAAAATATATTAATTTTCTTAATTTCTGTTTTTGCCAGTCTTATATAATTTTCACGACGAGAGAGATACATCACATAGCGATAAATGAAAAAACTAACAATTTAGTTAAAAAATATTTACAAAATAATTACTATAAATATTTATCTTTACATGCCATAAATATTATATAAAATATTTAATTTATGTTTTAATAATATATTAAACAAAGGTTGTTATAAAACATTTTTAAAATATTTATATAATATTTGAAAAAATATATATTGATAAATATTTATGAATCTTTATCATAAATATTGTGTACCGTCTGGGTAATTCAATATGATTACAATGAAAAACATAGAAACCTTAATAGCTCATTTTTGAAACTTTTTGTTATCTATACATTTATGTATGTATGTGTGCGCGTTTGAGATTATGCATTCTCGTTAATCTTATGAAAAAAAAATTTCGTAAAGCAAAATGTTTCAGCTTAAATTCGAAAACAAATGCTCTTTTACTATTTTCTTAAGTATTTTTCTGAACTGCAAATTTCTTAAAGTCGTATATTGACTTTTACATTTTTCTAGACAGCTTATAAATAAAAAATTAAAAAATGTGTCATATTTATATATGGTAAGTCATCCGAGCGAGAAAGTAAATAAATAAAACCAAGAATTGTGAAAGATTTGCTAATTCATAAATGAAGAAAAATTGCGTCAGACGACACATTTTCGTTAATTGTCAGTTTTGCTTATTACAGTCGCGCATAAAATGAGTTGCGCGTTGATGCGTGAATCCGCAAAATAATTGCTACGTGAAGATATAATGTATGATGAGGCTAAAGGCTCGATGAAAAAAAGCACTGTTTTACAAGGCACAGGGTGTTGATGACATCAAACGCCATTTTATTTTGGGAACGACAGATTTTTACTTCTGCGAATTATTATGTATCATTTCGCACACGCATGTGTTGGCGGAAAAAAGAAATCATAATTTAAATTGCACATATTAAATTTTATAGCTACAAATATCTTTATTGTAAAACATTATTCTTTTTTATACTTACAAAAATAATTAATTTTTTATACGTAAGAAAACAATTACTCTTTTGAAGATAAATATTATTATTAAAAATAGACGAGATACTTATTAAACGTGAAACTTAATAATTTATCATGAAGAAACGTAGATAAAAATTATTTTAATAAATTAAGTAAAATGTAAAAAAATTTACATTTAAAAAATTATTTGTAACTAAAATGTAAAAAAATCGTATTTGAAAAATAAAAGATTTAAAAGCGCTTTATTGCATAATCAAAAAGCGTAATCTATATTCGCCTATTGGTTTTTACACAATTAGTTTCTCTTGCAGCCAGAACGTATTGAGAATGATATTTGCATATTACAAAAAATTTATGTGACAATTTAATGTTCGTCTCATGATTATATGCACCTGCAGGTATAACACACATCTGCTAGTTGAATTTATTATCGCGTGTGTACCATATATCTCGTGTATAGTACATATATAATCCAATCATAGGTGAGAAGATAAAAAGTGACGCCAGATTTAAAAATAAAACAACACTAATGCATTTCACATAATCTTTATAATTGATTTCAACGATTCACAAAAAGTCACAAGTTCACAAAAGTCGAGAAATTATATATGAACACTATTTCACATATTCTCTTGATCACACATATTATGTATATTTACATAATGTGTATATATTCATTCTCAAAAACATGTACCGCAATTTCGAAGATTAATTCCAAAATTTTACAAATTTAATATAATATAATAATTTATATTATATAATAATTTATCTTTTATATAATAATTTTATATAATAATTTTATTATATAATTATATAATTATATTATATATATTATATATTATATTATAATTATATTATATATTATATTATAATTATATTATATATTATATTATATAATTATATTATATTTTATTAATCATATAATTATAATGATATAATATAATTATATAATATTATATATATATAATAATTTCTTTCTATCTTTTATATAATAATTAATCTTAAAAAATATCTGATTTTTTGCATTTCTTTTTTCAGACGAACAAGAACGCGTGCAGAAGAAAACTTTCATAAACTGGATTAACTCTCATTTGTCGAAGGTGAGTCAAAAATAAATTTTTGTCACCTTTACGAAACACTAAAGAAAGATTCGCGACTCAACAACTTTATCGCGTTTACATTTTCATCGGCAGATACTTTAACAATATACGAAAGCCGATCGATGAGTCGATTCTATTTTTTATTTTTTTGTTTGAGATTATGTAACGGGTCTCTAGATCCTCACGTGACGTGTAATAAAACGCTGTCTCTAGTATCGTGCTATCGAAACTCGAACGTGGTCTGATCTAGTCCGTACCTGGTTCTCAAGTTTCGATACTCCCCTATTTCCTCATCCTTCAGAACTTGCCTCAGTACGGAAACTCCACTTGTCATGTATGAAAAGTAGCAAAATTGTTAAAACGAGCGTCCTATTCGTTGTTATATGTAGAGAATAATCGCTTGGACACAAAGAATGTATATTGTCAAATAAAGAATAAGTAACAAATAAATGAAATTTGCTATATATTGTTTTACAGATTTATACGATCGAGAAACAACGAAAATTCAATTTATTGCAGTGGGAATTTTTTGTCAAAAAATTATGAAATTATTATAATTATAACAAGATACGAAATTTAAAGAATTATATTTTTAAAATAGTTGAAGACAATTAAATAACAAAATAATCATTTTTTAATCATTTTTGTATTTTAAATATAAATTTGATATAAAATCTATATGTATTTATAATTAACGAATAAAATTATATAAAATTATTCACTATTCACTATTGAGCTCTTGAATGTTCAAACTGTCAAAATATCAATCTGTCAATCTTTGTAATGACTTGCATTTAATTATGTTTTTGTTGTAAACTCGAAAAAAAGTATTACAATTTTTTTTATTTTTTAAAAAGTAATGTATTAAATTTTTCATTAAATAATAAAAAAAATAAACTCACTCACATTACTAAAGTAAACATAGCGAGAAAAAGATTAAATTAATATCTTAGAAAGACGATGATAAATAATTATTTATTATAATTATAATAATACAATTATTTATTAAATCATATAAATATAATCAACCATAATTTGATAAATTATTTTCTTGCACAGAGAGCACCAACACTTCATATCAATGATTTAATCGAGGACTTGAAAGACGGAACGCGCCTTCTTGCGTTACTTGAAGTTCTTTCAGGAGAGAAATTGGTAACAAAATATTTATACGCTACCATTTGAAACAAATATTACTAAAATAAATTGTCAAAATCATGTGTAATCTTTCAGCCCGTGGAAAGGGGCCGTAATTTAAAGAGACCGCATTTTCTCAGTAATGCCAACACCGCGCTGCAATTTTTGCAAAGCAAAAAAGTAAATACCTCAGATATTCTATTTTAAATTAATATGCGAAAAAATTGATGCTCAAGCAGATACTCTTGCAGATCAAATTAGTGAATATTAATTCATCCGATTTGGTCGACGGACGACCGCCGGTCGTTTTGGGCTTAATATGGACCATCATTCTGTACTTCCAGGTATTTATAGTCGTTCGGATATTTAATTAGCTAAATATACGTAATGACGATTGTAAAAGAGCACCGTTGTAATTAGTAGCTGCTTAAATGTAGCTCATGATAAAACATATCACGTAATTCAAAGTATTATATTCTATGATTCAGCACCATATTTTTTATACTATTACACGAGGATTAATTTTGCGTTTTGTAATGTATCTAATGTATCTTAAGATACAATATTAGATTCACGAATTGAATAAAAGCAAAAGACACTAGACCACAAAAAATTCTAAGCTTGCGATATGTAAGTTTTATTAATTCTGTGATACATAAACTCAATATTTTTATTAGCAAACTGAATATTTCGAATTAACTTCTAAATGTTAATTATATAATCGATAAAAATTGATAAAATTATTTTGAAATAATTTGATTCATGATAACGTGGTTCAAATATAATCAAAAATACTTTCAACTCACTTCGCGTATACATAAATCCGATAAATTAATCCTCGTTGTAAAAAGAGTAATTATATCACTTTGCTAACTATATGTTCTAATAAACAAGCTACGATCAAAGGATCGCAAACGGGTGAGTAGTGAAAAAAGTAAGATCATCAATTATATATAAATAATTTTGAATATTCTAAAGAAGACCAAACAAAGTGCACTTGCATGATATTGCGCATCTCATTAATTCACGCACGCCAGATTATCTTATTTCTAGGCTCGAAAAAGAGAAAATTTTGTACATACTTGACTTGATCAATCGATTTTTTGTAGATCGAGGAAAACACGAGGGCTCTCGAATATCTTGGACAAACTTGGGGCAGCCAAAGTAGTCTGGAAAGCCTCGGCACTCAGAGTTCGGCGGCGAGCGAAAGAAAACGCATCAGTAGTGAAAAGTGGAAACAAGGAGCACGGAAAACCTTGCTTCAGTGGGTCACCAATGCCTTGCCTAAGTCAGTATTTCATCAGATTTTTGAATTTTACGCAAATAAATTTACCCACGCGGAGTTCTTGATGATTTTACAATGTCGGGATTGGAAACTTCTTTGTTCTTCAGGAATATTGATATTCAAGTTCGAGATTTCGGTGAAAGTTGGAGAGACGGAAATGCCTTCTTAGCTATCATCGATACCATAAAAGCCAACTTAGTGAATATAGCAGCTATGAGAGAAGTATCGAACAAAACTCGGCTTGAAACAGCCTTCCAGATCGCCGAAGACGAATTAGGTATTGCTCGATTGTTGGATCCCGAAGATGTAGACGTTCCTCAACCTGATGAAAAATCGATCATGACATACGTCGCCCAATTTTTGCACAAATATCCGGAACCAGGAAACGTAGCTCCTGATTCTTTCGCTGTCGTACAAGAAGAATACGATAGTCTTCTTAATTGGCTAAACAAGAAAGTCAGGCATCTCGAACAACTTGACAGAACCAATTCTTTCCCACAAAGTTATCCGGTATTTTTTCAAGGCTCTTTAATCCTCAATATATAATTTTGTATAATTTTATTTAATATGATTTATCTGATGGTATCTTCTTTCAGGAATATATGCTATTCCAAACAGAGATTGATCGGAAATTAATTCTATATAAAAAATTGCAAAGTTTAGTCAATACACTCAGCATGATAAGCATTACGCGGGATTCTTGGAGAGATATACAAATGTTGTGGCAGCAAATGGAACTATTTGTAAGTTTTCTTTTAGATTTTCTAAATGAGCGCGAACACGGAATTTTCCGTTGTAACAACTTTTTTTAGAAAATATTATATTTGTCTTTAGATGCTACATTGGTGTTGGTTGTTGGATTCAACATTACCAGGAGAATTGGGTGAAATTGGCAGCTGGTTGGCAAGAGCCGAGGCTCTCTTGCGATCGGATAATGATATACCACAGGAAATGACGGAGAGCACAGCGAACATAATTTCAAACAAACTGGAAGATCACAAGAAGTTCTTCTTAGATTTACCGACCATGTCAGAGAAATTCCAGCACGCCAAAAACTCGCCATTAGCGCGGCAAATCCAGTCTGAACAATTGGAGAACATGTCTGCGCGATTAGACAGTTTGTCGAATCGCGCTGCCAAGAGAAGATTAAGATTAAAGTTCTTAGAACATAAATGCTGTCTGATCGCCTTTTTGTATCTCGTCGAGACCAAGCTGAAAGGTTGGAACATCAAATACGGCACGGAAGAGAAGGTGCATCAAATGCTGGAACAATATCGTAACTTTGTTTCCCGAAACAGGATATTCCAAGAATTTCAAAAGGCTTACTTGGATATGCAGCAGGTTGCCGAAGAATACAAACGCGATGGTGATATTGGTAAATAATGATGTCTTAAAAGAATAAAGTTAGTTTATTGTGTCCTTCTCCTTTTCCTTCTTAATATCTTCTTTCTCCTCTTCTCTTTAACTAATTCTACTCTCCTTTCCTCTTTCTGACTCCATCTTCCTCCTTCTACAAATTTTTCAGCAGACATATGGAGTGTGTCGGTTCGGAGCGGATTCGAACTCGGGACCCTTTGCATATTAGTCAGAGACTGATCATGGAAAGCCACTTGTCATCCCTAATAATGTCTTATTGTATAATATATATTCAAATACATCTTCTGAATGGGCATCTTTTCTCTTATCGTAAATTTATGTATTTTAGATCAAGCAGAGAGCCTTAATGTCGATCGCTTCATGCGTGAAACCGCTGAAAAGTGGAAGAACGTATCAATGGACTTGCGTTGTGTCCAAAGCATGCTCGAGGAAGTTGTCGCTTATTGGCGTCGCTGGACCACCGTTTCAGACGAAGTCGAGGCGTGGTTGCTTCATGCCGAACCCGCTTTAAATCTTCCAGAAGAAGAGAGAATGGAGTTCTTCCAAGATATCAGTGTATGGAAAGATAAGCATCAGCAACTGTCGGACACTGTGAGCTTCCTGATCGCCACATCTGATGAATCGGTCGCGTATCGCCTGAAGGAACGTTACGCGAATCTGACAGCAAGGTGGGAGCAGCTCTTCCAAGAGGCTAAACAGTACATGCACACGGGTGATCTGATTCGAACAAGAAAGGATTATAAGGCAGGAGTGGAGACTCTGCAAAACTGGCTAAGAGACGCAGAAGCTGCCTTAGCAATCACCGGATTGAATTCGACGGAGCGGATAAAGGCTTACGGAGAGAAATTGCAGACTCTTCATAACGAGATCGAGAACATTGAAGATCTCTTCAAGAATATTAGTAAGAAGTTTCAAGCTCTTATTCAGGATTTATCCCGCGACGAAGTCGACAAAATGATGAACACTCTGAAAAAAGAGAAAGAGGTACTTGTTAAGGTACGTGCTTTGATACCGATGCAACTGCACTTATATCATCAATTGCTGGTGCAACAAGAGTCCTTAGAAGCGGGACAGAAAGAGATATCCGCATGGCTGGATGAATTCGAGAACTTTATGGCCAATATCAATCTAGCAGGTGGCAGAGACGCTGCGCTGACTCAATTAGATCGTCATAAAGCCTTCCTCTCCAGAATGCTTTATTACAAATCCATGTTAGAGTCTAAGAATAAGGTATTTGCTAGCATTGCCAAGGCCGTGAGTAGTTATGCCGATGCGGAGGCAGCGGAAGGTAAAGTTACTCTGAAAGAACTCAATGATCGATTTGTTGAAGTCTCTCAAGCAGCACAAGTCTGGGAACAGCGTTTGCAAGAATCGATACGACGCTGGACGAAGTTTAAGGAATGCGAGCGACAGATCACCGAGTGGCTTTCAGTCGCGGAAAACAATGATCAATGACAAACATCTTGACAATCGTCAATCCGTCGAGAGTCACAAAAATTTCTTTGGCAAAGTTAACGAAAAGTGGATACAGGATCTTGTGAAAGCTAGTCAGGATCTCCAGAACACGTTGCCACCTGACCAGCAGCTGCCTATCGCGAATACAGTGGAAACTCTTCAGAATCGCTGGAGAGAAGTTCTCACTTTTGCGCCGCTTCATTTAATGAGGCTTGAATTTCGCTTAGATGAAGCTAGTTTTCTTCAATATCTCAAAGATATTGAGCTGGAGATTAGTTCCGAACAGCAAGCGCTCATTAATAACGATGACGTGGACGGCATTCAGCAACGCAATAGAGAGTTCTTCGTGAATCGTGGGACTATCCTCGAAGTCGAGCGTTGTCTGCAAACTCTGAAGAAGATTAGCGACGCCTACAACAAACTGAATCCGAGAGACGCCAGCTTGACTAATGCCGCGCAAAACGCCGAACATTTGTGGGAAGAAACTGCCCAGAAAGTGGAAAACTTGAGAGGACAATTGCGCGAAGTTCCGCAACAATGGGCAGCTTATAGACAGAAGTAAGCATTATATAATTTCACTGTTACAGATGTAAATTTCTTTTCCTGAACACATTATATATTTGAATCTAGATTCGATGAGATGGTACACTGGATGGATCATGTTGATAGTACTCTGAGAACCATTTTACGCGAGGTCAACACTCTAGAAGAATTTGAGAAGGAGAAAACTATATTCCAGGTAAATTTCGGCCAATTTTTCATAAAACTTTTTCGTCGTGTTATTAATATATCTATAAATAGCTTATAAATCTACTTAAATATTTATGCATTCCTTCTGGATAGCTTCAAACCTTGACGGTAAATATATATGCACCTATCTTCCTATTCCTTGTAATATTGTTATATGCTCAAGAATTTAAACTTTTAGAATAAAATTTTTACAAAAATTACTATTTAATTTTTATTTTTTTTAATTTTATTTAGTTTATTCCAATGTAAATTAATCTATGTTTACGTAGACATTTTTTCTGAAAAATAGTACTCTCTTTTGATTATTAAAAAATTGATGTTATTTAAATCGAACGTAACAAAAACATCATTATCAATCATTTACAGAAAATTTGCTGCGAAGCCGACAGCAAACGCGAGGAGATGAAGTGGCTGGTTCAAACGCTCGACAATCTAACGTTGAATCGTTCGGATCGCGATGCACTCACGGCGCAGCAAAATTTGGAACAGCTGATAACGCGATATAAAAACCTTATCCCGACGATTGAAATTACAATGACAAAGACGGACATCTATTCGAAAAGTTACACCTACCGAAAGGAGGTACACGAGGTGTGCATTTTGTTGCGCAAGGTTCGCGAACAATCTGAAGCCGATATTACGTCCGAAATTCCTGAGAAGCTAGATAACGCGGTGACTCAACAGGAATCACGTCTTAATGAATTGGAGCAACAGCGAGCGACTATTGTCAGCATGTTACAACGAGGCAAGGATATTCTGAAAGATCAGCACGCGCCAGCCTTTGTTTCTTCCGAGATTCAACAATTGGAGACCAATTGGAATGACACGTATGGTCAAAATATAGAAAGACTGAAGTCTCTAAAGGAATCGCAGAAACTTTGGAACACCTATCAGGAGCAAAAGAACGAAATTTTCAAATTAATCGAACAGGCCGAGCAAGAGTTGCGACAAATTGACTTGACATCTTATTATGACGCCAATCAAGTAGCCGCTGATCTACAGAAAAAACAGGAATTCAATGCAAGTTTGAGGAAATCAGCCGAAGAAATCATGAAGAAACTGCGTGAAACGTATGCTAATCTTTCTCAAACGCTCACGCCGTCAAGCAAAAAGGAGACATTGGAAAAAGAAGTAACGGAAATTGAGCAGAAGCTGGAACGCACACTGAAGATTATGGGTGAAAAAATCGTTTATCTTCAAGAACACAATACTCGATGGAACAAATTTCAATCAAAATTGACAGAGCTTCGAACCTGGACTCAGCAAACCGCACCCCAATCAATTGCAGATATCGAAGATTCCACATCTTCGCCTGAAGAAAGAGTCCGTAAGACAGATAATCTGCAAAAAGAAATAAAGGAGAAAGCATTGATTTTGAATGTTCTTAAAGACGAATCCCAGAAGCTTCTGAAAAGTGAGTATCACATTTTTGCTTTGCTTATAATATACATATACATATATATCAAAATTAAAACTTGCAAGTTTTTTCTTTCTCTGCTATTTAATCTATATTGTTTTATTGTAGTTTTGTATAACTTTTTTATATATATAATATATTTAATAACTGTAAATAATAATTGTAAAAAAAATCAGAGAGAGCAAACTTCTAGATAATTTTTATTATTTTTATTATCTAATTAAATGTACAATTTCTTTATATAATTTTTTTATATAAATTTTTTGTATATATTATATATTTTTTTTATTAAAGTTTATTTGATGACAAATTATTAAACGATATAATACTATGAAGTAACCAGATGATAATTAAAAAATGGTAATAATTCAATCGACCAACTCTGCCAAATAAATAATTTTATTGAATATTTACAACGTTTTGACCGTGTATAACTACGTATAGTTATTTCGTTTTATACTATCATGTTATTATATCATGTCATATTCTAAGATCGAATTTTTGTTTTTTAAAAAAGTTGTGATTTAGCACCTGATAAGGGCCGAAACCCACGGTCAAAACGTTGTGAATATTCAATAAAATTATTTATTTGACAGAGTAGGTCGATTGAATTATTACCATTTTTTACAAATTATTAAAGATGTACTAATTATTAATTATATAAAACAATTGGAGTAGTAATAGAAAATTTATTTATTTTATTATTTATATACATAATTAATTATATATATAAATAAAATTTATATATATATATATTATATATTTTATATATATTTTATATTTTTATATATTTTTTTATGTTATATATATATTTTATATAATATTTGCACAAAGATAAAACTTAAATATATTCTAGATAAAAATTTGTTATTTTTTCTATGTTTAAAAGACGACGATGATGTACTGGCAAGACAACTTCGCGGCGATCTTGAAAATATTCACAAGGCGATTGAATCGTTGAACAAAAGCATAGCAACCCAACGTGAATTAGCTATGCAAAATCTTACAGTATGGAAAGAGTATAAGAAGGGTATTCAAAAAATAAAACCTTGGATTGAAGAAGCAGAATCTAAAGCAGCTACGATGGGCAGCAAACCTACCACTTTAACCCAAGCTACGCAAATGTTGGAATCGGCTAAAATTTTTGAAGTTGAATGTCAGCAGCATCTTCCAAAAGTTCAAAATTTGTCAACGATCAGTCAGCAAATAACTGGAAGGGCAGTAGTATCTGACGAAGTTGATGCTGTGTCCACACGATGGAACGCAGTTCATGATGTGGCCGTGCAAACAGTGAATAAATTGAATAAATTAGTTACGTCATGGAACACCTTTGAATTAGAAGCGAAAGAGTTCAACGAGTGGTTGGAGAATAAGGAAAAAGAAGCTTCTAAAGAACCCAATGTTCAAACACCCGAAGCCGCGAAATTAGAGAAAGAATTGGTGAAATTGAAGGAATTCAACAAAAGCATATCTGATCATCAAGCTCAATTAATATCACTTACTCAAGTTTCCGATCACATCAGTCACGGTTTAGCCTTGGATGCTGCCTCTGCGTTAAAGAGTCGCGTCGCCGAAATGAAGACTAGAGTGAGCAAACTTGCAGATACGGTTCGACATCACATTAATCGTGTCTCCGATTCGTTGCTGGCACGACAGGAGTTTCAGATGAAAATCACCGACTTCGAGAACTGGATGACGAGGCTGAGATCTAATATTAATGAGATTGAAGACGTGAACGTAGATAATGTCGATACCAATTTGCAAGCAGTACACGCTTATCTTCAAGAACACTCGGAGAAACATTCGACGTTTACGGAAATATATAAAGAAGTGAAACAACTATCATCACAAGGTTCGGTGTTGGAAGCTGCTACATTGGATGAAACTTATACGTCTTTGGCAAAGAAATACAAAGCGTTAGAGGACGATTTGAGAGAAAAGAAAAAGGGCTTGGAGAAGTGGATTGAACTTTTAAGTTGGCATAATGACGCCAACGCACAACTGAATCATTGCAAATACGAAGCTGAAGCGAGAAAACCAACTATTGCTGATCTTGATAGGCTTTCTTCGGAACTTCAAACTGTATATACAAAAATCAACACTTGGAAAGAACTTGTTCCGCTAATGGACAGTACTCTGGGAATACATATTCGTGACAAGCAAGAAAAACCAATTACTGCGACTATTTTACTGAATGATCTTGAGTCCAAAGCCACAACGTTAAAGACGGATTTATCTGTTAAGCGCGACAAGTTGGAGAATCTCGGTGCTAAATGGGACAACTTTAGGAAATTGCAACAAAAGATTACGGAAGAAATTGTCAACACTCAAAGCAGCTTACAGGATATTACGTATATTGTTGATACTTGCAAAGAGCTCGCGCCGGCGATTGAGAAAATTGATGATTTGATTAAAGAGCATCAGAAACGAGAACCAGAAAAAGAGATCCTTCAACGAGAAGGTGACAACTTAATAAAGGAAGATCAACGAGCGATAACGAACATTCAGGTAGTGATCTCTTCGGTCGAAGGTAATTGGGAAAAAGTTAACGAACTTTTACATAAACAAAGAAGACAATATGCCGAAATGAATGCCGATTGGAAACAATATCAAGAAGCTAAGGAGAAGTTAAACAAATCTATTGACGAGGCGAAAAACCTCTGCCAGTTGATAAAACATGTGTCAACTGACATCACCCAGGCAAATATGGCTTTAGAGAAATATAAAAGAACTTTGGAAAGCTTAAAGAAGGGTAAACAGTTCTTGGATAAGATGGATGAAAAAGCACAGCAGCTAGTAAAGGAGACGTCATTAATGTCGAATTTTAAGACTAATTTGATCGAATCGGATTTGTCCGATATGCGGAAAAAATATCACGAGATTTACGCCAAATTAATTGACCAGACTCAAATGTACGAAACGCAGGTCATTATTTGGAAGCAAATTGAAGAGACAAAATACCAACTTACAAAATGGCTCAGTGATACAAATGAAGCACTCACTGCGGCATGCGAATGTTTACTTGATGCTGAGAGTGGACCAACGCGATTGACTAGATATAATGAAGAATTGCCAACGTATCAGCAACTCCGTCAAAGTATCGCCACGAAGACCGAACAGCTCGTAAAATTAAACGATGATACAGAGATACCGACATTAAGATCTCTTAACACTTTATTAGATGATCAATTCAAACTTGTTGAAGAGTCTGCGGATAAGCTAACATCACTTACATCAGTTTTCAACGAGGAGAAGAAAAGTGTCAAGGAGGATTTGAAGAAATGCAGTGACATGATATCGAAAATCCGCGAGGAGATAATCAAATGCGACGATTTGACTGGCGAGAACACCAAGATTCTAAATAGAATCAATAAGTGTCAAGAATTGAAAGCTGAGGTACAGAAATGCGATTGCGCTATTTCGAAAATTGACGAAAGACTGACGAAAATGGCATCGGAGTATCCGATTATATCAAAGTCTAATCTGCCAAAAGAGTTACAAGCGTTACAACACCGCAGAGATGGCGTAGCCAGTCACGCCGATAAGGTCAACGCTACTTTGGTGGCCTTTCTAACAAAACTCTATCACGAGAAATTCGGTGTTTTACAGCGCATAGTAGCAACTTATAAGGAAAAAGTGGCCTGGTGCGAACCCGAACAGAGCAGCGATCGTTACAATCTCGAAGTAAAAATGGCCTCGCTGAACGATGTCGAAGCTGGCATTGCTGATTGCGAGGCAAGAAAAATAGATACGGACAATTCGTTGCAGCTTCTAAGCACTGTCGAGAGTAACGAAATTATCTCCGCTCTAAGAAGTGCACACAGCAAAGTCGCTGCTGACTTAGAATCTCTGAAAGTTAACTATGGGAAGATCAAATCTGTGCTACAACAAAATATTGCTTTATGGCAACGATATGAACTCGTGTCGGAAAATATTATTTCTTGGCTTAAAGAATACGAGAACAAAATTAGAGTCGAGGCTACAACGCTCTTGAATCCCGACGAAATTGATGCAAAGATCTCCGAGATAATACAGCTCGAGAGAGAAGTCGAAAATTATAAGAATCAGATAGAGGATCTGATTACGCTCAGCGAAAAAATCATCAAAGTTAGCCCGGATTCGCGCGTGGCTCAATATGTAGAACATTTGAATACGCGTTATTATTCAATTCTCAAGTTTCTGGCTCAACATTTAGACAGACTCAAAGAACTTAAACAGATCAAGGATCACTACGTCACGAACGTGAAAGAATTGGAATCGTGGCTACAAAATGCGGAACAGAAATTAAGAACGTTCGATGAGATCAGCGGACCGAAGCCGATGACATTTTATCAGTCTAAATTAAAAGAATTAAAAGCATTTGAAAAGGACCGCGAAACTGGACAAACCATCTTGAACCGAACGACGGAAATGGGTGAAATGCTTTTTGCGAGAATAACACCAGACTACAGGGAACTTATCAGAAGTGAGTTGAGAAACTTACGCCATCGTGTGGAAACCCTAACCGATCGAACAAATGTGATCTACAAAAAGATTGAAAGCGACATGATGCATCGGTCTTCATTTGAGGACAAGTATTCCCAGCTAAAGCAATGGATAATTGAGGCACAAAAGAAATTGGGGAGCAAGCAGAATCTACTACCAACGTATCAGGACAAAAAACTCGCCTTAAATTTATATAAAACTATTGCGCAAGACGTTGGAGCTCATCGAAATATCTTACAACAACTTCAGGACAAACTCGGAGCGACACCGGATGACGAGGCCAGCGAAATGCTTAACAGCGTGATTGAAGCACATGAAAAACTATCCGAAGACGTGGCAGATAGGATTAATGTGGCAGAGAAACACGTTGCCAATCATGAAGCTTATTTGCAAACGTTTGAGAAAACACGAGATTGGATCAATACAATAGTAAATGAAGTAGCATCCACTGGCGAAGATCTCTCGGTAGATCGAGATACAGCTAAGTCTAAGATTTCTTTAATTGAAAATGTGTTGGAACAAAAGTCTAAAGGCGATAGGATTATAGCCGACTGTAACCAACAATTAAACATCGTTTTGGAGCAAACATCGATAGCGGGTCATCCCGCATTGCTAAAAGATTTCGAGCAACAGAAAAAAGTATGGGAAGATTTCCTTCAACGTTGCGTCACATGCAAAAATAGATTAAATAATCTATTTGATCAGTGGTCTGAATTTGAAAGAATGGTCGAACAATTAGATTCTTGGCTTAAGCAGATCGAGACGCAAGTAAAGGATCAAAGCTTGAAAAGTTCTGAGGAAACGAAACGCGCGCATTTGCAAAAGTTGAAATCTTTAGAAGAGACTATTGTAGAAAAGGGTGCGGAAATCAATACAATGGTTGAGAAAAGTCAAAATGTAGAAGCAGATTTAGCTACCAAAGTGTCTCGTCAAGCTACTAGATATCAAGCGATAAGGAATCAAGTGAAAGAGGCTATAACGAGATACGAACAATATATGAAAGAGCATAGTCTATTTAATGAAAGATACAATCAATTCCTGGATTGGATTGCCGAGGTTCAGGCTGAGTTAAAGAAATATAGCGAGATTGTGGGTGATTTAGCGATATTACAAAGCAGACAGAAACAGATCAGAGATCTCAGTGATGTCAGGACTCGCGAGAATGTTCGTTTCGAATCCATTATTGATCTTGGCGAGAAACTTTACGTGCACACTTCACCGGACGGTAGAGAGATGATTAGACAACAACTGAGAAATCTGCGCAGTTTATGGGACGGTTTCTCTGAAGATCTCCAGAATTCGATGCAGAAGTTGGATCAGTGTCTGATGCAGTTTGCCGAGTTTTCCTTGTCTCAAGAGCAATTAACGGCTTGGCTGCGAGACGTCGAACGAGCAATGCATCAGCACACCGAATTGAAGTCTTCGCTGGAGGAAAAACGTGCGCAATTGCAAAATCACAAGATCATGCATCAAGAATTATGTCGCATCAAACGTTAATTGAATCGGTTTGCGACAAAGCACAACAGTTGGTCGATCAAACTAAAGATACTTCGTTGAATGTCTACTTGCAGTCCATCAAGCAGCTATTCCAGAATATTGTCATTAAGTCGCAAGATTTGCTAGAAAATTTAG
This sequence comes from Nylanderia fulva, assembly GCF_048542155.1. Classification (NCBI taxonomy): domain Eukaryota; kingdom Metazoa; phylum Arthropoda; class Insecta; order Hymenoptera; family Formicidae; genus Nylanderia; species Nylanderia fulva. The sequence goes on along the minus strand of NW_028191058.1, from coordinate 291,347 downwards.
AAGACTGCTGCGAGAAACATCATCGTTTCAATCTTCAATGCACATATATCTCCGATTGGTTAAATAAGGAGCGAGAAAAACTGATCGAGTGCAATGACGTAACAGGCGAACGATCCGAAATCTCTCGTAGGTTAACGAATCTGACGATGTTAAAAGGTAATCAGGCACAGGGAAGAGAACATCTTGCGAGATTGAAGCAAATCAGTGAGGCGGTGATTAATAGTACCGCATCGAAAGGTCGAGAAGTTATAAATAAGGAAGTGACCACCTTGGAAAATAATCTGCATCAGTTGCTGAGCGAAATCGGTAAATATACATTGCAAATTATTTCTCAAAATTTATAGGTGAAAAAATGTTTTTTGTATATAAATTTATATATCAACATTTATATACATATATTAGATAAATTATATAAAGAAATAGGTTGTTTAATATACATTTAATCCATTCAAAGAATAATTACACATAAAAAAAATGAAGAAATAATAATAATAATAAATAAATACATTGTTAAATGCCCAATCAGAATCTGTAGAGGAACGACAGAAAACGGCTTTGGAGAGATGGCAGAACTTCGAGTACCAGCTGGAAGCTCACACAAAATGGTTCCGCTTTATGGAAGCGATATTCCGCGACCAACAACTTCAACCTACATTGAAAGATAAGGAAGAGAGACTTCGCGCATGTAAAGAGGAACGCGAGACCATTCTACGACAAGAACGGGAAATAGATGAGTTTGTGGATAAATCACATAGTTTGTTGCACTCAAGCGGCGTTGAACGCATCAAACCACTGATTTCTCAAGTCAGCAACAGGTATGTTAAATTATTTCTGTCAAGAAAGTTGCCATCTTCAAATCTATCAGCCGTACATATGCACGTATAAATTTCGTCGTAATGCAAATAGAATCTCAAAATCGAAAACATATTTTATCGCATTTTACCTATTTGTAAAAAAAGCTTTCCACTACTTAATATTTAATAATATTTATAATATTATATAAATTTAATATTTAATAATATTTAATTTATAAATAAAAAAATGTAATAAAGCTAAACATGTACGTCTCAAAATTTTTAGATATCAGTTGCTGCTTGTGCTCAGTAAAGAAGTGATAAATCATTGCCAAAGCATCGTAGACGATCATCGTGCTTACGAAGAAAAACTAACAGCCATTGACATTTGGCTTACACCTCTTGAGAAAAATCTAGCCATCTTGAAGAAGGATGAGGTCAGCGCAGATTTCGAAGCGAGAAATTCGCGCCTGCAAGTTTTATTAGCCGAAAAAGAACAGGCCGAACGTCGTTTGGACAACCTAACATCTCTCGGAGAGAGGATCCTTCCGGACACCTCCGCTCAAGGACGTGAAACAATCAGACAAGAATTGCGACATGCTCGTGAACGATGGGATCGCTTAGCCGAAGGCATCACGGAGCAACAGAAGAAGCAGGATGCTCAATCCTTGCAATTGTTCAGCTATCAAGAGACTATGCAACAGATTCTGACTTGGTTGGACATGATGGAACGGGCCGTAAAGCAAGACTCTTCAATTGCGTGGTCCTCTCTGCAGGAGATAAAATCGAAACTACTCAAACTGAAGGTCTGTATTTATTTACGTATGCATTTATGTGCAGTGTTTGCTTTATTATCTAAATAAAATTATATAGATGATCATCTAAATTAAAATTTGGCGTTATCTTATCTTTAGAAATAATAAAAATATATATTATCTATACCTGCATCTTAGATAAAAAAAAATTATCTTTAAATTATCTAGAGTTATTATCTAAATTTTCTAGAAAAATGTTTAGATAATTTGATTTAGAATCATAGCACAGTATAAATATATTTTTATATCTCTTTTATAATTTATATTTTTTTTATAACTATGTTTTTATAAGCTGCCTTAAAAATAATATCTGAAATTTATCTAGATGAATCGCTATATAATTTTATCTTTTATCTAGATATAGTTAAATTCAAAATCATCTCTTCATTTTATCTAAGATAAATTTACATATTTTTATCTCATCTTCATCTAATTAATGTTAAAATCATTTTTAAGAGCAATATTATGTATATGTGTGTAAAGAAAAAGAAAAATAAACAATTAATTATATTATCTGAGACACTTTATTTTAGACTTTGCATCAAGAGATTTTGGCTCACAAACGCATCATCGAAGGAGTTTCCGAGAAAGCCAACGCTCTGGTTCAAGTCACTCAAGTTCTATCAGACGTTCATGAAAAAGTCGGTTCGGTATCAAAAAGATACGAAAAACTGATAGATACATCTCAAAAAGGAATCTCCAGCTTAGAGGCATTGCTGGATATTTTTCAACAGTTCCATGATCTTCAAAAAGCTTATCAAGATTATCAAAAGCGTCAATGGGAACGCTTGACGATTTACAATGATTATACTGGTAACAAAACTACTCTTCAAGCCAGATTGACTAAAGTTCTAGAGATACAAGACAGTCAAAGCGAAGGCGAGATGAAGTTGAACGTTCTTGAAGAACACGTGGCACAAAGTGCACATATCTTACCATCTCGATCCCTGGAATCTATGGAAAGAGATTTGGCCAATCTTAGGTGAATAATATTTACAAAAAAAATAATTACAAACATTATTTTATATACACATATATTTTTTTATTATTTTATTATATTTATTTTTATTTTATATTATATATAATATATTTTCAAGTGGAGATTGTGATAATATATTTTATTTTTATTTTATTATTATTTTCATATATATTTTTTATTATTTTATTATATTTATATTTTATTTATATACATATATTTAAGAAGTATTTAAAATAAAAATGAATGATTTTTTTGTTACCCCGACGAAATAAATATATATCGCGGATGATTTGTTTTCTTCAGATTCGAGAATAAGAAATTCGCTACAGCCGTAAGCGATATGCTGCATTGTCTCGAAGAAAGAATACAACAATGGAGTGAATACGAAAATTTGTTAGAACGTCTACTTGCTTGGCTTACCGACGCCGAAACATCGTTGAAGAATTATAGCCTGAAAAACACACTCGAGGAAAAGCAGGAGCAGCTTGAAAAATACCAAGTGAGTTTAAGATAACATTGAGATTTACAATTTTCCTGGCTTCACGCAAATCTGATATAAATGTCCCGATTATCTAATATTTAACGAATTTGTTGATTTATAAAGACTACTTTGTTTATCATAGAATTTTTTTTCTCAACAACATGAAACAGTAACATTATTTGCAGAGTGTGCACAATTGAAATGTCCAGTTTGAATCATATAAATGTAACTGTCATCTCTTATATTTAGATGTAGTGTTTTCTTCACTGAAATTTAATAACTCTAATATAAACTTCAGTAGTGTTAATGCTTGTCTTTCTTCAATCATACGATACGCATTTCAAAAATCATGCGGGTATTTTTAAGTCGTCGAAAAATAAAAGAAAGGCGAAAACGTCCCGTCTACGCAAGCTTTTAGATCCAGTCCAAGAGAGATAATAATCTCCTACGCACAATGATTTTATAAATAATAAACTTTCCTAGGAACTACAAAAAGTTGCCGATTCGCGGAACATGGATGTGGCAGAACTGGTTGCGCTTGGTGACCATCTCGAACAAGTAAGAAAATAATATGCAAAACTGCAAATATATATAAAACGGCGAGATTGCGAGACAGGCGGATGATTGCAACGGCTTTACGAGAAGTCTCTCCAATATGATTGCTCTTTTCTGTAATCTTTCAGTTTTATAGCTTTTGCCAGAGCAGATGGAAGGTCAACGCTTCGTTATTTTGCGATTCTATTAGCATTAAATGATATTAATGAGCGCGATGATATGAGAGATATACATATAAAAAAAAGTTACATTGTAGCTTTAATCAACCATAAAGAAAATTGTCCAAAAAATCCTAGAAACTTATACACAGACTTAATAATTTAAAAATTTGTAAAAACTAACTATATAAAAATTATCGAATTATTATCTAAAAATTATCTAATTGTCATATGACTATTGTGCTAAGCACTTCATAATGTTAAATAATTATTGATTGATAAATATTCATTTCAAAAATTTTAGTGAAACAGGGAACCTTATTTTTTGCTCAATTCTAGTATTTTTATTTGTTAATAACTTTTTGATGAACAATATGAACAATACCTAAAACATTCAATATTATCAAGTATGTTTAAAATCATTTAACAAAGATATTTTCAAATAAATAAAGATTTACAATTATTTATTTCTATATAAAAAAGATTCTAAATTTTTGGAAAACTTCTAGCGGCTTAATCTCTGATTTACGTTTAATAAATATTCATGCAGCTTCAAAATTTGCAATAAAGGGATTCTGCTTTTTTGCACGAATGAAAGTAGAGCTTCTTTAGCGCTGAAATTTATAACGATAAAATAAGCGAGTCTAATGAATTAAAACATTAAACTTTTTATAAGTTTCTATATATAACGCATATTTTTTCTAATAAAAAGTTCTAACTATTACTTACTATCAAAGAGATTTATTACTTGCTATTAGGTAGGCTTCTGCTCATGCAGAAAGAAAGAATTTTCGACTTTCTTCACGCATACAAATTGCGCAAAAATGCACACATTCTTTAACAAAGCTTACTTAAATAAACGAGATATACTAAAAGTAATGTTTTTGCAGTCATTGATCGTGAGTCTTCGACAAAATGAGGCTGAATTCGATAAAACGAGCGACGATTCATCGGATTTGATGCAGATTAGTGGCGAAACTAGATTCTCTGTCAGCGTTCAACAAGTGACATCACGTTTCCAATCAATTCAAGCAACTGCTAAGGTAGACATAATAATATCTCTGAAAAATATTTTGTGATATATTGTATAATTTTATTTTTATTTAAAAAATATATATTTTGCTCTCTTAACAAAAATGATTATTATTAATTATACATATTTGATTTAAAAGTGACCAAATTTTGTCATTAATTAATATTATTTATTAAATAAAATTAATATTATTAAAGAGAAAGAAAGTTTCTTCTTCTGTTAACATAATAATCAATGAAGTAGCTAACAATAATATAAAATATGCTAACAATTGTAAGTATGCCAGCCCAACTTTATCTCTCCATTTAAAAATCATATATAATTCTACTTCATAATTCTATTTTAGGAACTCATAAAAAAATGTGAACAAGCGGTCGTAGATCACTCCAACTACTTGGATCGTTACAAGCAATGTTCTGAATGGCTAGCTAGTGCAAGAGCGTGTTATCACTCCACCAGGGAAAATGCCAGTGGTACCCGGCAAGAACTGATCTCGAACGCCGATGCCTTGAAAGAACTCTTATCACATCAGCCTTCATCTACACTTTTGATAAACAGCACGGACGAAGCTGGAGAACGATTGTACCCTACAACTGGCACGGAAGGCCGAGATATTATTCGTCAACAGCTGCTGGATCTTCAGCAAGCCTTCGAAGAACTCTACGACTCGGTTGCTTCCACCGAACGTGAATTGCAAACGAAGATCTCGCAATGGTCAGGTTTCAACAAAAGTAGCGAGGCCTTCGAAGCCTGGCTGAAGATCACGGAGGCTCAGTTAAAGCCGGAAATTGAACTGAAAACCACCTTAGACGAGAAACGCGCCCAACTGCAAATCTACCGCACTATTTTACACGATGCGCAAACGCATCAACAGAATCTGCTAGATCTCCGCGACAAAGCGGATAATTTACCCGATCGCAACGACAGGATCGACCAAACACTGAACAGTTTAATGAACAGGTACAATGTGCTATTAAAACGCGCGGCCAAATTTGTGGAGAGATACGAAGGTATAGTGAGCGATCATCAGCAGTACAGCAAGGTTGTTTTGGACACGCACGAATGGTTAGATGCCACGCATAACGCTATAAATCTCTGGGGTGATGTGGAACTGGAGAGAGTGTCTTTGCACACAAACCTGGATCGTCTGAAAAATCTGTTACACAGCTTGCCGGAAGATGAGCCGCGAATTCAGCAAATCAAGTCTCTGGGTGAGAAAGTCATACCAGGTACTCTGGAATCGGGACAGATAAACATCCGTTCGCAAATCGATTCCTCGCAGCAAGAGTGGCAGGGCCTGATTTCCGCCATTAAGTTCACCATCGAGGCGTTGGAAAGCAAGCTTCAACAATGGAACGAGTTCGAAACATTGAAGGAACGATGCCTGGTATGGATGAGAGATACCGACACGAAGTTACACGCAGTCGATCTCAAGTCTACTTTGGCAGAGAAGAAAACCGAACTCGAGAAACTGCGCGCTCTTCAAGGTGAGGTTCGCGCTAAAGAGCTGGAAATCGACGCTGTTGCCGAACGGGCTCAGCAGCTTCATAAGAACGTTACTTCCCGCACTTCTTATATGTCAGAACTGAGCATTAAATATCAACAGATATCTAATAAAATAAAGGAACTGAATAATCGTTGGCATCAGTATGTCACTACGCATCAAGATTTTGATACTCAATTGGCAGAATGCACTACATGGCTGACAGATATCAAGAATAAATTAGCATACTGCTCCGATTTAAGTGCGTCCTCGCAAAAAGATTTGGAACAAAAGATGCACATCGTGCAAGATTTACTATTGTACAAAGAAAACGGTTTCGCGAAAGTTCAGAGTATCGTTGAATTAGCCCAGGCTGTTCTAGCGAATACAGCTCCGGCTGGTCATCAACCAATCAACGATGCTTTAGCAAAACTTCAGGAACAGTGGAGTGCCTTAGCGTCAAAGATGTTGGAGACAAAAGCGAACTTGGACGACTCCATAAATAAGTGGGCCGGTTTATTGGAGCAAATACAATCTATCAATAACACAGTGGAATATATGCAATCAGCAATTGACGAGATTTCACAGTTTCAAACCACGATGTCGGAGAAGAGAAGTCAATTGGAGCGCATCAAGTTACTCGAGGAAAAGATTCGTTGCGAGAATATCGAGGTTGATGGTCTCAAATGCAAGGTCGCCGAAATAATTGCGAGTAGTCAGCAGAGTTTGGCCGCCTCGCAGGCCCAAGATATACTTAACAAATTCGACGAACTTTTCGAGAAGATCAAGTCCTTGTTGGCCGAACGGGAAGAACAGTATAAAGATTATCGCCTTTACAAAGAAGCTCACGACGATCTCATCGGTTGGCTTAACCGGGCCCGCGAGAAAATACCGTCTATGAAGCAGAAATCACTCAGTGATAAATTAGCGATAGAGAACGCAGTAGCACCACTCGAGAGTTTGTTGAACAAAAAAGCTCAGGGCGAATTGTTGGTGGAGCATCTACAACATACCGGAAAAGTTGCCTGCGCTAGCACTAATTCCGCTGGACAAGAAATCATCAGGAACGAAATACGAGCGCTTACGGAAAGCTTTGAAGGACTGTTTAAAGGTAAAATTATTAAAAATTATTTAAATAATATTTATATTTTTATTAAATAATTATATTGAGAAGACCCCATAAGTACACATTGACTGGTGTCTAGCATGATTGACCAATCAGAGTCCGGATAGTAAGCGTACGTCATTTTGACATCAAATGACGTCAGTTTGCTACTTGGAAGAACACCTAGTGTTTAATTGGTCAATTAGCAATATCCAATCTATTTGGATCTTGTTTAATTATAAATAATAATCCTTAAGGTTGCCAGTAATAATTAATAAAAAACCACTCCTCAGTGTTTAAAGTCGACCAGACTGGCAATAATTTATTATAAATAATTATTTGAAATACAACGTGCAGTCTTGCATTGTTCATCAAAACAAGCGTTAACATTGTCGGTAGTTTGCATAGAAGTTGATTTACTGTTTTAAATTTGATGTACTTGAAAAGGGCTGCAATGACAGCCGAAACGTTGTTGTATTTCAAATAATTATTTATAATAAATTATTGCCAGTCTGGTCGACTTTAAACACTGAGGAGTGGTTTTTTGTTTAATTATATTAACAAATTATATGGATAAAAATATTGATTTAAATTTCTATACTGTTGCAGAAATTCAACAACAAAAGAATCAACTGGAAGCGACTATAAGTCAATGGCGCGACTATAAGGACGAATACGAGAGACTCAGCGATTGGTTGCAACAATTCGACATTCTCATCAAAGCTCAAAAAAATGATCTTCTGCCAAATCTTGAAGAGAAAAGAAAGCAGGTGCAAGAGGTGAAAAAATTGTGCAACGACCTGGCAAAAGGTCAAGAACAAATCGATAAATTTAACAAAACGGCTGCTGATTTACTCTTGTCCCATTTAGACACTTATGTTAACAATCAGCTGCGGCATTTAAATTCACGTTATCAGGTGCAAATGAATCTCGCCAAAGATGTATTGAATAAGGTTGAAACCAATCTGGCTCAGCATCAAGAATACGAGAGCAATCTTGAGAAAGCTCGCGATTGGATCAAGAACGCCAAGCAAATCGTACGTCAAGGAACAGAAGCGGCCTCAAGCAGCAGCCGTGAAGAATTGCAAAGCAGACTTGACAAGATTCAGGAACTGTTGAGAAAACGCGAGGAGGGTCAAAATCTGGTACACCTGACCGTGAATTGCGGCGAGAAGATCATGAGAAACACACGCTCGGACGGTCGCGAAGAGATCAACGCTCAATTGAAAGAGATCCAAAACGATTGGGAGCGATTGGTGAAGAAGATCTCAACCACAAAAGTACATCTTGAGACGAGTCTATTGCAATGGGCGGATTACAGTTCCTCATATTCACAACTGCAACAGTGGATCAACGATCGCGAAACTAAGCTGCAGCAGGTGTGCGAACAGAAAGTCTCCAAAGCTCGAAAGGGTTTGGTCGGATTAAGTTCTTTGGCGATCGGAGAGAGAAAAGCAAATTTACGACAGACGAATAGTATCGTGCAAGATATCGTGGCGTTCGAGCCTATAATTCAATCAGTCGCTACAAAGGCTGAAGATTTGCAACAGGCGACGCCGGCTACGGAGATCTCGATTAAATATGAAACTCTGAGCAAGCAGGCTCAAGAGCTGTATGCGAAGCAGAAGGAGACTGTCGAACAACACCAGGCCTTTATCGACAGCGGCAATGAATTTATTCAATGGATACGGGCAGCCAAAGAGAGACTCGGCAAGTGTTCAGAACCTACAGGAGACAAGGAATCCTTGGCTAGTAAAATTACACAGCTGAAAGTTTTACAAAGTGAATGTTTCGAGGGTCAGAAGAAACTAGAGAAAGCTCTGGAACAAGGTAACGCCGCCTGTCACATTGCCGATGCCGAAGACAAGGAGATAATTGAGGAAGAAGTGGCACTATTGCAAGAAGAATACGATAACTATGTGTAAGTAGTTCGAATTTAATTTTCCTAAAATACATAACAAAAAATTAACACTTATTTTACATTTACGTGTACGTTTATATTTAGAGTATCTTACATATATATTTTTTATTTATTACAGAGATTCATTGAATAACACGAAGAGTTTACTCGAAGTCGGTATAGTAAAGTGGACGGAATACGAGGATCAGTTCTCCGAAGCTACAGAATGGCTTACGCAAACTGAACAATTAGTTAAAACGTTTAATAAGTTACAGGACAGTCTTGAAGAAAAGAAAAACGTTCTCGAACAGTTCCAAGTTCATTTGCAGACATTGTTCGATTGGCAGAAGGAATTAGACCGCTTAAATATGAAAGCTCAAGTTTTATTAGAAACGTGCGCCGATACGAGAATTTCTAATGCTATAACGCAACTCACCACTAAATATAACGCACTGCTGTCTCTCGCTAAGGAAATAATGCGGCGATTGGAATTGCATTACCAGGTAATTATTGCTATTTCTTCTTATCTAATTAATATTTATGAATTTAAATTCTTTCAATTTCAATTTTTTACAATAGTTACACATGTTTTAAATTTATTTTATTTTAATGATATACAAATTATATGAGCATATGAATTATATAGGAGCATCAACAGCACAATACTTTGTATCAAGAATGCCAAGATTGGATTGAACGCACTCGAGATAAGCTGAACGAATGCAAAAGCATTCCTAGCACATTAACCGAGGTTAACAATAAGTTACACACGTGTAAAGCTATACGGCAGTCATTGGAGCAGGGGCAGAACAAATTGCGTTACGCTTTGGAGTTGAAGGAGAAAGTCATCATGAATACAGAACAAAATGGTGCGGCAAAAATTCAAGAAGACACCGAAAACTTGAAGAGCGAATTTGACAAGTTATTGGCCGATGTCGAGGATGTTAGACAAAAATTGTCAGCAAGAACGAGCATGTTGGAGGAGCTTAACAAGACTCACCGACTCATCTCGGATTGGTTAGAAGAAATCGAAGGCAAAATTCAACCAGGAGAAGTATGCAGAAACGATCTTAGCGAGAAACGCGCTCTGTTGGAGAAATATAAGATTTTGCAAAAAGACATTCATAGTTACGGTGAAACGATAGATCACTTGAAGAGTCACCTTAATGAAAACCCCAGCATATCGAAAAGTCCTTACGAATCAACTATCAATAAGTACGACAGTTTGAAGAAACTGATTTCCGAAAAGATTCGCGTAAGTAGAATTTCTTTATAAAACTATAACATGGATAAATATATTCTGTATTATAATAATAAAGTTTTATAATGTAATATTTCATATTTTCATTATTTTAGAACCTGGAGAATCAAGTCAAGGATCATGAAAAGTTCCAACAAGCCTTAAACGAAATAAATGATTGGATACGTCACACAAAGGTCGAGCTTCAACAATATAGCGATACTCACGGCGAAAAAGAACAGATTATTGAACGAGAAAATAAAGTCAATCAGATAATCTCGTCTCTACCAAAAGGCGATACTTTGATCTCGAAGATGTTGGAATTAAGCGATATCGTGATCTCTAAAACGGGCCCCGAAGGCCAAGATTCCATCAAGCAAGACATGAAGCAGACACAAGCGGACTGGAAATCTTTGCAAGCACAATGTCACGATTCGCAACGTACTCTTGCCAACTGCATCTCAAGCTGGTCCCAGTTTACGAACGCGTTGGATGGCATGAAGCGATGGATAGATCACTTTCAGAAGAAGATAATTGAAGAACAAGCCAAAGATAACAATACTCCGGACGATTTAGAACGTTGCAAGCGTTTAATGGAGGAAGCGATTAAACAAAAACCAATCTTGGAAGACTTGAATGACAAATGTGAAGCTTTGTTGGAGATCAGTGCTTGCAGTTGGGCGCGAGATAAGACGGTACAATTGCAATCGGCGTATATGTCCCTTCTAACTGAGGTACAAGGACTTGTCTCGAAGATCGAGAAGAATTTGGCGGATCATACCGAATTCTTGAAAGCCAAAAAGGAGATGGAAGATTGGCTACGCACGGCTTACGGTTCAGTAGAAGATTGCATCGGTGTAGGAGACACGGCTTGGGCAAAGGATAAATTAGAAACCTTAAAGGTAAATTATTTCAAGCAAAACAGTGTATGACATTTTTTAAATATTCTACTTATAAAATAATGTCATACAAATAAATTCACAATTTTTTTTAAATATACAATTGAGTTCAAAAGTTATACATATTAAACCAGTTTTATAAAATCAGATATTATTCGGAACAAAATAAATTTTTACGATATACATATAAAATATATATATATATATATATATATATATATATATAATTTTTTATTCGTGATTAATAGTATATATAGGGTTTGAGCAAATAACCAAACATTTTAAGAAATACTTTACATTACATAACTGATAATAAGTGCTTTCTTTAATTACAATATTTGTTCCAAATTAAATGTGTTATTAATGTATTATAATTTATGCAATAGCTGGTTGCAACACGCGTAACGGAGGGTCAACACCTATTGTCAACGTTGCAGAATGCCTTTACAAAGGCAATTAACATAGCTCTTCCAGAGCAACAGGATCAGTTACGATCTGATATGGCTAATCTACGTTCCAGTTGGGAACAACTGAGCATAGACTTGAATACGATTCAAGCGAAGGTAAAATCAGTTTTGAGTCGCTGGGAGGATCACGCAGACGCTCATAATAGATTTGCAAAATGGTTAGAAGAGAACGAGAGTGTTGTTAAAGGGTTTTCGGACACAAAGGGTGAATTCAGCGAGATGAAAACAATGCTAGAACGATATAAGCACATTCAGGAAGAGGTTGGCAATAGAAAATCCGACTTGGATCACTTGATGGCAGAAGCAACAGAATTATTAGAATGGGCAAAGAACAGCATGGTACTGAATGAAACTAAACAGCTATTAGATCGATGGAAGGCGTTGAGCGATCTTGTCGATGAAAGGAAAAAGCTAATAGAAAATGAAATACAAGAGTATAATGCATATCACACGGCTCTGCAGGAAACGGAGAAATGGCTGTTACAGATCTCCTTCCAATTAATGGCACACAATTCTCTCTATATCACCAACAAAGAACAAACAATGGAACAAATTAAGCAGCACGAAACATTATTAACTGAAATCCAAAAATATCAAGAAGTGTTAGACGAACTCAAGCTAAAGGGACACGGTCAAATAAATCGATACGTTGGTTCGAATCCTTCTATTAGATCAACCATAGAGACACAATTGCAGAACGTGCAGGATAGTTACAATTCTTTGTTGAATACCGCTCTGCAAATTAAGAACAGATTGGCGGAGTCTCTAGCCAAGTTTCAGGAATACGAGAACATTCTGGAAAGTATCATGAAAAACCTGGACACGCATGAAGCGGAAATGAATCAGGAACTGGGAGCTCCGCTAGACAACTTGTCTTCTGCTAAACAAAGTCTCGAGAATGCTCGGACTCTGCATAATAAGCTGCAAGCCGAGAAAACTCGATTAGCCTTAGCAGTGGAAGCTTGCGAAGCTGCGGCAACATGCGTTTCTAGACCTGGAAGTCCTCTCGATGCACCACCTATTCAAGTTCCTGCAAGAGAAGTTGAAGTTAGGACAAGACTCGACGATCTCATCGATCAGGTATGCATTTAAATTTAAATTCTTTGACAGTCAATTTAATACGATTAATAATTAATAATTAAGTAAAAAATTTATTTAAATACAGTCAAAGGATGTTTTGGTTCCAAGATCTTTATATTAGAAATATTTTTTTTTTATTATTTTTTTCATCGTTAAGGGGATTCTAATGTTATTTTGTTTTATTTAACAAAACATGATCATTTTTTGCACCCTTTTTTTTTAATTGGTTGAATAGAATAATAAATGCTTTCCCACAATTAAAGTACATATAAAAACAAAGTCGGAACCTACCAATTTTATGTTAAAAACAAAACGACGTTAGAATTTCCTTAAATCTATAAGGTATATGTTTTTTAATACAACATAAATAAAAAAAAAATTATGCTGTATATTAATTTGTTTCAAATTGTATTTATAAGTTATGATTGTATTTTTATTATAAAATTTCCAGATGCAAACGCACTTAGCGAATGTAATGAAGACTGTAAACGAGCTAGAAGAACAATCACATCAGAAGAAGGCTCTTCGTGCCTGGATCAATCAGCAACGAGCTCTCTGCGCCGAATGGAAATCACGACCGGCAAAATTGCGAGCGGAGGCTGCCCAAGCCGAATTGCAAGCGATGAACGAGTTACTCACCAATGTGGGCGAACGTCGTACTCGTGCATTAACGGAGTTATCGCTTCAAGATAAGGACCAGGATATTGAAGAAGGCTTGAATAAACTAGAGGCCGAGTTAATTGACGCCATCGCAGGGAAGCAAGCGGCACAAGATTTCATTCAGAAATACAGATCGCAAGTGCAGGATATCCAAACGTGGTTGGACAATCTATCGAAAAAGGTCGATGTAATTGAGAAAGGTAGCGGACTGACTATCAATCAAAAAATCTCGAATCTCAAGGACATCACAGCCGAGTTCGAGTCTCAGGGACCGGAGAAAACTGGCAGAGATCAAGAAGCTAGGCGACCAAGTAATGGACTCGGTCAGCAATTTGGACTCTCAGCAAATCGAGGAGCAAATCAAATCAGTGGAGAGACGTTACGCGGATATCAGCAAGAAGCTGCAGAGAAAAGCCCAGATCCTGGATATGACGGTGCAGGGTATTGAAGCAACCAAGCGAGAGATCGAGGAGAATCGCGAATGGATCGAGCAAGAGAAGCAGCAGGTGAAGATGCCTGAGCTGCTTGGCTTCGAGAGCAAGCAGGCAGAAGAAAGAATCCTCGCTCTTAAAGTAAGGAATTTTTAGAACATTTATTTATTACTTTAACTTTACAAAATATTAATTACATGTCTTCAATTAATATGTTTTATTACCTTCTATATAGGCTATGTTGAAAAAAGCGGACGGGAAGCAGTTGGTCATAGATACGCTGGAAAAGAGGGTCGGCAATATGCAAAACGAGTTGGAAACTAGCGAGCAACAACAATTGGAAGCCGATACAAGGACTTTGCGCGCCGAGCAAATTGAGTTATGCACTCTTTTAAGAGAAGAAATATCAGCTGTTAGCGTGGCAGCTGATGCACGTCGTAAATTAGAAGCTAACATTGAACAAGCTCGAAATTGGATAAGGTCCAAAGGCAACGACCTGAAGAAACTTAGCGGATATTTGCCTCTAAGAGCTTCGAAGGTCGAGCAAGATATCATACAACACAGAAGATTAGAAGCGGACATCGACTCTTTTAACGAAGACAATCTTAAAGACATTCTTAAACAAGGGCATAACTTGCTGAAGGATTGCAACGCAGAAAGTCGCGTTAAACTTCAGGCTCTCCTAGACGATCTAAGTAAGGATTACGAGGAATTAAAGAAAGAGGCAAAGGAAAAGCAAGCCTCCTTAGCAGATCTTCTTCAAGGTCGCAAAGCCTTCGAGAATGAATTTGACAAATGTCAACGGTGGGTCAAGGAAGCTGAAGTGGCTACGTCTTCTGAGTTACGACCTTCTAGTCTGGATATTCTTCAAGAACAACTTGCTAAGGTATGATAGGTATATGCACTTTAAACATCCCTAACAACACACATATCCTGAAGACGTTTAGAGAATATTCTGAGGATATTCGAATGTCCTCTGGATATCTTTTGGATATGTTGTGCTATTAGGAATAGGAATAATTTGTTTTCAAATTGTTTCATAAAATCATAATTAAGGATTTCTCTTTCTTTCCAGTATAATCGATTGAAGAAAGAGGCGCAAGAATATGGCGACGACATAGAAAAGATAAACCAACAAGGAAAATCAATCTTGCCAACCGTGAGTGACGCGGATAAACAGGAACTGAGCGAGCAATTGAAAAACATGAAGGAGGCTCACGGACGAGTGGCAAATGTAATAAACGATAGAGCGATCGCGCTCCAAAAGAGTATAAGTGAAGCTGAGGAAGCTGCCGCGCGAGTAGCTGAGGCAATTCAGTTTATGACGGATATTCAGAAAGAGCTGCACGAACTGAACAAGCCCATAGGTGCTCGTATAGAAGACGTGGAAGGAATGTTAACTGCTTACGAAAAAATTCTCGACGACCTCAAGGCAAACAAAGCCAAATTGTTCGATCTTCAATCCACTAACGTTGGAGATCTACATGGCGTGTTGGCTCAACAGGATGATCTAATAAGAGCTCTCGAAGCACAAATAGCAAAACTTCGTCAATTGTTACTACTGCGACAGCAATTTATTGCCTTAATCGCAGAGATTACTACCTTTATTGCCAAATATACCGAAATTATTCGTGATATCGAGAAATCCGGACAAACGACAGAGGAGAAGATTAAAAGGTAATTATTGATCAGATGTAAATCAAATATAGAATCAGTGGGCAGTGTTGTACTTAGATGACTTTAAAATTAGCTACATGAAGGTGGGATGAAAATATATAAATTCATCTTAGATAAGATAAAGATGATTTTGTTTCAAATATATCTAGATAAAAGATAAAATTATATAGCGATTCATCTAGATAACTTACAGATAATATTATTTTTAAGACCGCTTATATAAACACGATTTTAAAAAAAATGTTAATTATAAAAGAGATATAAAAATATATTCATACTTTTATTTCTAAGTTTTTATCGCTTGCTGCTTAAGTTCTACTTAAGTGCTATGACTCTAAATTATCTGAGATTCTTCATTATTCGAGATTTAGATAATAATTCTAGATAATTTAAAAGTAACACTTTTTACATCTAAGATGCAGAAATAAACAATACAAATTTGTGTTATCTCTATAACAATAAAATAGCAAAATTTTATCTAGATGATCATCTATATAATTTTATTTAGATGACAACAAACACTGGATGTGAGCAACATTTAAAATTAAATTATTTAATTAAGAGTTTAACTAGGCTCTGTAATATATAAATATAAATTTAACATATATAAGATAGGCAATAAGAGCCAAATCGCGGATGACAGTGCGTTATTCTAAACGAAACTAAATTTTTTCGTTAGAATTAAATACCTGTGCACAAGGCACCAAATTTTTACTTGGACACGGCCAAGATATAAAATTGGAATAATCTCTACAAGAGATTTTTAATTCCATAATTCCCGATTCTGCGACTTTCGGATCTATATTTTTCTCTCGCACTTTATTTCTTTAGGGGGAATAGGGGATACATGGAATTAAAAATCTCTTGTAGAGATTATTCCAATTTTATATCTTGGCCGTGTCCAAGTAAAAATTTGGTGCCTTGTGCACAGGTATTTAATTCTAACGAAAAAATTTAGTTTCGTTTAGAATAACGCACTGTCATCCGCGATTTGGCTCTTATTGCCTATCTTATATATGTTAAATTTATATTTATAAATTATTTAAACTTTTTATTAATAATAATTATTTACAAAACAATAATAAGTTTATGAATTTAACAGATATGACGACGCTATACTAAAGATTCAGGAATGCGAAGCGACTCTTGCAAGCGCGACGGACAAAGGACAACAGATAGCGGCGGAAGGTTCAGCTGTGGACAGAAACAACGTGACGGAACAGCTTCAGTCATTGAAGCAACAATTACAGGCCCTTCGAAGAGCAGTGGAGACGCAAAGAGAACAACACGAATTGGCGGCAGCCGAACATAGAAAACTCGCTGATGAGTTGGCCGACATTCTCGACTGGTTTGAGAGTAAGGAGAAGGAAGTCAAGTCCAGGCCGCTTCTGGCGAGGGATTCAACCAGCGTCGAGGCCGAACTGAAGAAACACCACTCCCTTTGTGCCGACGTGAACGAGTATCTCGATAAGATTAGAAATTTGAAGCAATCGGTTCGACATGAGGAAGGAATGCCTGGATCCTTGAAGGAGATGCTGAGCGAAGCGATGTCCCTGTTGACGTCCTTACCGCGAGAAATGGAAGAACGGGGACATTATCTCGAGAATAATCTGCAGATGAGATTGGATTACGCCGTTCTTACCGATAAGCTTCATAATTGGGCTCGCGAGGCTGAAATTCGGCTAGAGAGTAACAAGGAGGGTCTCGACTTTGAAAACATTCTTAACGATCTGGAGGAGCATAAGGTGAGCAATTTTTTTCACTTTATCTTCTCTTCTTTTTTAATCGTTGGGACTATTTATTATATAAATTATAAATTATAATATTTTTATTTGATAGTGTGTACATTCGTGAATTTTATATGCACGTTAATTATTTATGTAATAAAATATTTTAGTGTTTTACTTGAAAAGAGTCACAATCACATGGTCGAAACGTCGTGAAGCTGAATAAATTATCTATTCGCTAGTTTGGTCGATTATTTTCTACAACTCCTTTTATTATATGTTACTCTTTTAGATATACTTCAGAACCGAATCTTCGATACGCGAGCTGGTTTCGCAGCAAATTCAACAAGCGGCGGATAAAATCTGGCCTTCTTTGGACAGTTACGAGCAAGAGGAGCTGAGTGCTCAGCAACAACAGCACACTCAATTGTTGAAGAACACTCTCAATACGGCTAAATCGCAACGTTCACAGTTGGAACAAGGCGCAGAGATATGGAGAGATTATACGCAGAGCCTGGAACGCGTTCGTTCTGTTATTAGTAGAACCAGATTCACGGATGAACCCGTCACCACATTAGCTGGATTACAATTCAATATTCAGAAAATCACTCATGTCCTCAATGACATTCAGGTACGTCAAAAAATAGCAGAATACAAAAAATTATTTTCCTTGTTTTTTATACCAAATTTTAAAAAATTGTGTTGAATTTTTTTATTAAGCATTAAATTAAATTTATATTAAATTCATATTTAAATCTAAAAATATTTCACAAATGTTATATTAAATTATTTTTATACACGATATGTTTATTTAAAAAAAAACAAAATCATAGATTATATTGAATAATATATTTGATTAACTATTTTTAATGCTTTCCTTATATTTTTTTATAGAATCAACAATTTGAGTTGGATCTTTTGAACGAACGTGGCCAAGAGGTTCTTCAACTCGCAGACACCAATAATAAAAAAACAATAGAAACCCAGCTTTCGGAGATCAATACAGAATGGCAGGAATTAGTTTCAGGATTTGAAGGACGTAGAAATGCCCTCGATGCTCTTTCACAGCATTGGGAAAATTTGGAAGCGCAATGGACTCTTATCGAAACGAAATTAACCGCGATCGAAGAAAAGAACAAACTTATAGATACAGTGATACGATCAAAGCAGCACCTGCAGGATACCATTAAAGCATTGGAAGTAAGTATAAATGCTTCATATATTATAATTAATTATAATTTTACTTAAAAAAAGGGAAAGAAACTCGCTATTTCACATTATAATAATAAATATCATTACTATACATATATATTATTACAATAATAAATATAATTGTCATTAAAATTGTTTATCGCGTCAGAATAATTAAGTTCTATAAACTTCAATTGATTACATAAAGAATAATAATAGCTAAAAATATAAAAAGTTCAGGTGAAGCGTGTTCTAGTTATTATTATATTATGCAGAGATATAAAACTGCTTGCAATAATATGTACGTCACGCAAGGCATATTTTTGATCCTTTAAATGTTATACATACACACTCATACATATACACATTTTATGTGAATACTTATCGATTTACCGTGCGCCGACACGGCACAGATATACAATTAGTTCTATCTTTCTCTCTTCCCGGTGCACCCTTTATAAATGCCAAACGTGTCAGACTAGCACAGCCAGGCACCACAGGTGCTCGGCCCTCCAAAACTATCTATTTTAGTCGCTCACGAATTATCAAATGGTGAACGTTCCGTGGAGAATCGACATAACATTTTTATTCCTATAGAAATATTTATTTTTACAAATATACATATTTTTTATCACAAATTGCTGCAATTTAAAATTTATAACGCGCTTGTGAAATAAAAATATTTAAAAAACTGCTTCTCGGACACGGACGTACAAATTGTCGTCGATAATGACAATTAACAAACTTTCTGATCTTGTTGTGAACAGGAACTCGTAATGGAAACTGAAAAACTTAAACCGACAACGGAAGAAGTGAAAAGCTTAGCAGAAACTGTGCTCGCGTATCTCACAGCGTTTTCAGAAGAATCAGCACGAAATCTCGAGGAACGCCTCGAGAAATTGCAGAAATTCACCGCATCGTGAGTTCAAATATATCTTTTTATTTTGTTTTTATAAATATCTGTTCTTTATGGACCTCAGCACCATCTCATATTTTATTGGTCAATGTCAGTCGATGAGATCGTTCAACATTATTTTAAATGACAATTTAAGTATCGACATAATTTTAATAAGTTATGATACGAAATAATATAATTTTAACATTTAATATTTATTTATTTTTAATATTTATTTTTTTTAATATTTGTGTTAGAATAATATTTTTATTCTGAGATATATATATATATATATATATATATATATATTCTGCCTCCTCTCTTCTATTTGTATTTCATTTTATAATATAATACATTAAAAATATAATACTGAATTTACAAAATTACTTTACAAAGTACTTTCAAATATTATTATTTTTCTTTCCCAATATTACATCATAATTTTCAGAATAAAATATGGGATAATAAAATATATATTCTATTAAATATCCAGAATATAAACTTAATTTTTAAATTTTATAATTTAAACTTAATTTTTGTTTAGAAAATTTTACATTACATTTGTATCATTATTACAATTCGTAATTTTATATTAGTTTATACATTAATAGATTTAAATTACTTTATGATCTTTGATGACTGGCAGTGGTGCTATAAAGGTTCTTTTATATATATATATATATATATATATATATATATATATATATATATATATACATATATATATATATATATATATATACATATATATATATATATATATATATATATATATATGAGCAGATTGGCATGTGCATGCATAAATGTTTGCATTTGAGGCTTCTGCTTAATATACACTTTCTTTTTTCTTTATATATCCATTTCTATTTCAGCAATTCTATATGGCATCTTTATATTTTTAGTGATTATCAGTATTTATAATATTTCATTCACAGGTGATCTCTTCGTTTTAATGATATATTATATATTATATCATTTTAGTCGTATATATATATATAATATTTAAAAATAATAATCAAAATAATGGAATCACATAACAGCGCATCTCCAAAATAACGCGCGCAATATCCCTTCCATAAGTTGTAAACATATGTTAGTAATGGGGGATGAGATATCGCGGTTTAACCGCACAATAACGCATATTTATCTTCTGACGATATACTGCATAATGTGACAAAACGTCACGACCCTGAATTTCACAAAGTGAAGTAGGGGAATCTTATTATTGCGTTCAAAGCCCCGAATAGCGCTTAAGAGATTCCATTGTATACAGGTCATGTAAATGTATGTGTATGAATATACAACACATACATATATACATGTATGTGTATATAACTATACATATCGTATATGCATAATAATATGTTTTTTTAATTTGGACATTGCACATTTAAAGAAAGATTTTATGTATATATAGTTCTATAGAAAAATTTAAAAAATTGCATTTTTCTTCATAAATGAAAATACACAAACCGCAACTATATATATTGAAGTTTTTGACAAAATTTTCCAAGAATATTATTTTATCTCGCATTCACTTTAAATTTAGATAATTAAATAATTTAAATAATTATTAAAAAACATGGTCATAAATAATTAATTTCTTTAGTCACAAAATTAATAGTCATTTCATCAATTAATTAAAAACTTAAAAAATACAATATAAATTTTAAATTCTAATATAATTATTTTAGAATAAACCGTATAAATTGTAGTAACAATGATTGTTTTAAAAAGTCATAAATAAGTTATAATACTTAAAAAAAATAATAGCTTTTTTCTTTTTTCTTTTTCTTCTTCTTTTTCTTCTTACTCTTCTTTTTCTTCTTCTTCTTCTTACTATACTTTTTATTCTCTTCTTTATCTTCTTTTTCTTCTTCTTATTCTTCTTTTTTTCTCTTACACTTTTTTTCTTATTTTTCTTCATCTTCTTGCGCTTCTTCTTTTTATTCTTCTTCATCTTCTTACTCTTCTTCTTTTTCTTCGACTTGGTCCTATACATGGAAGAATAATAGAGGAACAATTTCGTGAAAACTATTAAGGCAGATTTAAATTTTCAACTGACTCATATTAATTAACTTTTAATATCGCGAAAGTTAAATCACAAATCTCGCTATTTAATCGAAATCGCCAATATTCATTGATCCATTGTCGCTTCATTACACATCGCATTATGTCACCATCAAATTCATCGTATGACGTAATACGATGATGTTACAAGCCGTGTAACACACTCGATATAGGAAGGTCATAGTCGAGGAAGGTCGTATGCATTCCCAAAGGAAATTGTGTGCGTATCCACGGCCCCTCTACCATACTTTTTTCATATCGTCTGGTGTATCAATTTATCCAGTCATATTCGCGCCGGCATCCACGATACGTCGCGCAAGCGATGCTAACAATTGCATCTTTCGTTACCGGCGTCTCATCGATGCCGATCGGGCGTTTAAATGCTGACATATTCGAAGCGGACAACGCATGCAACGTGCATGTTGATGTTTTGCCAATTGACGAATCGCGCCGTCAACGTATAACATTTTCGTAGCATTCATTACATACATATATATGTGACCTCACGTGTATCGCCTACTGTCAATGTGCGAGTGGCATAATTTTTGTTTGCACGCGAAACAGAGCTCGCGAATAAGAAACTGACAGAAATGAACTTACATCTTGGGAGACCCGGTACTTGCAGAATTACTATTGTTTACATTAACTATCAAAAAGAAGAAAGAGAGAAGGAAGAGAAAGAGACGATTATGTAAAAATAAATATGCAAAACGAAATATATTTTCATGATATCGACAAATGACGTATGAGAGATAAATTGAGAATGATTTATAATTGTGCAAAGTAAGATAAAAATTAAGTTTTATTATTTTATACTTTAATGAGAAAAAATATTTAGTATTTTAAAATTAAATTTTTGAGTACAAGTCCTATTTAAAATTCTGATCAAAATTTTTCCTACTTCCATTATTGATGAATAATTAAGTCATTTATAGAACTCTCATTATGTATTTTATTATGTAATTGGTGTATGCACTATAAAATGTTATATAGATAGAAATTGATTGAAAAAATCATACATATATACTTATTAACTATCATTGTAAAGTAATTTGTCATCAATATACACACAGTTCGCTGGCCGATTACAGGATGCGTCTGATGCCAATCAAACGCGCTAAATATAAGTATGATGCTCGACAAAATCAAACTTTGCTTCTAAATGGTGTATTATAACACACCGCGTAATATATACAATGATATATCTACACTTATATAATAGAATGTGCCATAATAGACTGATAAATTTTGTTCGCATTAGTGCGTAATAAAAATTTTTATATTAATAATACATATATACATGTACAGAGTTATTTTTTAATAATTAAAATAAGCTGTAATTATTTTTACAGATAAAAATAGTAGAAAAAATGTTACACTCTTCAATGTAATTTATTTAATATGATTACATGTTTTTCAAGGATGCATCGATACATTTACAAGATGCAATTGCACTATTTTTTTTAAATGCAATCATAGAATTCTGTTTATATAAATTTATTCATTATAGTACTTTTTTATACTATTCTTCTTATTATTTATTGTAAGTATTAATTTACTAAATATTAAAAAGATAATCAATATGTTATTAAATATTTCTCATGTTGCTTTTGTAACATCAAATGCTAAAATGTATCATTATCATGCTAATCTAAACATTTTTAATATGTTTTGTAAAATGTTTATATAACATTGTCAAGCTACTTGATTACATTACTTATACAGACTACTTCTTTTATTAATGAAAATCTCTTAATTATTTTCATAAAGTTTTGAAAAAGCCAGATTTTTTCCAAAAACAAAAATTAGTTAAAATTAGTTGTTGAAATGTAACTTTTAAACAGCTTAACAATATAATTTTCAAAAATATTTAACAATGTAAAAAAATGTTTAGAATATTATGATACATTTGAACACTTGATATAATAACGAGAGAAGTAAAATCTAATAACGTCATAAAAATATTTTTTTGGTTTTAGCTTAATATTTTTATAAGTAGAATAATAAAACAAAACAATTTTCCATAATTACATTTTAAAAAATAGTTTATGCGTCCGTGCATCTTTAGAAAAAAAGTAACAAAGACGATAAATTATATTGGACAGTGCAATATTTTTCTGTATTTTTTTTATATATTTCTGCCTGATAAAAAGCTATAATTTATTCCAATTATAATTTATTCCAAATAGCATTTGGTTCTCTATGTGAAGTTATTTGTACTTGCTTATCTCTGTACAAATGTTTACACATATTGATAGTTCTATCATGTTTGTAAATATTAATCATTTTCAATCATAACTATTCAATAGATATTTTGTAATCAATTTCTCACACATGTATATACATTAAATCGTGCATTCAATTTATAATCGATCGAAACGTAACATCGAAACATAATCAATTATAAAATCATACTATTTATAAATCCTGAAAAAATAAATTTGATAATTATTTTTGCTTTGTGTAATAAAAATTTATTTAAATCCCACTGTTTTTATCAAATTGTAAAACAACTTGTAAAACATTCTATTTATATTAATTTATTTAGAATATTTGTAGATATATTCATATCTCTCTTTCAGAGATATATTTAAAATAAAAAACATATTAAAACATATTTTTAATAAAAATTAATAAATTTTCTTTATACATTATAAACAGAAAACAGAAAAAATAATCTATTTAATAATCTATAAGAGATTATATATAAAATTATTTATATTACAAAAATAAGTCCCATAGAAAATGTATAACTTATATACATTGTATGCTAATTTTTATTATAAATACATTTTTTTATATAAGAGTTTTAACAAGGCTCTGTAATATAAATATAAATTTAACGTATAAGACGGGCAACAAGAGCCAAATCGCGGATGACAATGCGTTATCCTAACGAAACTAAATAATTTTTCGTTAGAATTAAATACCGGTGCACAAGGCACCAAATTTTTACTTGGACACGGCCAAGATTTTAAATATGAAATAATCTCATATTTTGAGATTTAATTTCAATACCCCTTTAACCCCCCTACGGAAAATAAATAAATGAATGCAAGAGAAAAATATAGATCCGATAATCGCTGAATCGGGAATCGAACCCGAGACCTTTCGCTTGCCGGGCGACTGCTCTTCCAGCTGAGCTATTCAGATCCTTTCGATTCTATACTTTTCTCTGTTATATATATTAATGTTGGTAAACAAACGCATTTTTTAAGCCAGCGTGTATCAAATATAAGAGTTTTAACAAGGCTCTGTAATATAAATATAAATTTAACGTATAAGACGGGCAACAAGAGCCAAATCGCGGATGACAATGCGTTATCCTAACGAAACTAAATAATTTTTCGTTAGAATTAAATACCGGTGCACAAGGCACCAAATTTTTACTTGGACACGGCCAAGATTTTAAATATGAAATAATCTCATATTTTGAGATTTAATTTCAATACCCCTTTAACCCCCCTACGGAAAATAAATAAATGAATGCAAGAGAAAAATATAGA
Organism: Nylanderia fulva; assembly: GCF_048542155.1. NCBI lineage: Eukaryota > Metazoa > Arthropoda > Insecta > Hymenoptera > Formicidae > Nylanderia > Nylanderia fulva. The sequence goes on along the minus strand of NW_028191058.1, from coordinate 266,201 downwards.
TCCGAAAATCGCTGAATCGGGAATCGAACCCGAGACCTTTCGCTTGCCGGGCGACTGCTCTTCCAGCTGAGCTATTCAGATCCTTTCGATTCTATACTTTTCTCTGTTATATATATTAATGTTGGTAAACAAACGCATTTTTTAAGCCAGCGTGTATCAAATATAAGAGTTTTAACAAGGCTCTGTAATATAAATATAAATTTAACGTATAAGACGGGCAACAAGAGCCAAATCGCGGATGACAATGCGTTATCCTAACGAAACTAAATAATTTTTCGTTAGAATTAAATACCGGTGCACAAGGCACCAAATTTTTACTTGGACACGGCCAAGATTTTAAATATGAAATAATCTCATATTTTGAGATTTAATTTCAATACCCCTTTAACCCCCCTACGGAAAATAAATAAATGAATGCAAGAGAAAAATATAGATCCGAAAATCGCTGAATCGGGAATCGAACCCGAGACCTTTCGCTTGCCGGGCGACTGCTATGACGAAATGATACATTTAGTTTCGTCTCTATCTTCTTAACGCTTAGTGACTAAGATTCTTGCGAACAGTTAACATCTATTTAATATGTGCTTACTTCTGTCAGTCTTGCATTGTTCATCAAAACAAGCGTTAACATTGTCGGTAGTTTGCATAGAAGTTGATTTACTGTTTTAAATTTGATGTACTTGAAAAGGGCTGCAATGACAGCCGAAACGTTGTTGTATTTCAAATAATTATTTATAATAAATTATTGCCAGTCTGGTCGACTTTAAACATTGAGGAGTGGTTTTTTAAAAATTAATAAATTTTTTTACAACATATAAATCAAGATAAAAAAGTATAAATAAAAAATATAAAAATATAAAACACACAAAGATATTTAATATAAAATTATTAAAAATTCCTAAAATAATTATTAAAAAAAGTATTAAATTTTTATTATTAAAAAAAATGATAAAAAAATCGATTGTCGGAAGAAATAAACCAAGAAATTTATTCCATGCAACAATCGATTTTATTACATTTTTTAATAATTAGTTTCTATTAAATCATCATTAACAAATCGATTTAAATCTGTAAAAGTCTCGTTACATGGCATGTCATTATTTTTTATTGCTCAAAATTATTTCACACAATCTCCTAAATCTTTATCGGTTTCGCATCTTTGGCCGATTATTCTTAGGATGTCGTTCTTGGCTACTTGAGCTGGTCTTAAGGCCAGGCCGCATGCGTCGCGGCGCCTCGCCAACGCGTCTCGACGGAGAGAAGCCTAGCTTCAGCGACTATAATCCTTCCAATATAACGTTTCGAACTACGAACGCTGCTGTTTAGCTTGATAGTGCCGCGCCATATTGTTGTCCGAATAAACGCGAGAACAAGAACGAGGATTATTAAAAAAAAAGATAAGCGAAAAAAAGAGAGAAGAAAGTGAGAAGTTTGCGCGTTCAGTTCGCCATTGATTATAAAAAATGCGAGTATCGCACATGGATACATAGGTACACATTGCTAACACGTGAAATAGAGAGATTTAAGAGTGATTTTATTCAAATGTTATCGTTGAAGAGAAATTTTTATTACATATGACGATCAATGAAATATCATAAAATCGCGTAATTTAAATCGAGATTGATTGCGCGATGGATCGAAATCGTTGTGAATTATACTGCGAAATCCAATATAAATGACAAATTATCATTTGGCATTCGATACATAGCGCTGGAAATAGATCATCATCGTATGCGAATGTTGATACTTTTGAGAAGAAAATTTGTTAATTATTTAATCCGGCTATTGTGGCACACAATACGCAATACTTCATTACTTTAATTTTTCTCGATTTAGAGAATTTTAATTATTGTGCAGATAAAATGATATAAAATTGTTACTCAAAATTCGAACAGTTTCTCGTGTAAAGGATCCACGTGCTTTTTATATTACGGAAATAAAATTATTATTGTATTTGCAAAATTGCATCTATATCGATGATCACATCTATTTAATTTGGTATGATGATGTCATCATAAGAAAAAATCTACAAAAAAAGTTGTGCGCAAAAATCAATATTAACATCGAGAAAGTGATTACATATTTCAGATTTCAGGACAAAAATCAACAAGGATTATTATGTATTAGCAGCATTTATTATGATAATTATATATTAAATATTAATTAAGAGATTATGATGTAACGCGCGATCGTAATAAATTAATAAATCAATCTTCAGCAAAAGTAGATTAGGAAAAAATAAAATAAAAAAACAATAAATTTTAAAGCTATAATTTTGCATAAGTCTTCCGACAAACAAAAGTATATATATTGCAATCGTTAAAAAATTAATCATGTTGGCGTTAATTGATCGAAGTTATAAATTTTTTTTCGAAAGGACGATGACAGCATACAAATTCTTAACAGATGAGATCAACATTTAAATTATTTATGACTTATGTAGTAGTTAACATAAAGATTATATACTATCACTATTTCTATGTTTTGAAAAAAGAACAAAAAAATAAGAAATTTTTTTGTATAGCAGATAATATTTAAAAAATTGCATTTATCTTATAATTAGCTTTACAAGAATCGACGATATTTTATTTGTAATTTCCGATATTTTTTTATTGATTTTTTAATTAATCTTTCTGATAATTTATTCAATCAAAAATGATTTTTAAACAAATAATATCCAAAAAATAATTACATTTCGCTTCGAGACGCGTTGATTATTATTATTATTTTTGTTTGATATTGAATAAAAAATAATAGAATTTGTGAAGAAATTCTCTGGAGAAATTGCGTGCAGCATCTTCGAATAGTATCTTTCTCGTAGTGTTGCATAGTTAGCTAGTTTCCCGTTGGTACATACTTTCTTTATCTACTTTTAGCCAAGGCTGCCCCAACTCTGCGACTTCGCCTGGGATCGGGCCAGACGAAAACACAGCGACACGCGCGCATTTCCGATTCTAAATCCGTCTCACCTAGCCGCAAATAATTGCTCTTAAAGCTCATCTTCGTGACATCTTTTTTACGCAAATCTTTAATGTAACACATTTACCCCTCCAATTTGTTAACAATGAAAATTATTTTTAAAATTACTATACACTACATCACACTTAATTTTCACAAATAATCTAATAATTTTTATTAAAAACTCATTAATTTTTTATAAATAATGATATCCAATATTTACTGTTATCTAAGTAAAATTATATAGATAATCATTTAAATGAAATTTGGCATTATCTTATCTTTATATAGAGATAATAAAAATATGTATTAGCTATATCTGCGTCTTAGATGAAAATAAGTGTTATCTAGAATAATGTTCAGATAATTTAGTTTAAAATCATAGCACAATATAAATATATTTTTATACCTTTTTTATAATATACATTTTTTTATAACTATGTTTTCATAAGCGGTCTTAAAAATAATATTATCTGAAAGTTATCTAAATAAATCATTATATAATTTTATCTTTTATCTTATCTTGATATATTTAAATTCAAAATTACCTTCATCTTAGCTAAGATAATTTTTTATCTCATCTTTATCTAGTTAATTTTCAAATAATCTAAGCGTAACATTCTTCACATTTATTCTTTCTATCAGGAAAAGTATTATGGAAATAAATATTTTAGTCTCAAAAAGATATAGTTTTATTTAAATAATAAAACTCTATCTTGAAAATCTTCCTTTAAACGTCCAATTGTATTGATTTATATTATTATGCATTCAACGTGCTTATATGATAAAAGTATAGTTTTAAGAGCCGCTTCTTCAATATTTCTGCAAGAGGCCTTTTACGCCATTCACCCAACAAATCACTGCTTGAATCGTCCTTTCAGACTCGTTGACTCGCTTCGTGACAAGTCCGAAAAGGCGAGCAAAGATTTGGAATCGTTCACCAACATCGAGCGTGAGATCGAGCGTTTGCGAAAACGTTTGAACGAGGCGCGCGAAAGCGCCTCGAATTTTTACGTTTACGGCACCGATCAAGACGCGATTGAGGCTGAACTAGGCGAGTTGCATTCGCAAGTCGAGGACTTCGTCGACACCGCGAAGAAGTTCTCGGGAAGCATTAAGGCGCGGTACCAAGCTAGCCAGCAGCTGGTACCGAGCGACATAACCCAGCATCTGACTGCACTCGAGCTTTGCGCCGAGGCGACAGCGCAGACGATGGAGGAGAAGCAGAGAGAGCAGAAACGCGCCAGGACCACCAGGTCGGACTATCTCGCCGACGTGGACGAGGTGCAGGCGTGGATCCAGCAGGCTGAACTCAAAGTGCAAAATAGATCGATCGAGCCGGCCGTCCTCAGGGAGCATCTGAGACAGATACAGAATGAGCTGGGTACGATTAGCGACAAGCTCGAACGACTGACGAGAAACGGGCAGACCATCGTCAAGAACACGAGGGACGACGCGGAGAAGGAGCTGATCAACAACACAATCGGCAATCTCACCGAACAGTTGGCACAGATCAGAAGCTGGCTGGAGGAGAAGAAACAAATGGTGGGCGACACCCTGGACGCCTGGCAGAGGTTCTTGACTCTTTACGAGGAGGTGAAGGCGTGGACGGAGGAGAAGAAACAGTTTCTAGTCGAGCCGCTCAAGCTCAGCACTCTTGTGCAATCCAGGCAAAGACTGCACGAATACTCGGTACGTGAAGAAACAGCCACTTTTTGCGTCCTAGGACAAGATATTCAGCTGACACTCATCTTCATTTTGTAGACGGCGGTCAAGAGCTGCAAGCAGGTGAATAAGAATCTTAGCGATATGGGCAGAGAATTAGAAAATATTGGTCAGGTAACCAGCGTAGGCGATTTGCCCGAAAAGCTGACTGAGGCGGAAGAGGGCAAAGTACAGGTTGAGGGTCAGCTATTGGAAAGGGTTAGTAAACAGCGCTCTCTTAAACTATAATAATTTAAACAATTGTCAATTAAATTAGTTAAACCGAAAGTCCCCGTATTGCAGAATGCATTGCTGCAAGAGGCCAGTGAGGAATGGGAGCAATGTGAGCGGAAGATGAAGGATGCGCGAAATTGGATGGAGAAGACCAGGCAGACATTGGAGTCGCCCCAGAACAAGAAGAAATCGTTACGCGATCAACACGCGATCCGCGAGAAAATGCTTAGCGACATCGCGATCCAAAAGACAAAGATCACAATCTCGGTAGAAAAACTCGAGGTGCACTTTAGGTCTGGGATCGGAGGCGATAATCGAGTAAGAAATTCCGCCGACGATTTGATCGCCGAACTCAACGCTCTTCACAACACCGTCAAAGAACAAACGAGTGCCCTGGAAGTCTGTTTAGCCCAGATAGATCAATATCAACAGGTTAGGAATGGGGAAAAGGGTCAATCGATCTTTGTTTTGCCCTGAGACCACTGATCATTCTCTTTTTCTCTGTTTCGCGTGCGAAAGATTGTCTTGTTTCGTTTCAGGAAATCCAGCAATTGAGACAATGTATCGTGCAAACGGAGCAACAGCTGAGAACAGTGCTCAGCCCAACATATATGACGAGCGATCGAGAAAAGGCTTTCCAAGAGCAACAGGTAGGCAACCTTTCTTTCAATTACTTGCACAAATGCGCTATAGCAGCAGTTAATTTTGCACTTAATGACATTTCCGATACCAACTCGAAACCACCACCAGGAAAACGCGTTCCTTTATTATAGCTCTTTGCATTATTGTACACGCTATTGTCAGAGGTATTCTCTGCATTTTCACGTGCGCGGTTAGGCAAATTTGTTTTTATTTAAAAATAGTAATAGCACAACCAGAATGCACAGTAATTACTAACTAACCGTCGATCGAGCCACTAACCACTACTATAATTGCATCAACTAGAACAAATTTCCGAGTTATTTGCCATTTTATCTTATTAAATAGACAGAAATCTGTGTTTCGGGATATATTTTGATAAATTCAGAATCAGAATAAATTCCATAAATTTAATGATAAAAAGAATATTATTTGATCTTTTTTTCAATGCAAAATTAAACAAAAAATGGCCAATAACTATATGTGTAAACAACTACCAGCGAAAACATTTAGATGAAACATTTTCATCAAATTACAATTGAGTAATTGAAATCATTGAAATAACAATTAATTTGTATGAAAATGTTTCTGATATATGTATATTATATCCATCTTCCCTATCCTACTTTTCTTATGTACATATCTTATTTTTGTCCTCAAAACTTTATAAAGAATCACTAAATAAATCAACATTATTTTATTCGTTAATCCATTTTCTCTTGCTATTTGCGCTACATTAAATTTTAAGTAAATTACTAACATAACGCATACACAAAATTTTCTAAATTTTTAGTTTAAATTTTTATAACTAATCCTACAGATAACTTATATCACCTACTATATATATATATATATATATATATATAATATTTTCTTAATTTGCCTATCCTATGCTTTTTATAATGAACAATGTAAAAATGGGAAATTGATTATTCTCTCTCTCCTTTATATGATAATAATTCTTACTTATTAGCAAATTAGAAATTAAATCATGAAAATTTTTGGTTTTACGTGTTCATCATGGTGGTACATTATTTACGAGGTATTGGTTGGTATCATGTTCTAACTATTTTGTTTCGTTACTTTCTTTCTCACGTTTATGTATACACATAATCCACTTCACAGACGTACGTACCTTAATTCCTGAACTTACTTAAACTTGTATCATTGTTCTGAAGGAGATTACTTGATTTTGCTTGTTTTTCCTGTGTTTCTTTTTCTGGGGTTTTTATTATTTTACTTAATATAAATATACTCTCTCTATAATAAGTTTTACTTCATCACACACGCGTATACTACTATTTTAGTACATATATTCGTTCTCACATGTATATATATATATATATATATATATATATGTGTGTGTGTGTGTGTGTGTGTGTGTGTGTACATACACAGGCGCGCGCGCGTGTGTATCTCTTTTGTTTGTGCGCGTATATAAATAAGCAACGTAAATAGCAATCACGCACATACGCCACTTAGGAAGAAAGACCGCAGCAAAGCGCGAAGTATTATCGCACATTCACGTAAAATGTGTTATGCACTGTTCGCATATATACACACATTCCTTGCGTAATCTTTGGACCTTAATCGAACCTAGAAAAGAGCATTTAAGAGTCACACAAAAATCAAGTGACCTCCGAATGTTAAGAAGCGTGTCGAGATCATGCGAGACACACACAGACAGAATGTCCAAGCCTTTTATTCTTGCGATTTATATTGGATTTTGTTTATTATTATTTCGTTACTCATATTTTACCAGTTATTTCATTTATGAATTTTTCTTTGCTATACTTCCTAATCCTCTACACCTGTCGCTACTTTATCTGTCACTATCACATCCTTTTATCTCACCACCTTTTCGTTATCGTATTTCGCCTCTCTTGTTCATTGTCTATGTCGTCCTTGGAATTTCTACTCGGGATCATCATTATTTCTGATCGTCACTTCTTCTGTTCTCTATACTCGTCTCCTTCTCCTCAATATCCTTGTTTCTTACTCCCTTTCTTTCGCTCGTTCGACGTGTTATGTGCTCTCATTTTGTGTTTACAATTCTACGCGCGATTAGAGTTACCGCGAGAAAATCAAATCCTTACAAAGTAAAATTCAGGCGCGCACTGAGAGATCTAAACTAATCGTACAACGAGGGACACCAAACTTAGAACCCTTAGATCCATGATAATAAAGATCTACTGCCGTTGGACAAGTCTGATTGTTGTTAACTTCGCTAATTAACTATACGAATCAAATCGCTTGTCTAGTCTTAAGTTTTGTAAGAACTTTATTTACTATCGCGTGACAATCGAAGAATAACGATGACGATAGCGGCCGCATGTCAAGTTCCATGTCTAAAACTTGATCGGAGGCAAAGACAACTAGTAGAAATATAATTTGAAACTCACGTCTCTTCGTCGTCGACGTTCCTCGATAAGAATCAAGCGATTACGTTTTTAATATCACACAACTTTTCTAAGTAAGAGTTTTTATCGATCACTGATTTTCTATAATAATAAATATCGCTCCACGAGATTTTGAACGGGATTATACCTTTGATAAGAAAAGAAAAAAAGAATTGTGTTATCATGTGTATATGAGCACGTGTCTTTCGTCCTAAATAGCCACACGCTATATAAGTAAGGAAAATAAAAGATCTATTTATTGCCAATCGGTTTATTCGAGTACGTTCATTCACGAATCCATTCAATTGACTTGCTAGATTTAATAGATATTTCCGATACCTGCGCAATTAAATCTTTTAGCTTTAAAAATGATATCTGTCCCTACCACCCCCACCCCCAATAAATATAAAAAAAAATCCTCGAAATTGATAGTATGTGTATTCCATTGTTATGCCTTGGCTGACCCTTCTGCGACGGATAAAGCAGAGCCTGCAGCAACGGATAGAGGATTGGAAGCAACGCAGCAAAACACTGCTGGATCAGATATATGAGGTAGATCCGTACTACGCGTCTTCAAACGAAAATCGGTTTATTGGTCAAGCCTCGTATGCCGATATCGCAGCTGGACGTACTAGTCCGAGTTCGAGAAACTGTAGCCCGTATAGACAACGAGACGTTACTCCTTCTACCACGGCCACGCAAGTATTACAACCTGTGTTTATACGAGTTCAGAAGTCGACTGTAGAATGTCTTCCATTAAACGAGGCACAAGTGTCAAAGGTACAAATTCAGGAAAGCGACTAAACCAAAGACGCAAGCGCAAACCAAACTGCAGGCACAATGCGTGCAGACGATGGACAATCAAGCTACAATCGAAGTGGAAGAGAATCAACAGGATATACCCGAGGTCCTTGTCGAATCACCTGTAACCCATCGAGGACGATCGCCAACGCGGAAGATAAACTCGTCTACGAAAAACCCTAATGGCGAAAGTGATTCAAGAAGAAAAGCTCGATAGATACGATAATCGTCGACTTAACGTGACTTCGAGGCAAGAAAAACGAGCAGAATCCGCAAAAAATACCCTGAAACTGCACGAGGAGCACAAAGGACGTTCACCCAGTCCTATGTGGGTTCCGGGTTCCACTTCTTATGCCGACATTCTTCGCGGATGTATACAGACGACGCAGGTTAACACTACTTTTACGGAATCACCAAGACAAGAAATGGTACCTTTATCTGGGGAATCTTCAGGAGGTCAAGCTCTACCACCTTGCACGGAACAATTTCCTATGAATGTAGACGAATCTCCACAAACCACCGAAACTTCGCAAGTCGCATCGATGCAAGAAACGCAGGTAGAAGACATACAAATCGCGGAGACTTATTCTCCTGAAACTTCCGTAGTGAAAGTAGAAGAGCAAAGCTACACCGAATCTGGGCCGAGCAATTGGACCGATAAACATTTAGAAGATATGCTGCAACCTTATGAGAATCTGCCAAGACAGTCGGTCACCGAGACGGTGCAGTCAACCGAGATCTACGACTATATGGTGCCGGAGCCGATACCAAAGTTAATAGGTTTCATCGGGTCTCAGCTCGGAACATATCCGATGAGTTCGTACGTTTATGCATCTTCCGGTCATCAACAAGTCCAACAACTCGATACCGCAAACTTGAATCCTTATAATAACAGCTCTTTGACTTACGCGCCAGAGCATTACGTCGTGCCAACTGCATATCTTTCAGCATCGGATATTTACCAACAGACCCCAATGCAGCAACAATGTCCCGACGACACGAGACACGAGATTTCGATGTTGGTAGAGAAACCTGTTGAAGTGCCAATAGTTAGACAAGAAGTTCCTAAAGACGCGGTTGTAACTGAATCTGTCGATAACTCTAAACAAGAAGAACCTGTAGATATCTCAGAAACTTCTAGGATAACCGAAACAGAAGGAAGAGACGCGTTACCATCGAATGAGACGGAAATTAAAGGACAAATCTTTTCTTACGCTCAAATACTCTCGCAGGGACTCAGCCCGCGCACTACTTTATCAACACATGTCATTAATAAACAGGATGTCATCAACAAATCGCCGACTATGGATCAACAGAATAAGGAGCAATCCTCTTTATCGTTTTGCGAAGCATTACCGTTGCAGAATCCCAAGTACGAGCAAGATTTAGATTCGATTCCGAGATCCAAGCAAGTTGGACAGTCCAAAAAGAACGATTGGGACACGATAAAGAAACGGGAGACCAAAAAGAAACAACTGAATGAAACTGAGCAAATAGATGAAAAGAAATCTCGAAAACTTGTCGATAAGTCAACAGAGAAACAGAACAAGGAAAAATTAAGCCCGCCAAAACAGTTGGAAATACAAGATAAATCTAACGTCATCAGTGATAACTCAGAAGAGAAGAAAAGAGAAGAAAAATCAATAGAACAAGAAAAACAAAATGATTCTAAAAAAATAAATCTGTCGCAAGAAAAGAAACGTAAGCAAAAGAAGAAAAAAGTACACAAATCTGTAGGAGATGAAATTGATAAAGCTCTTAAAGAGATTGAGGATATGGATAAGCAGAAAGTAAAATCTCAGAAAGAAAAGCTTAAAGAACAGATCGATGAACAAAACAAGTCTCAAAAGTCTGCTGACGAGGCGCTGGAAAAATCTAAAGATGAAGCTGACAAGAAACAAAGTAAATTAGGCGAAGCCATAAAGTCAGGAAAGTCTAAAAAAATGGCCAAAGTAAAAGAAAATGTATTACATGAACAAGTCACATTGCAAAGTCAGATAAACCCAAGCGATCAATGTATTTTAAAAGATAACGTGGAATGTAAAGAAGATATAAAAAACGCGAAAGTTTTAAATTCTAACAACGAAGAGAAAGTTCAGAAAAATATTTCGAACAATATATTAAAAGATCAGCCTCAAATCGATAAAGATGTTTACATTAAATCTGATAAGCCTGATTTTAAAACAAAACATAAGAACAAAACAAATAAAAGCAATACAAAAGACAAAGGACAAAAAGAAGAATCTTTAGAGAATAAAGTTCAGGAGCAATCCGATATTCTAAATGATAAAACTGATGATAAAATCAATATCGATGAAAATAATGTAACAGAAAATACAGAACTATCAGTCGCTTGCAAACTTGAATTGGAAAAAGAGAAATCAAATGCAGTAGAAATTGAAAGCACAAAGAAGCACAAAGATACTTCAAAAAAGGAGAAAAATAAAATAAAGTCGAAGAAATTAAAGCTGAACGCTGAAACTAATAACAAAAATCAAGAGAAACTTGAACACGATACTAAAGAAATAATCGATGATAAACATTTGAAATCTATTGAACCTATGATTAATACCGAAGTGACAAAGTCCGAATCAAAAACAATTGATAATGCAGAAATTGCTGATAAAGTAAATAGCAACGCGAAAAATAAAACTAATCCTAAAAAGAAAGACAAAACTTCTAAAAGTAAAATGAAATCTGAGACAGCAATCGATCATACACTATCAACAATTCCGACAAGTAAAGTTCAAGATGAGACTGAAATAAAATTGAATGAAACAGAAATCGAGAAATCAAAACATGAAAAAATCGATATTCCAAAATCAGAACAGATAACTGAAGCTAAAATTACAGAAACAGCAGTAATTGCCAATCTTGAGAAAATTCAATCGAAAGAAATCGAATTGACATCTAATACAGTTCCGCAAACACAGGCTATAGAACAAACTGATATTAAAATGTGTAAAATTGATATACATGAAGCTAAAGAATTGAATACAGAAAATAAAAAACTGGAACATGACCAAACAAATGTTAAATTAGAAACGGAAAACCTTATGAAAGAAAGTTCAGAGACTGCAGATATGACAGATGAGAAAGAAGCTATTGATAATGATATTAAAATTGAGAAAACTGAGACACACGAAACAGAGAAACGTCAAATAAAAACGGGGAAACAGAAAAAATCTCAGAAAGCAAAAATAAATGCTCAGGATAAAAATAAAGTAAAAAAAGATAACATTGATTTATCACAAGTTGCTGAAAGCGAAAGTAAATCTGCTGGAGAAAAAGATGAACTTGAGAAATGTCCAAATGTATCTACGATAGAAAATATCGTTCAAGATCAATATATAGAAAAATCAAATGAGACTGAATCGGTATTAGTACCCGACAGTAGCAGTTGTCTTGTTCAATCAAAAATACCTGATACCGAAAATAATCTCAACATCAAAATAGACGAAAGAGAAAATGCAACTCTTGGCCAAGTAAATAAACGCGTGCCGTCTCTTTCTAAGAGCAAGAAAAAAGACAAGTCGAAGAGCAAAACTGTCATTCAATCTACATTGGCACATGATATAAAATCTGCAGAAACTGAATCGAAAGATGTAATTCCAACTGCAGTTGTCAAGTCAGATATATCAATAAAAGAAGATAATGAAGCTATAAAAAATATCAAAGATGTTGATAAACCAGAAGCAGTCTCTATTTTAAGTACAAAAGTTACATCAGAAGAAGAGATTGCTTCTACGGCATCTGAGAATTTAACTAAAATTAGTTCTGCTATAGAAACTATTCCTGTAATATCTGAATCTTCACCAGAGGTGAGTAACATGAACGTAAAAGAAAAAGATCAGATTGTTAAAGAAAAGAAATTTGATCATCATAAACAAAAACCAATTATCAAAGATGATAAAGATAATAAGACCGATGTTATCAAAGATTTTTCAATAAAAAATGAAAAATCAGAAGATGTTACATCTAAAAAAACAAAATCGAAATGCACAAAGAAAAAGGAAGCCTTATTTCCTAAACCTATCACTGAACAAACAAAACATTCTTCTTCCTTTCACGACAAGCTCCAAGAAAAAATCGTTTTCAAAGATAATTTAATAAAGGAAAAAGAGATTTCTGAGCCAGCAAGTCCTGAACAAAAATTAGACAAAAATCCATCTTCGCTTATAGAAATTAATAATATTGAGACTAAAGAGACGCAAGAAACTAAAGAACAATTGCTGAAAAATGCTGAGGCTGAAATTAATCCTGAAATTTCGAGCGATTCGGTCGCCGAGGCTAAAATATATGAGAATTTGGAATCCGAACAATTGCCACCGATAGGAAAGGCTTTGATTATCGAAAGAACAGTTACTACCGTAACCACCACCAGTACCAGTATTCCAGGATCGATAAAAATCAAACCTGCCGATATCAAGTCCGTGAAGTCGGTAGAGATCTTAGAGAACATACCCCTACCCAAAATCGTAGGTTCAAAAGTTACCGAATTGATTACTTTGCGTCCTGAAACCGTAGAGGCTAGTCTCACTACTACTTACGCTAGGGTAGGAAACGATTTTCCCGTTTCTAGTTGTCCAACGCAATCAAATCGGGCGATAAATTTTGAAATAGGTCTAATTTCCGCGAATTCCACCGAGAACAAAATGGCGTCCGACGAATCAACTCCGCTTGATAGCACGCGAGATAAAAGGGAAACTTGCCCGGGCATTTCGAAACAGTTTGATGACGCGTCGACGATTATTGCGCTTGAAGATAAAGAAAAAGAACTAGTTTCTCATTCAGATGGTGACATGAAAGGACAGGAACAGGCAATTTTATTAAGTGAATCCACAATCAAACCGGAAAACATCTGTCAATCCGATATAAATGTTTCTGAAAGGGATCGCGAAGCAGATGATACGAAGGAAGAAGAGACATTCTCCGTTGACGTTATTTCACATAGTAATAATATTATAAAAAGTGAAAATATTAATAATTCTGTCGAAACGAATAATGTTACAGAAATTGATAAAATTGATCAAGTCGTATCTTGTATTCCGAACATGGAAAAAGAAGAACTAGAAGAAATTAAAGCCAATATTCAAAATATAATTCAAAATCAAGAAGAAGAAGTAGATGAACAAATAGAAACAAAATGTGAAAATAATTTCATCAGTAAAATAAAGAGCGAGAACATACCCGAAAATGTGCAGGCAGAAAAACAAATAGTACCTGATTATTTATTAGATGTTATTAAGCCTTATGCAATGGATCGTCACGCTTATAATCAGGCAGAAAGTAATTTTTATCGCAATTTTAAAGTAGTTAAAGTAGTAAAAGAGCTTCAGCCACCCGCTGCTGTAATTCAGACAAAACCAGAGGATATAGAAAAAATTGTACAAGAATCAGTAATGAAACCTAAATCAACAAATCGAGAAATGTCTGAAATTAATCGCAGAAGACAAGCTCTTTTCATAGAGACACCAAAATATCCAATCAGCAGTTTTTACGAGATTGAGTCACAATGGATTAAAAATAAATCCATCTCTGAAAAATATATGTCTGTTTCAACTGACTCCGATTCCATAAATTCTGCAGTAGAAAAAATTGATGAAACTACTGAAGAGAAAACAACAGTAGATACAGAATCAGCCAAAGAAATTCAACAAGAAGAACAACAAGATATAACATTAATTAACTCAACTGCTGATACTATATTACTCACTAATGTAACAGAAGATTTAAATAGTACCGACAGTGATTCAATATCACAAGCAATTAACAAAAGTACAGAATTAAATGCCTCTGTTGCACCACCCATTGAAAAAATCCATAATATTCAGCTGACAGAAACTGAAATAACAACAGATACAAATGTACAAATAAAAGATGCTGTTGCGAAAAATAATATTAAGACTGAGCAAGAATTATTAGAAATTAAAACAGAACCGGTAATGCCATCCATAAACTTGGAATCTGATGATGCTTGGATGGCTCTTCTTGAGGAAGAAATAATACTTGATGATGACTTTGACGACGTTCCAGAAACTCGTAAAGATGTCGATGATCAAACTGAAAAAAGAGAAGAAGACATTGAAAAGGAAAAGCCAATTATTGAAAAACAAAAAGAAAAGATTGAAAGACAAGCAGAGATTAGAAAATCAGAAAAAGAAATTGAAAAACCAGAAGTTGAAAAAAAAGAAATTATAATCGAAAAACAAGAAAAAGAATATGAAAAAAGAGAAACAATGAAAGAAAAACAAGAAGAAAATATTGAAAAGGAAAAAGCAAAAATTGAAACTTTAGATAATGCAACTGCGATGGAAATCGCTGTTAAGGATGAATATCATACCGGTATAAAAGATATTCAGAGTGACATTTTGTATGTAGATAGCAAGAAGCAAAGCGACAAAATGAAGAATCAGCCAAAGAAGAAAAAGGAATCAAAACATATTAAAGATACAAAAACTAAGGACAATACAAAAAATAAAACTGGATCTAAAAAACAAAACAACGTTGAAATTAAAACAAATACTACTGACAGCTTATTGCCAACACAATGTAATTTAGAAAAACATAAAACATTGGAGAAAATAACTGAACTTGAAACAGATAAAATAGAAAAATCTTTAATAGCAGGCGAACAACAGTCCGAATCGTTCAAAGATGATGCAAAATTGGAACAAAAAGCGCAAGATACTATTGAAGAAAAACCGTCATTAAAATTCGAAGAACATAAATCAAAATCTAGTAAGAAACCCAAGAAGCAAATCGACAAATCCGCAACTAAAGAAAATTTAGCAAAACATCAGGATAATATGAAAGAAGATCACAATAACGTATTTCCAATAACAACGGAAGTTAAATCAAATGAATTTGAAGCATCATCGATTGTACAAAAACAAGAAGAATCAACAGGGAATAAATACGACAGTCCATTAAATTCGAATGCCAAATCGTGGGCAGCCATTGTCGGTACAAAAGATGTAACAGAACCAATTGTTTTGGAAGACAATTCTTTGAATAAAATATGCTCCATTATTTCTGAAGATCCAATAAATGCCAAGAATATTGAAGAAATTGTAGAAATTCCACCAAAACAAGATACACAGTCTGCTACATTAGAAATGAGCAAAGATGTTATTGAGGATATAAAAACGGATATAAAAATGACGGATAAAATTGTCAAACCGATCGCAGAAAAATCCATTGAGTCAAAGAAACAACTTAAAGAAGGCAACAAATCTTATGCGCAAGTCGCAGCCTCTTCTCGACGAACTTTCCCTCAATCTTCTCAAGAGAAAATATATGATATTCTTAATACACGTATAATTGAATCTATGCCATTGAAACCTGATCCTAAAATAAGCAATGCAAAAATACTCGATGAGATGCATGAAAACTTAACTACAGAAAAATTATTAGAACAGGATCAAGCTGATAAAATAATAGCACATCAATCTGTTGATCAAAAACTGGATACAACAAAGTCTAGTTTTCAAAGCGAATCAATTCCTTGGGTAGAAGAAATAGAGGAAGAAATATCGACACTTTCGTCTATCTGTGCTATTCCTACTGATTCAAAAGATGATGAAACAAAACCGGAAATAAATACATGGGCTGCAATAGTGGGCAAAAAATCCGTAGAATCGCCAGAAGTTAATAATATTCTTAGTCCTGAGCAAAATCTGACACAGATTGTAGAACGACCTTCGGCACAGGTTCAAATTTATGTAGAGGAGACCCTCGAACAAGAATCGATAGAGAATTTGATTCAAGTGGACGAACAAGGTTTCATGGAATTTGTTAATCGAAAAGAATTGCGCTCCAGACGTTCCAGATCACGTTCTCGAAGTGCTAAACGAAATGATGAACACGCAGAAACTTTAGATAGCGACAAGAAAGTTAAAACATCCAATGTAGGATCTGAAAATAAAACCAAGAAGAAGATTGAAGATAAAAATAAGAAACCTGTACAAAGACATGAGAACGAACAGAAAATAATTGTGGATCGCGACGAATTGATAAAGAATGTTAAAAAAGATGTGCAAAATCTTCCTAAACCATCTGAAAAAATAAATGCATCTAAGAACAAAAATGCAGTTAAGCAACAAAAAGACTTAAATAAACGTAAGAAAGAAAGTGAGAAACCACTTGCTAAGAATAAAATTCAGATTGCAGAGAGTAAAATTATTGAAGAAATAAAACCCGAACAAGACAAAACATTTGAAAACGGAAAAAGTAAGTCGGAGATAAACGAGTCTAGCCAGGATCAAATAAAACAACCTATCGAAGTTGATAAGCAAAAAGAATTAACACAGATCGAGAAACAAGAGGAACAGAAATTTGTAAATGAGATGGAAATATCTAATCAGTCGCAATCGAAAAATATTGTCACTGAAAGTCAAGAAACTAAAAATATAGAAGACCAATCAATAAAAGAAACACAATTAATTGAAGATATAAATATACAAGAGAACAAATATAAAAATGGAAAAGAATTTTTAGTTACAGAGCAAAGTAACACTACAAAATCTAAGAAAAAATCAAAAAATAAAAAAGCAAAAGTCATTACTGAGCAATTGATTGGAAATGTTTCCGATGTAAGCAAAAAAGAGATACCAATTGGAGAGTTGGAAGAGAAAAGGGAATTACTAGCGGAGCCAAAATTAGATGATGAAGTAAAAATAAAACTCGAGGAAGCCACTACTAAAGATATAACACATAATAAGTCTACGAATAAAAAAATTCCAGCAGAGGAGAATAAACAAGAAGATATTAAGCAGCAAACTACTGATGAAACTACAGAACAAAAAAGCATTGAACAGAACGTAATTGATGAATCAAAGAATACAAAAATGTGTGAAGAATCATACATAAAACAAGTAGAGGAAGACAGAAAGGAACCAAAAGAAATTTCTAAATTTACAAAAACGGAGAAACGAAAACAGAAGAAAAAAACAAAAGCTATAGTACAAAGTGAAGAAGATGAGAAAAAAGAAGTTGAAATAGAAAAAGATGTTGCCCAAGACAAATTCATCGATTCGTTTAGCAACACAAACATTATTGAAGATACTACAGTTGAAAAGACGGTTGAAATTACAGAAGAAATTGCAAATATTACACCATTAAAAGATAAAATAGATGTTGCAATTGTAAAGGAAAGTGATGAATCGTTAACTGATATACAAACTGCACAAATAGAAACAACTGAAAAATCTTTAGAAAAATCCGAAGCTGTAATCAAAAATATAACATTACTTTTGCAAATAAATCCCATAAAAGATAAAGAAAAACAGAAAAGTAAAACTAAATCTAAAAAAGAGAAACGGAAAAATAAATCTCAAGAGACATTTATGGCTGATTCTACGGAAAATGAAACATTATCTATTGCAGAAAACACTACTGAGATTACAAACATCTCTAAAGATATAAGTGATACACAGGTTGAGGAAGATGTCAAAAATCAAAAATTAGATAATGAACCAACTGAAATTTTACAATCTTCAAAAGACACAGTTGAGTTACTTGCATCTTCTATAAAAAAGGAAATAGTTGAAATTCCACTATCATCCGAAAAGAGAGATGAACAAAAATCCTTGAATGACGCTGAAATCGAAGATAAACAAGAGTCTAAGGAACAAGAAAATTTATTAAAATGTTCAATGGAAGACATTACTAGTATTATAAATGAAAATGTATCGACTACCAGCAAATTGATTGATGTAACTACAAAAGAGACAGAATCAAATTTTGATAATTCAACGGAAAAGGAAAAAAGTGTTTCAACTGAGACGAAATTTAAAGAAAACCTTGAAACGTCTAATGAGGAAACAAAAGAAGAAATCAATCGTAAACAGAACACATATGAAGAACACATGAAAACATTAGAAACAAATAATGCTGCAGAACTACCTGTAGATTCGGAAAAGATAAAACCAATCACGGAGAATGAACAAATTATACATCAAAAAGAAAAGCTCGTTGAACCCGAGGACGCCACATCCGATTATGACATCACTTTGACAATGGTTGATACAAAACAACAAACTGAATTGCCTGAAATAGAAAAACCCCATTCCAAACCTGATGATGACACTTTGGAATTGTACGATATTACGATAGTTGACAGTGATCAAATAAAATCAATAACAGACAATATTGAAGCAGATAAACCCGATGAAATTGAAGTAGATAGGTCCAATCAACAAGAGAACTTTGATGTTTCGATCGAGCCCGTCAAACCACCCAAAGTACAATTCTACATAGCGGATGAGATTTTAGTTTTAAATTCTGATCGACGGAGAAACGTTCCATCGACATCTATTCCGCAGGAACAACCCACCACCCAATCCAAGCTACACAATTCACAATACCTTTCCATTGACCATGGTTTTTGGCTTGACAAACGATCTTATCATGAAGCTGAACGCGATCACTTCGAGAACTTAGCTATTTGCTGCAAAGAAAAGAATCTCGCGCGGTAACGAACCAAATTCCGACGATCGTAATCGTCCCAGAGATCACGATGACGATGGCGACGGCGACAATTCGGGCGGTAGATCACAGCGCCCTCATAGCGACTCGCGTTTGTTCTTCGGCGGACCCCAAACGGAGCGTATGATAGCCGATCTGCCGGGTGGCATATGTAGCTGGAGAGACTATAGCACTTACTTATCGAATGAGAGCGAGCGAACGCCGGATCATAGCTTGTCACTTGGGACAGTCGACAATCAAACGGTTGAGTCAGACTCCTTATTGGATTATTCCAAATTACCAAATGATGACGTTCGGTTATCCCCTGATCGCCATTTAACATCTCCCTTCTCTCAGGATCCAACAAAATCTCTGGTAGACCTAGTTTCCGAAGTAAATCCCGAGTATTCCGCTGTATCTTTTTCTAATAGTTCCCAAAGTTCCGATCCTAGCATTCGCATCCAATCGTCGGCCTTTGCCCATCTTCGTCCACGATCCAAATTGCATTTAGGTAAAGAGACGTGGCAAGATCCCGTGCAGCGGTGCAATTCAGACGAGGAAGCGGAGACAGAAACGATTGCCGAAGAAAACAAGATTGAAAACAGGATACGCAGGATCCAGGTGCGATCACCGTCATGGCCAGTGTTCGGTTTTCTCTAGTCGAGTTTGAATCAAGTTCCATTGTTCATATATGTGTATATACATATATATGTATATATACTTGTTACTTGATTTATTACTAGTTTTTTCGTTCCCTCTCTTTTTCTCTATCTCTCAGGGTGCGATTACATGGACGCGCGGAAACGCGGAAACGCGGAAGAGAAAGTAACTAAACTTTACTAGAGTCCCGCATTTCCGCGCGTTCCGTTCCGTCTGTTTTGATTGCCTTATATTACATGGAGCACATTTTGAGCGGAAAAGCGGAACGGTATAGTGACAAATAGACATTTGTATTAATTTTTTAAATTTATATTTACTTAATTCATTGTAATTCCTTTTAATATGTTCATCTTTTCAACTTATCTATTGAATACAAGCATTTTAATCAATAAATATAGTTAAATATTAATATTTTATAATTCCCCGTTCCGCTTTTCCGCTCAAAATGTGCTCCATGTAATATAAGGCAATCAAAACAGACGGAACGGAACGCGCGGAAATGCGGGACTCTAGTAAAGTTTAGTTACTTTCTCTTCCGCGTTTCCGCGTTTCCGCGTTTCCGCGCGTCCATGTAATCGCACCCTCATTTTATATAACGATTACATTTTCCTATTCGATGAGTCCAGTATGTGTAACTTTCTTAAGTCCAGTATGTGTAACTTTCTTGTGTGATTCATCGATATAGCGCGCATATATATATACGTATTTGTGCGTGTGTGTGTTTGTTTATGTGTATTCTTGCTCTCTTCCCGCTTATTACATTAAATTATTGTTATTGTAATTCTACTTTAATCTCACATAGCAGCACATAATTATAATTAATCTCATATAGAGACAGCAGAATTAAAATTAATCAATAAAATATATTTTTGTCTTTTGCATGAAATAATAATGACTCTATCATTTTTCTGCATTATATGTATATGTATGCTTATTATATATATATATATATATATATATATATATATATATATATATATATATATATCAAAATTATCTGCAGTAGAATGTCTCTTCACATTACACATACTCCAACATGCCAACCTTTCCATTATTATACATAGCTTGTAATATCAAAAGTGGAATATATGATATATAATGGAACAATAATTTATATAATAAAAAATTATTAGCAACTAGTAGAGAATAAAAGTTGATATGCATTTTTTAATTCTCTTGACTTTTGACTGCTGGCGATTTTATGTGATTTTAGGTCTTTGCATTTGGATTGCTTAGCAAAATATTCATTGACATCTTGCATGAAGACTTTTCCATACATGTAATAAGAACGTTTATGCAGACTTTTATAATAGTTTTGAAGAAGTTGTTCTCATCGATATCGCCTTCTTAAATGTGTTTTATATTGTGCCATTTTGTAATCTTACCCCATGCAACACCTTCTTTTACAGGTTCTAAAAGTTTTTTTGATGCTAATGAAATTAATACGCAGCGTGAAAGAATTGATTGGACTCCGTCGTGTTCACAGCATAATTAAGACAGTAACAAATCTTACAATCGACGATGTGAAATTAATTAACAAGCATTTATGTTTTAGGATACTGTTGAGGAAGGCCTCGTTTCTCTGCAAACCAGACTTACGAGTTTCGAAGAAACAATGAGTTACTTGCCTATGGACAACATAGAATCCATGCTGTCATCTCTCATGGTAAGAATGTAAAAACGACATATTTAGGCTAAATTGAACGAAGAGAAAAATGAAGAACTTTTATCATTACTTTATATTGTCATAAAAAATCGAAAAAAAATCCTCTTTATATCTACTTTAGACTATGTTGACGGAGCTACGCACCTATGACGAGCAGATTACACAGCTTCAAAGGAGATTAAATGAGATTCCTGCCGATATTGAGTCTCGAAGGCTTTCGATAGCTTTGACGGAAATTCACACCCGTGTAACTTCCCTTCTCAACGAAGCAGAACAAGGACGGGTCGCTGTCGAACAGGCGCGAGAAGAGCGAGAAAGACGCGGCCAAGAGATTCAGACTTACAAATTATTCCTTGAAGAAACAGAGACTTGGCTAAGAAACGTCGTATCGAAAATCGACGAACAGCATTCGCTTAACACCAACAAGGTCTGTTGGATCACGTTATTCATTGGCATAAATTAATTATAATAAATTTGATCAAGTACATATATATTTAATTATTTGATCCAATGATTGTTAGATCTAATTATCTATTAGACCTAAAACATCAATATATTTAATTTATAATAACTGCACGCGTGAAATAATAAATACTGATGATTCGCTTGTCGCAATGGGCAGATTTTACAGGAAGAATTGAGGAATCGCGCGAATCGTGTCTCTGAATACGAGTCATTACCGGAAGTGAGCGCGCTGGCGATAGGGCTGAGGAAAGCCCTCGTGAATGCGATTAATCAGCTCGCACAAAAGCAGCAGGTATTCAACGTTTTCCAAAGTTTGGGGGCTTTCGCAAACATCACTCTTTTTGGTGCCTCGATCGCTTAAAATAATATTACAAAGGATTCAGGATCATATTACTTCCGGTCTCACAAGAATTAGTCGAAAGATCGTGCTATATAGAAAAAAAAATATCTGAAAGACTTGAGATTATTTTACAAAATTAATGGCGAATTAAGAACTATAAATGACAAAGATAAAATTATAATAAGCCATTAATAACTATGCATAATGAAAAAGAATTTTCGGATGTGTGAACAGCCGATAAATCTGCATCAAAAATTCCTGCCTCTTATTTGGGTTCTGAAGAATCTGAAATATTCGCTTTAAATTTTGATAATATGCATAATATTTAATAATTATGAACGATGAACGCTAAATTCTTTGTAATAAACGGTAATGAACAATGTTCGACAATATGGTACAGGCATTCTAGTCATCGAGCTTAATAAAATAATTTCTTTTGCACGGCTTACGGACACAAAAGTAATTCTATTATATAGAAAGCCTTATTCTGGGTATATACATTTACATTATATTTTTTTCTTTATCATTATATCGCTGCAAACAATCACATGCGCTTCTCATCACGCACATTTCACTATAGATATCACGTATCGTACATTATTTCATATTGTTTATTTATTGTACATTATTTGTATCATGACTGTTATGTATTTTTCTGTTAATTTTAAGGTGATGGATGTAGTATAGGCATTGCATGTAATTAGTAAATGGAATGTTAATACATTGCTGTAATATGTCATGTTAATTAAAGAATTCTCATTAATATCCCTGTTCCTTTTTACTCTCCATTGTTAATCATTATAGTGTCATACCTAGCGATGTGAATAATTAATTAATGGTAATATATTATTATAAAAATGATGTTTACGTAAAGTATATACTGTTGTATATACATTATATTTGTTTGACCATTAAGATTCGACACAATAAGTGTGCGCGGGTAATTTATCTCGAAAATATTATACAATTCCGTACAAAATAATACAACAAAATTGATCAAATTAATAGATAACTTTAATTAAAATAATTAAATATAAAGCTCTAAGAATATTTCAAGGCTTTTTAATATTAAATATATAAATATAAGACTTTTCTTATATAGTTGTATTTATATATTAAATATAAAACTATTCTCCAAATTTTTACTATTGTACATATATTTATTCATATTATTTATTATTATTAAATATATATGTAAAGATATAATATATGTATATATATATGTATATGGAAAAATCATTTATATATATGTATATCTTACATATTTATTATTTTATTTTATTATATATGTATATACTATATACATATAATTAGCGAATCTTAAATGAAAACTTAAAAAAATATATGTAAAGATTTGAAGATATAGAGTGTATAGTAAAGATACAAAAAATAATGGGAATTTTTAGTCTCTACTTCACTATAAAAATTATAAATAGAAAATTATAAAAACAAAAATTATAAATAGTTTAATTGATGCAAGCTATTACATATTCAAATTGTTTCTTTAAAAACGATTCATTAAAAAAACAAAAAGAAACATGTTGCCAGAAAGATAAATATATTGTATCGCTATAAAAAAGATTAGTTTGTTGAATCGTACATAATCCCAATTAAATAGAATTTATATCTTATTCCAAATAAATGTGTAGTATTTAGTTTGAGTTTCTATTCTGATTTGTTTAATAAACAAAGTTTTACATATTAATTGCATATACATACATATATACAAAACTAATTTTATTTATTCATTTTCTATTTTATTTCATTCATTTTCCATCATTAAAATAAATAATCAGTAACAATAAAATGACGCGTTTTTTCAAACTCGAAATATAGAATATATATTTGTTCGCACGCGCGCGCACACATACGTACAATAATTATTCAAGATACAATACTGTAAATAGATGTTCTCCACATTTCGCTCAGATTTCGTGATTCATGTCCATTGTCGCCATTGCTGTAAATGTAGATTTTTACAAATAATTGTTATCCTCGTAGGAAATCTGCGATGAACAAGCTCAAGCTGATGATGAATCAGAGAAAGATAATGCTACTTTGGATGAAGCACCCTCAATTAATTCCTCCATCGAAGGCGGTCCGCCATCTTTGGCTGATGTTTCGTTACAAACGGGTCAAAGTTTACTAATCGATGACGTTGTGGAGAAGAAAGCCCAATTCACAAAACAAACATCTACAACGGAAATTCCATCGACTACGTGTCAGTCTCTTACGACGCAGACAACCGAGGTTTTATTACCGAGCGAGGGCGCTCAAACTCAAGAGGCTATAAAGATCCTAAAGACCACGAAAGGCGATCACGATGTAATCGAGATAGCGACCAAATACCTGCCACCTAATCTCACCCAAGAGTTGGTGCATCAGGAACAATCTATTTCTTTGCCCTAATGAAGACATCGTCGTCAACATGAAGTATCAGGACGCGAAGAAAACCGACAGTGCCACCAGCGAACTGAACATCGTCCATGTTGCGCCGCAGTCTTTTGAGACGATCCTAGTCGAACCGGATGATATTACTACCGAGGTAGTTGTCGATGCCGACGGCACCAAAAGAATCATCGTGAAAAAATTGCGACGTACTACCACGGTCAATAAACAAACTACCCAGCAACACATGTCCACGTTGTCGACGGCACTCGGAGACGCGCCGCTGATGATGCAAGCTTACTCGGAGGCTGCGATGAGAGATCAGCAAATCACCGTGACCAAGACAAGACCAGATGGTACCATAGAGACTATGACGAGACAGATTTACGGCGGCAAAGTCACCACAGGCGCCTCCGCCGAAAGTATCAATGTGGAAGAATACGAATCCGAACCTCGGTACACGCACATGGTGACACAGGGCCAGATAGGAGATATCAGTTGCCGACCGATCGAAGAGGAAATACTGACGGAGGGTGGTGAATATCAAACAAGGACTTCCAGTGTTCACGCCATGGTACAGCAAGTCACTAAGCGAATCATTAAAAAGACGCACAGAATTATCCGGAAAGTTACTATTATAGATGGCAAGGAAACTACTATCGACGAAGTGATCGAAGAGCCTGAAGAGATAGAGATAAACGAACAGGATATACCGCACATCAGTATCAATGTGGTTAAAAGCGAGGATCAGAAAACTATACTCCCGGCGAGAGAAACATTCGAAATACAACAGCAAAAAGCAACAGGATCAGAGGTCCCAATAGAGCGTACTCCTGAGAGTTCGATGCAAGGACCATTTTTTGGACCGTTTGCTAAGGATATAGCGAGTCAAGCTAAAACAAAAGAAAAAATCGCAGAGAAACCGACCACGGAAAAAAGTGATGGCATCGTGGAAATTGACACATTGAACATTGTAGATAAAAATATATCGTCAGAAGAACCTTTAATGACAGATTCTAAGACAAAGTTAGCAGATTCCGAACAAATTGCAATGCTCTCTCCTCCAGGAGAACATGTATCAGAATTGGAAAATTTGATTAATGTTCCAGATGATGAAAACGTTTCTACTGTACAACGTGATGAAGATATAATACCAAAAGAAATTGAAATACAAGTGATGAAAGAATGCGAACATTTCTTGACTGAGGTAAATGACAGTAAATACACTCGTTATCGATAATCAAGCGCTAATTGATGCTGAACGATCTGCCGTTTTGCAGACTCCTGTCGAAGAAATCCCTGTTTCACAGACAGTACAACCGGAATCTCTAAAATCGCCATTAGAGCCGACCGTAACAGATGACGAATCGGTGGTTCCCCAAGACTACTTGTAAGTCTGACGATGCACCAATAAAATTCGAAACACCCAATATCGAGCTAGAAAACGGCACGGTAGAAGTAGAAATGCACCACGATGTTAGCAGCACTGTAGAAACTGATACAAATGTCGATATATTGAATGTCATTGTGTTAGAAGAGAAAGACGAAAAGGAAGGAATATTACAGAAAGACGAATCACCCAAAAGTAAAAAAGAAGATATAATCTTAACATCACTTCAACAATCGGAGCCACAAAATGGATCGATCATTCTATCGAGTGAATTGGATATTGTTAAATCTAACGAATATACAGAAATATCAAAAGATGTCGAGACACCACTTAAAGAACAAGAAATATCAGAAGAAAAAGAAGAAGATAATCAAAAAGATGTCGAGACACCACTTAAAGAACAAGAAATATCAGAAGAAAAAGAAGAAGATAATCTAAAAGATGTCGAGACACCACTTAAAGAACAAGAAATATCAGAAGAAAAAGAAGAAAATAATCTAAAAGTTATGGAGACATCATTTAAAGAACAAGAAATATCAGAAGAAAAAGAAGATAATCTAAAAGATGAAGCACTCAAGCCAGAATACAAACCGGGATTCCATAAGATTGAAATATCTTTATCTGTGAGTAAAGAAGATGAAGAAGTGGAACCATTGGTGTCCATCAAAACCCAAGCAGAACAGTCCGAGATTGCTCCGTACAGCATAGTCAAAGAGAATGTAGACATTAGTCTTCCGACAGATAAAAGAACGACAGAAGTAATATACGATAAGATTGTACAAACTAGCGCTTTTCTTACAGCTGAAAAGGGAACGGAAACTATACAACAAATAGTTACGGCAGACAAATTTGTCGATGTTACATTGAATCCCCAGAGCAAAGCAAATCAGACACGACGAGTGATGAAAATAGAAAACAGCAATATTACAAAGAAAAGTCAGAGTCCTCAGAAAAACCTGTAGAAGCAGAATCCAGCACTTCTATCGCTACATCGATTGCTGAATCTGTGGAGATTAATGTTCCATCATCTAATTCGTCTAAACATGTTAGTGAACAGCCGCAACCGGATGTTGCAGAAATTATCAAATCTATTACTGAATCGTCTTTAAGCTTAGATGAATGTTATTGTGGCCGAAGAAAATGGCTATCAACCAGATGATAATGACGTATTGTCGATTACATCGAAAGATGATCATGGCATAAAAAGAAAGAGAAAAAAGAAGAAAAAGCAAAAGATTCGATTAATTCAAGATGAAGATCTAACTCAAGTGCCTAAAACCAGTAGTGATGATGCAACATTTACAGATGATAGATTTTCCTTAGATAGTCCTAAATTTGAAAGAGAAGATGACATAAAAGAAGACAATGTAATAAAAGAGGATAATAAAGCAATGGAAAGAGATGATTTAGAAAATATAATAAAGCAAGAGGATCAAGCAAAAGAAATTAACGTTGAAGAAACATTAGAAAAAGAAAGTATTATTGAATATAAAATTGAGTTAGATGACGCAAACACTCAAACGACTATAGAAACATGCGATGTTTCGACTTCACTTACTCCAAAGATAAAAAAGGAAAGCTCCTCCATGTCTATGCAAACATCTCCTGAACCACTACCATTAACTTTAGAAGAAGAGATTCAAACAGATAAAACTGAAGAGATTCATAATGAAACGCAAACAGTTTTAGAACCCACACTTGATCTTATCGCGCAGAATATCGTGGAAGAAGCTCCGGAAGTCGAAGATTTGGGCATACAAACTATGACACCCGAAACTACGCCGATGGAAGAGTTTGCTATTCAAACTAGTCCAATCGACGATGTCCCTATAATCGAAACGGAAGATTCTCAAGCACAAACAATTGGAATTGATGTTTTGTCTACAGAAATGCAGACTTTACCTGTTGAAGTAGCTTCAATGATAACAGATGAAACTCAAACAATAATAAATACTGCGATGGAAGTCGAGCAACAAACTACTCCACCACCAATGGCAGAGAAAGTCATTCTACAAGAAAGTGGCATTCAAACATTATCTCCAAAAGTACCCGAATCTTTAGAAAAAGATGTACAAACAAGTGTCTCGGCTAGTCCGGAACAACCAGAGGTTTTGCATGCAGATACTCAAACAATCGCAATGCTTGAAGCGCCTACTGAAACAATTGAAACACAAACAACACCCGAAGAAAGTCCTCGAGAGCCGCAAGAAACCGAAATACAAATCAAATCAATCAAAGATACTACAATGCAGACGAGTCCAACCGTTGTCAGTCCAGAACCTGTACAAGTATGCGAAGAATCTATTCAAACCATCATCGAAGAAACAAAGCAGGAAGAATCACAGACTAGTTTACCAGAGGAAAGTCAAACCTTCGATAGTTCGGTGCAAATAGAAACAGAAGACCTGATACCACAAATCGAAAAAAGTGTACAAAATATTCCTGACGTGTGTGAAATTAGCGCACAAACTTCATTGGAGAAAGAGAGTCAACCGACCGAGATGACATCAATATCTCAACAAACAACATCAATTCCAACTCATACCGTTGAGATATCTACGGAAGATTTTAAAATAGAAACAGCTGAAAAAGAAAATGCGAATGAAGCGCTCATTTTAGAGGAAGCAATCAATTTAAAAAAAGAGACGAAAGAAGAAGAAATAATATTTACAGAAATAATAGAAACTTCAGCAGCACCTGATGTACAAGTACGAAAAATAGAAGAGATAAAAGAGGTAGAAGTTGTGAGTGACAAGCTTTTTACAACGGTTCCAGAAATTGTCGAGCAGAGAAAAACATCTGTCGAAAAAGAAATATATCAACTTTCTGAAATACCTATTGTAGAAGATAATTTAAAATCATTAGATATTAGCGCGAAAACGGAAGAGGCTACGATATCGGAAAGGGACACTACTCCGGATACATCATTTGAAATTCACGTTCACACGACCATAGAACTATCTGCCAGTGACACGCTCGATAGTGCTACATCTGCTAGCAAAGAAACGTCTGATAGTTCGCAGGACACAACAATTACCGAAGATCTCAACAACGAAGCGGATATTGAAGATCACAATAGCAAGACAATAAAACGACAAAGAAGGAAGAGAAAGCACAAAACCATAAAGCTCAATCTGTCTAAAGACAAATCAGAGTTTGAATCCATATCTGAGCAACCAATGCAAACCCAAGATACTACCTTGAAATCGTCTTCATCAGATCAGATCGAATTAGATCGAATGAAATTAGAGGATATTGCATCGAAAACTATAATAGAAAGTACGACTCAATATGCTGAAGAAGATAATCAGGACATACCAGATATTTCAACTACTTTAAATCAATTTATGATCGATTCAAATTACCAAATTCCAGAAACAACAGCAATACCGGAAGTAGTGCAAACACCATCAGACCACGAAAAATCGTCTACAATTATATCTACACAGTCGTCTCCTGAACCAATGGATACCACTGAAGAGCCAGAAATCGAGCAAACTATTTTCAGTAAAGAATACATTAAATCAGAGTTTCAAACAGAGCCTACAACATCGCCTGCAACTTTCCTTCTAGAAAAATCTTTAGAATATGATATCAAGTCACAATATCAAAGAATACCACAAGCGATGCAAGCTGCTAAGATAATAACTGATCGAGTGAAGACTCTACAGAACACAAACGAGTCAAGTTACCTAGGTAATATTTTACACATTGCACATCTCGAAGAAGTCACCACGGAGAAACTCGTGGAAGAACGCTCGTCGGATGTTCGCAAAGAATTGGCGCAGCTAAGAAATGCTGTTGAAGAGAACGACGTGATACCATCGAAGAATCCTTTGTCACCATCGTCGAAACAATCTCAACTTGGCTGGAAACAATCGAGTACCGAATCTTTCTGAACAAAGAATGTCCGACTGGACCCTCTCACGATGATGCTAAAATGTTCATCGAATTAAAAGACGAGATGAATCATGTCAAGGAAAATGTTTGCGAGCTCGATGACATTTGGAAGCAACTAGAGCCGAGCTATCCGGAACAAGAACAGGAAAGATTACAAAAATGTATGAACGCTCTTGAGCATCAAATAGAGATTATCGAGCATTTTACAACTAATGGAGAGGAACATG
Organism: Nylanderia fulva; assembly: GCF_048542155.1. Taxonomy (NCBI): domain Eukaryota; kingdom Metazoa; phylum Arthropoda; class Insecta; order Hymenoptera; family Formicidae; genus Nylanderia; species Nylanderia fulva. The sequence goes on along the minus strand of NW_028191058.1, from coordinate 235,963 downwards.
CTAGCAGACAACTCGCAAGATGGGACGAATTTCTGAACGGCCTGAACAATGTGTATAGGTAAGATATCTCATGCAAAAATATTGATAAATGGCAATATTGATAAATGATATTTTATATTTTTATTCGATCTAAATTCAGAAACAAAATTCGAAATAATAGAAGAGAGAAAATTCAAATAACTTTAAGGGGATTCTAACGCCTGTTTTATCGCCGATAAAACAAGACGATGTTAGAATTCCCTTAATATTATTTAATACGAATTTTCTATATTAAAATATTCAATTTTACTTACAGACTAATCGACGAGCAACGTAAACAACTGGATAACATAATTGAAAGTGAATGTTCCACACGCTGGAAATTACAGGAACTCGATAAATTGGAAAACATAAATCGCTGCCACATGTCGAAAACTAGTAAACTTCTCAATATCACTTACGAATTATTGCGCGATTATCCAGGCAAAGTTATACCCGACGAAACTTACGCCGCACACGAAATGACGAAGATCATCGAACATAGTGTGTATGTCGAACGAGAGCGTCTTCTCCAATTGCTTGTTTTAGCTGAAGAATATGAGCAAACGCTTCAGGAATTCGCGCAAATCACCGACATTGCTGAAAATCTACTAGCCAGTCCGATATCAGTAACGAATCTGGAATACCTTCAAGAGGAGATGCAGAAACACAGAAAGTTCTTCGTCAACTTGAATCACTGTCGCGCAATCCTCGAATCGTTGGAAGGCAATCTTGACCCTGAAACTAGAGCCAAACACTCCGGTCTGCACGAAGAGCTTCATGATAAAGCGACAGCATTGCTCGATCAAGCAGCTTCAAGAGCGCAACAAATGGCATTGGCCGCGTCACGATGGATGTTATTAGAGCAAAGTGTGAAAGAAGAGAGAGGATGGCTCCAAGTTGCGCATCAACGGGTTCCTGATCTTCAAACAGTCACCTCGACCGACTACGATCAATACATCTCTTTATATCAAGTTAGTAATTTACTACTTACAAAAAAAATTAAAATATTTTGATTTTTTAAAATTATATTTCGATTGGCTATACAAATTGATAAATCCTTTTCTATAATTAAAGTATTAATATTAATGTACCGCGCAAGCTTATAATTTCAGGTAATAAACAATCCGTATAGCCAATAAATAGATTTATAATCGAATCTAACCTCACTTTTTGATCGATGACACAAAACTACTCCGGCATCCTCTTAAGGCTCCTGAGTCCTCGCCATGTTGTGACGTCAGAGGCGAGAAAACACAGGCTAAAAATTCTTACATGCCATTTTTAGATAAAAAGATACTTCAACATCGCCGGCGAGGGCCCAGGAGCCTTAATTATTCTATAAAAACTTAAACGATTTGTTAATTTGTTACGTTTTAGTCTCTATCATCAGACGTAGCAACCCATCGTGCACGATTAATTCAATTATTTGAGGTGGCCTGTAGTCTTCGCGACCTTATTAACATCGAGGATCCCGAAAATCGTTACGGTGAAATCTTGGACGTAATTGTAAAACTGCAAGACAACATTGAATCCTCCTTGAGAAGATTGCTGGCCTTCAGAGAGAGTTGGAATAACCAAGAAACATTAATGAGCCGTGTGGAACAGTGGATGACAATGGCTGAGAAGGAGCTCGCCAGATTACGTCATCTATCAGGAAGTTCCATACGTCAGTTCTGGGTAAGCACATTTTTGCATATATTGTAAATATATTAAATATATGATACCCAATAATCTTAAGCAAAAATATTTATTGGTGGTCTGTACTCGTACATACATTAAGATCACGGTTTCCAACGCATTTGGCCTCGTGCCATTAAAAGCATATGGCTTCGTCTTCGAGAGTCGTATTTTTAGCACAATTAAAACGAAAATCTTACGTCATCGTTATCGTCTCGTCATTTTTTATCAAACAATTTTTTATCACATTTTTTTTATCTACGAATTTTAATACAAAAATATCTATGTATATACATATAAGATATGATTTCTTATTTTAAATAATGCACATGAATATCTTAAAAACTATCAAGAAATGTGGCTCAGATAAAATTGGATAATTTTAAAAGAGAGATATCTCTAATATTAATAGTTTTATTCTAGATCAAAATGTAGAAAAGATATGTGAGAAACCCAACTATAGTTTTGCGTTAAGAGTCAAATTCAGTCCCCAAATTAAAGATACATTTAAAAAATTCTACATCGATGTTTTATTACACTTGCAGGAATTAAAGGCACAATACGAGGTTCACAACAACATGCGTAATGAAGCAGACAATTGCTTCGAGCAAGCTTTACAAATTATACCTTTGTCAGACGAAATATTACAACGACAATTTTATTACGAATTGCAAGATCGTTGGAACGAGATTAGCAACAAGATCAACGAGATTCAAATAGATGTTACTCGCAGCATTTCCTCAGAGGAGATTTCCTCGAACGAGAAACTGAAGCTATTTGAAAAGGAGTTAAACGAATTACGAATAACTATTAATAGCTTTTATGGAGTATTGAAGACGAAAGAGGAACTCGATTTATACATCGAGAGACTCACAGTGCTTTTCGACAGAATTTCTTTCATTCAGGACGAGATAGGTCGATTGGGTCTCTTACCGCAGTCTTTCACAGCAACGGAAAGCGAAAGAGTCGGAGTTTTGTTATCATCGGCTCGTTGTATAGAGGGGCAAATAGGCTGAAGAGCTGGATTCGGCGCAACTGCTCAGAGAAAAGATTCAGCTTCTCCAACGCGGACTGGGTCGCTTCAGGAAGGCCTATAAAAGATTGTCGACGACGCTGGATCAGTGCGAGAACAGCGAAAAACAGGAAAGCGACCTGGTGGCCGCGGCTGTGAATCATTGTCAATCAGTCGCAGATGAGTTGGCGATTCTCTGGCAAGATCTAATGGCGTTAAGACAAATGTTGCATAATTTGCCAACTGGCATGAGAGTAACAGTATCGCCGGTGGGCATCGAGAGAGACCTGTCTAATATACAGGATGTGCACACCGAACTCGAGTCGAGATGCTCGCGTTTACTTTCATTGTTGACGAACAGACTCGAATTGTGGCGACGATTCGAAAGGCAGTTGGAAGCGGTGCAGCAATCTGTTCAAGAAGCCGATTACATGATGGAGCTATTAACCGTCCAAGGCTCTGTCGATTATGATAGACTGCTAAAGGCTACCGAACGACTCGAGGTGAGTAATTTTTTTAAGTCGTTGAAAAATCTGGTTAAAGAAGATTTTTTTTTCTTTTTTCTTCTTCTGCTTCTTTCTCTTTCTTCTTTTTCTTCTTCTTTTACTTTTTATTTACTTATTTACTTATATATATATTATTTTATATCTTATATATATAAGAATAAAAAGTAAAAGAAGAAGAAAAAGAAGAAAGAGAAAGAAGCAGAAGAAAAAAAAAGAAGAAAAATCTTCTTTAACAAGATTTTTACATTGTGTGTGTGTAAGAAATTCTTTTTGTTCTTTCTTCTCGTTTTCTTCTTTTTTTCTTCTACTTCTCTTTTTTCTTCTTTTTTTATATATATGCAGGGCGTTTCAGAAGGAAGGTTTATTCTAGCACATGATTGTACACATCATTTTAAGCAAAAAGTTTATATAAACATATGTTCTATTCTAAACGGTTATAAAGACACAACGTATTCAAGTTTAAAAACAAATACTTGTATTAAATTGGTAGAACGTATAACTTCCTATTGTATTAAAATCACAAATCTGCTTATAAATACTAAATTTATGTAGTATATACCGAGTGTCCGGTGACTCGCGTTTTATACGTTAATGAGAGATTCCTGAGGCAATTTGGAGACGATTTTTCCTCAGCAAAAACAATGAGAAAGGTCATCATTTTTTTAATGTTCTCAATTTTTGAAATCATGTATCTATGTAACTAAGCCTTAAATTAAAATTTTATTACAATAAACTTTACTAAATTAGTAAAATTAACTAAAAAAATGTAGTTTTATTAATAATTTATTTTTACAAGACTTAGTTTACAAAAAAGTTTTTATTTTCAATCATTTATAACTCAAAAATTATTGGTGCCTGGACATTTTCGCTGAGGAAAAATCGTCTCCAAATCACCTCAAAAATCTCTCATTAACGTGTTAAACGCGAGTCATCGGACAGCCACCTGTATATACATTATTTTGTTTAATTTAACCGAATATAATTACACACGCAAAGCAAATAAGTTATATTATTCTTTGATAATAAAATCTCAAAAATTGCGACGCATGCATGCAAAAATTATTATTGCAATCAATGCGTAAAAATCTATTAATTAATTATGCAACGCATAAAAATTCAAAATTTTCTAGAAGAATCTTTTGTGATCAAATATCTACGCTTTCATTAAACTCGCGCAAGACTCCATACCCCATACGTCCGTCACGCTGCACGCCTTACGGGAGACTGATCCTCGTGGCCAGTAGATCCACTGATCATGTGACCATCGGTCCCGCGGTCCAAATACCCCGCACATAAATCAATCTCACGCGAACCGCGGAGCGTAACAGATGTATGGGATGTATTAATCTGATAAAAAGGATAGAAAGAGAGAGTTGCTTTTGTCGGACTCGATTCATTATTGATTTTATGAATCACGTAATTAACAAATGTATTATATTTCTATGCATGCATTGCAATAATAATTTTATACATGCGTTGCAATTTTTAAGGTTTTATCAAAGAATAATATAACATCGTTTCACACACGTAATTATATATTCGATTAAACAAAATGAGAAAAAAATGTATAAAGAGATACATAATAATTTTTAAACAATACAATAGAAATTCGACAAATTAAAATCATATACATATAATAAAAATTCGACAAGTTAAAATTATATACATAATAGAAATTCAACGAATTAAAATTATGATCATATTCGTAGCATCAAGCAACTATCATCGCAAAGATTAACAATTTGACAGTTGTAAAATAAATAATAGAAATAATCAAAGGCGCGCTTGTGTAATCTAGTTATATTAAATTTTCGTTGTTTCCTATTACTATGATATTACGAATGTAAACATTAGGATCACGTTTCATAAGGCACTCATGCACTCAATTATTGTTGATTAATTGAAATCATTATTTATTAATTAATATTAATTATTCGAATGCATTGTAAGCTTATAATTTCATGTACATAAATATTTCACATAGAGTTTGATTATATTTTAATAAATATATTTGTCCTTAAAACTGAATTCGTTGTATCTCTTTCTTACCATCCAGAATAGGACACATTTATATAAACTCTCTTACTTAAAATAATATGTGCAATCATGTCCTAGAATGCTGATCATTTCTCTTGAAACATCCAATATATATTTACAAAAGAAGAAAAAAAGAAGAGGAGGAAGAAAAAGAAGAAAACGATCCAATAATGTCTTCAAAGAAGAAGAAAATTTTATGCGTATACATACAATAAATTAAAATTGAGATGAATAAAATCATCAGTGTCTCAAAATATAATAATATTACATTTTGTATTTTCTGCGAATGTGTGTGGATAATATTAAAATCGAAAGCATTGACTAAGCAACACGAAATAGATTCCAATTTCAAAACTTTCGAGCAACTTTCCTCGCGGCTTATTGGACAATTAAAATCGTACACACGCGTTACGCGCAGGCGTAACACACATTTTCGTTCTCACTCGCTCGGAGCCGCGTTATCGCTCGCAGCCGCGGTGCCTATCAGTACCGCTAGACCCACGGTCACGTTTACGTCGCTGCCGAGAATATCTTCGGACTCTCGTATAAATATAATATTTCGAGACGTGTGTTGTGTTGTTCGAGTATTTTGACCTATACTATCGTTCGGTCGTGGCCGACAAGATATAAACGTGCGTCATTTGCAAATTTGTCGCTCAAAGAAGAGCCTCGCAATTCTCTGTTGTTAAAATTTCAACGAAGACGAAACACGATAAATAGCTTCAAGGTAATGTCGCACCCAAATATGTTGTAGATAACGAGCATTTTTTCGAATAAATGCAAAACATCGCGTTTATATGATAGATATAAATCAAACTGCAGAAATAATAATAATAATAATAAAACATAATTCAAATAATATTGAAAATCGGATTTCCGAAGCAATTTCCGAAGAAAGTTAATACGGTGTCAAAATTATAAGAACTTAAAAGTTTTTAAATGATAATTCACACATAATGTCTTTAATGTGTTTTAAATGATATCTCTAATAAAAATGCGCGTGTAATTTGATAATTAAAACCGGCTACACTTTTATACGATCAAAAAATATCGTGGCGTACAAATAACTTAACGTAACTTCAAATATACCGTATTTCGCGTGCTTGATAGACCGATTAATGATTTTTTAACGCTCCATTGCTGCGGAATAAACGCATTTTTAAGCACACCTTTTACCTGTGATAAAAAACCGGATGTACGTACAATGCATATATATATATATATATATATATATATATATATATATATATATATATATATTTATATGCATTGTACGTACGCATAAAAAATTACACGTATATATATATATATATATATATATATATATATATGCATTGTACGTACATCCGGTTTTTTATCACAGGTAAAAGGTGTGCTTAAAAATGCGTTTATTCCGCAGCAATGGAGCGTTAAAAAACGCGTATATATATATATATATATATATATATTCGTGTAATTTTTTATGCGTACATATATTACAATGCATTATGCATCGATGAAACGCAGGACAGATAATTACTCTGTGAAAATTCGCACACAAGAAGAATTATTTATTTCGCAACGGGTGTGGTTCTTTTTTTTATCAATTATCATTTTGTTCTTACGACACACATATGATTATTTCGTGATCGCATGAATGGATTAGTTCTTTGCAAAGAGAGAGAGAGAGAGCACAACCGCATTTTTACTGATATATTTACCGTTGAAAACATTTAATAAAATTCTTGTTTGACGAGTTTTATGGATTTCTCGATGTATCGCGTTTATGATTTTTATCGATATTTAACTCCGAGCACAATCGATTATTTTTCGCATAACGACAAAATATAATTACGTAAATATTTATTTCCAATTTTATTATACATAGCGTTCTATAAGATGAAAATTTTTTATGATAAAATATTGTATCAAAACTTTTATTTTGTTATTAATCTCATTATAAATTAAAATTCAAAATATCTTAATTAAAACATAATTTATTAAATAACTTAAAAAAATGTGCACTATGTCGGAGATATATTTGTAAGAATAATTTTTTATGTCGTAATGATTAATGTTATATGAGATCATCGGCCTTTTTTGTATGTCAAACCATTGCATTGTTTATGCATCAAGGCAAAACATATTTGAGATAAATCTATGCATCTTTATCTATCGATGCATAATATGTATTAAATCAGCATATATTACAGACCTGCAGTCGTTACAAGCAACAGGTTGCCTGTAACAAAATATAATGTACGTAAAGCAAAGAATGTACGTGTATGTGCATACATATAACTTATTGTGGATCTTTCTTTTATATACGATCAATCGAATTAAAAAACGATTGCATTAAATACATAATTATTTTTATGATTTTTTGTAAGGTCACGTGAAATTGCATGTTTGTTAAAATACATCTATGATCAATCAATATTAAAAACGTCAACGGGCAATAATAAACATAATAAAGAAAATTATTCGACACTTTTTCTCTCAAAAATAAATTAATATTAAAACAATATGGATATAATTGTGTTGCAATGACGTATTATAATTGTATGTAGTTAAATATAATGTCGTTTAATTTCTTGACTTTCTGAGATGCAATCATTTCAATTGACTAACGATGAGATGTATTTTTTTTTTGTATGAGTCTTCCTGTGATAAGAGTCTTCCTGTAATCTTTGCGATGCTGCATATACACATTTTTATAGATGAATATATACTAGAATTGCAGAACGCGTTGGAAAATTAATGTGAATAATAAATTAATAATTGAATAAATTTAATTTTACATACAATGTATAATAGCAAAATGTATAAAGCACAAAGTGCAACAAAATATGAATCAAAAATAGCTATCATATACTTGATTTATTTATTTTGATAAACAATTTTACAAAAAAATATTTACAATTTTACAAAAATAAAGTATTTATAATTTTACAAAAAACTATTTACAAAACATATTTTTTACGTCATAAATTTTTTTCATATTTGATAGAAAGTGGTGTTCAACACATCAAAAGCGCGACAATTTTGATTTTTTTTGGAAAACTCGTGAAGAGATGAACGAACTCAAGTAAACGCGACATCAAATTATTTCAACCACGTCCTGACCGAATTCGTGCAAGCCTCAAAACATCTCGTGCGCATATATGGTTTGAGGTATTGCGGTATGCGAATTTATTTATAGAGAGTGATTTATAAAACACAAACGATATGCCTATACTTTCTTCGAAATGTCTGGCGCGAAACTTTTAATAAAAAAAGTATAATTTTTATATTTTATTTTTTCAAAATATAAATATATATGAATAGATGTGGGAAAAAGTAAAATACTTATATATAAATAATAAGTTTTATTTCTAATAAATCTTACTAATATAGCGTTTTATAAGACTCAAAAATTAATGACAAAATATTTTCTCAAATTTTTATTTAATCTAATAAATTTGTTATTAATCTGATCATAAATTATAATTTAGAATATCTAATTAAATTATTAATATTTTAATTCAGAATATCTAATTAATTATTATTATTTTCATAATTTATTATAAGTTTATTATTATTTATCATAATTTATTTATTATTAATTATAATTTATCTATTATTATTTCCATAATTTATTATAATTTATTAATATTTATTATAACTTATTTATTATTATTAATTATAATTTATCTACTATTATTTTGTTTAATTTAAATAATTTAAAAGAATAGCATTATGTAGCATTATCTTATCTTTATATAAATAATAAAAATATGTATTATCTATATCTGCATATCTTACAAAAAAAATGTTATTTTTACTAAATTATATCTAAGATAATTCAAACATTAATTTGGTGAGAGTCATAGCACACAAAAATATTTAAGTAATAGAACTAACAATAAAAGTAGTAAGCGATAAAAACTTATAAATAAAAATGTGAATATATTTTTATATTCCTTTTATAATTTACATTTTTTATAACAGCGTTTACATAAGCGATCTTCAAAATAATATTATCTGGAAGTTATCTAGATAAATCGCTATATAATATTTTATCTAGATACTTTTCTTTTATCTAGTTACATTTAAAACAAAATCATCTCTTTATGTTACCCAAGATAAATCTACATATTTTTATTTTATATATTTATCTAGTTAATTTTAAAATCATCTAAGCGCAACCACGTTGATTTCTAACCCTAAAAGCACCTTTTCATGTATCGCTTATCGCTCGTTTTCGGCGATATAATGACGTCACGTAATCACTAGCGACATGATTTTGTAGTTGGATTTTTCTAACTACAAGCGATATTAACAAGCGATCTTGAAAAACAACTTTGAAATTTATGAATCAAATGGATAATAAAAGTGTAAAAAATTTTATAATGAATATTAAACATGTATAATAATAATAATATTTTATAATATTATTTTATATATGTAATGAAAATGTAAATATAAATCTGTTGATATAGGTTATGTCAAAAATATAACAATCTTTTGTATAACAGCAAGAAAGCATTGAATTAAATTAAATATATGTTACACTTCATTATCCATTTGATTCATAAATTTCAAAGTTGTCTTTCACACTTAAATTATTAATATCGCTTGTAGTTAAAAAAATCCAACTAAAAATCATGTCTCTAACGATTCCGTGACGTCATTATATCGCCGAAAACAAGCGATGAGCGATATATGAAAAGGTACCTTTAACACATATCCCGAAGACGTTCCGAGAACATCCTGAGGATGTTCGAATGTCCTCTGGATATCTTCTGAATATCCTCTGAATATCTTGCGGACATGTTGTGCTATTAGAGAATGCTCGTGATAATATTTGCAAATATTAAACGTGTTTTTCTCTATGTTTTCTTGTTTTTACGACAGGGTCTGAACGGCGATTTGGGCGCACGAGAAATTCTCGTCGGCGAATTACGTGCCGCTGCCGAACCTCTGCGGGAGAGCTGCGCCGTAGAAGTCCGCGAGAGAGTCGACGCCATAGTAAATGAAGCCGTGCAAGCCTGGGAGGACACGAGGGCCGAATTGAGCGCCCTTTGCACCCGATACCAGCACGCCTGCAGACTCTGGCAGCAGTACAGGGACTCCAGCGCCGCGGTGAAGGCCTGGGTAGACACACAAATGAACAGTGTGATAAACTTGCCACCGGAGGAGGCAGTCAAGCAGGTCAAGGTAGGGTTGATGTTGACCTAGAGACTTTTTATCCCCGTTACAAGTTAAATATATGTATATGAGGAGCTATTTTAAAAAGTAAATAGCCTGTATATACTTTCAAAATTTTCCCGGAAACGGAGGATAGAGAGAACGTGCTAATTTGCTAAAAAGTATAGGCAAAAGTAGGCTCATATATAACCCATACAGTACAAAATGTTATGAATGTTTTCAAAAAATATTCCTAAATATTTCTATAAAATATTGCATAAAAATATATTAAAATAGGTATTTAGAAATATTTTTAAATAATTAAAAAATTTTTTGTAATAAGATTTTTTTAAATATTTTAAAAAACTTTTTAAAATATTTTTTAAAATGTTCTTCTTTATCGCTCAAATAATATTTTCCTAAATATTTGATACATATTTTTGAAATATTAGTTTAAAACTATATTAAAAAATACTTTTTAAATATGAAAAAGCAGACATAGAAATATTTTAAAAATATTTTCGAGAATTATTTTATCTTTTAAGAAATATTTTTAAAAGATTTTTAAAATATTTTGTGCTGTATGGGAAATTAGTATTCAAATGATGATCTTTATAATAACAGTACTTTCAAGTAAAATTCAAACCTGGATGGATTCGAATTTTTCATAAAAAAAATAGTTTTAAATATATTCAAATTTAAATATATTCTTGATTAAATATTTTTGAATCTTCTATAAGTATTTTGATGATATCATAGACTTTTTATCTTAAAATTCGAGTATTATTTATAAAAAATTTGAAAGAAACAACTTATTATTCTAAATTTAATTACTTTGTAATAAATACAATGTATGAAATATTATTTTTTATGAGTATTTTACTCCAATTCTAAAAAATAAAATTTAATTATTAATTATTATTGTATTTGCAACTCGGATTTTTAGATACATATTGATGCCATCTTTAATTTTTGTAAAAAATTAATAAATTTAATTTAATTTAAAGATATGTAATATATAGATAGTGTTAGAATGCTGATTTGGAACATATCTGAAAGAGTAGTTAAGCAACAGCTATTAATCAAACGCACCTGATAACTAAGATACTTGACAAATAATGTCGCAGCTGGGATAATAATAACTTTCTGCGTTTATACTTTTAAATGCTGATTCATGAATATTACGCACATTTTAAATGAGCTGTATAATAGAATAGTATCAATAACTGATTTTTATATTCATTATTTTCTATATATCTTGTTAATCTTTTTAATCAATGCAATTCATTTTTTTCAACAAAATATTATTTACATTCAATAGGGTGTAATTAAAATATGTATGGAGAACACCATCAGATTCTGACCAATTTAGAAACGATTTTGATACAGCAAAATTGTCGAGGGAGATTATCATTTTTTGCACGTTCCAAATTTTTGCCATCTTGTATCTTTTGTAACTAAACCTTAAATTAAAATTCTATTAAAGTAAACTCTATCTGAAATTAAGTAAGACTGAAGAAAGTATAGGTTTTGTCAATATTTCAACTCTACAAAGTTTAGTTTATGAAAAGTTTTTTTTCAATTATTAAAAACTTAAAAATCATTGGTGCCTTGACATTTTCACTGAAGAAAAATCATCTCCAATTTTGCCAAAGAACTTGTTGGTGTGTTTCGTATATATGTTTCAATTACATCTTGTAAGGAAAATACTAAATATTTTTTTTGCAATAACAAACAAATAAAAAACATAAATATATATTATTAAAAAACGATAAACAAACATTATATCATTCCTTGAATAATTAAAGAAAATACTAAATAAATATTTTTACAATTTTCGTACCATACGCGCTTCTCAGTAAATTCAAAAAATTAATTTTTTTGCAAAAACAAACATAAATATATTATTACAGAAAGTTTATCATCCCTTGAATAAAGAATACACATATTAAAAGAAAATACAAAATATCAAATATTTTTACAATTTTCGTATCATACGCGCATCTCAATATATCAAAAAAAAAAAAAAAAAAAAAACCTAAATATATTATTAAGGGCTGATAAACAGGCATTATATCATCCCTTGAATATAAAAGCCTAAAATATCGCTACTGCACGCTATGTGACGCTACGCACACAAAGAAGGGCTGAAGAATAGAGGTTGACTCATCATCATCATCATCCTCCTCGCTCACGTTCGCGCGTATATCGTAGCAGACGAATGGGCTAGCGAAGGGTAGGTCGTTGAGAGAATAGGGGCAAGAGGGTGAGAGGCCACACGGACGTGCGCATCGATCCCTGTCAGCGACACAGAGTACGCCAGTCTGATTCAGGGCGTTGGGACGTTTGCACAGCATCCAGCTGCACTCCCGACTACGAGCTCGCTTCCTCAAAGTCTCAAAGTCCCCATTTCACTTATCTCTCAACATACCTTCTTATCGCGTTCCACCTTATCGCGAAGACATTTAAACATTCGCGCCGTGTTTGTTAAGCATGAGCAGAGGCGCGTCCATGATACACAAATGGGTGTGTATATGTGCGTCCGTGCGTCGTTTATTTGTGATGGTGTATATATGAATGCGCACGATTTAGAAGACCATGTGGTCAGACGACGGGAAGCTGCGTAGCGGCGCACGTGTGCGCCCAGTTTTCGGAGCGACACTTCATACGAAGTCAAAAAGGCAGGAGGCATGAGTGACAATCTGGATTGAAGACATGTGCACGCCGGAGGAGAGGAAGGTAAAGGAGGGAAATCTATCGAGATCTATCGAAAAGAGTCGATTGGACCGCCACCGCGAACCGGAGATTCCTGCCCGATTATAACAACGGGACAGAAATAACTTTGGTGCTGCGAAAATCACGCGCGTATCGCCATTAAGTTCGTATTTTCGTCGCCTCCTGTTGCAACGATATAACAAGAAGTGAAAAACGAATTAAATTTGAATTTTTGATTTATTGAAAGTGTGTGTGGAATTTTCGTTATAATATTGATGTTACACGAAGATTTTCAAACAATTCGAAGGCTGTGTATAATACATAAAAAATTTCAAAAATTTTCAAAACTGAAAAAATTTTCCTATGCAACACAACTCTACAAAATCATATATGTCAAAAAATGAGAAACAAATTAATTTCAAATAAAAATTGAATTTTAATTAAAAATTTCTTGGAAGTGGACTTTTCATTATAATATTGATGTTACACGAAGATTTTTTTAACAATTCAAAGGTTTTGTGATACATAAGAAGTTTCAACAATTTTCAAAATTTTGAAAAAAAATTTCTACGCAAGTTTTGACATAACATAATCTCTACAAAATCATTTTACTACATTTAATTTTGACACATACATAGTTTAAATTAATATTTCTTTCTACACATGATTAATATTTTTTCTTTCCTGCTCTATGAAAACAGAATGAATATTACAATATATGTATATAGATAATAAATATATTACATATAATTATACGTATGACGAAAAGAAAATTTTTGAAATATTTTGAAATTTTCTATAGTAACTTTTACTATATGCAACTAATAAAAATTGTGAATAATTGTTAATTTATTATTTATTTAGTAATAAAAATTAAAATTGAAAGATATTCGATTTACAGATATTTATAAATAATGATCTTTGATAAAAGAAATTATATATAATATATTACATATATTAGTCCATATGTCAAAATCTTTTTTATAAGAAATTTATTTTGCAAAAATTATTTTATTTTTAAGATTAAGTTTTTAACAAATATTTTTAAATAGCTCTAATTTAAAGATATGTTGAAAACGAAATACCAGAAAATATCTATAATATGGAATAGAATTCAAAATATTTATTCTTTACATTTTGCGGAATAAATTAACATTAATATGCCAAAACTGTCGAAATAAATACTTTAGAGGCGGATGTTAGCGAATGTAAAGACCTTGTCTTATTTTAATTAATATATAATTATTTTACATGTTATTAACAGATATATAGATAACATATATGTATTTTGCAAACATTCATTTGTTTTTACATAAAAAATCGATACAAAGAAAGTACTCTTTTTAATCATGTGGACACTTATTCTTATTAATGTTGTTCCGATTTTATATAAATACAACCAAAAAGCTTTTAATATTAATGTAAGTTTAAAAAAATCATACGTATATTAATTATCTCATAACATATTTTATTTTAACATTATATACATGTATATATAATATTTACTTTAACATTGTTTAAAAAATAAAGCTCAATATTGCTATATATTTACAGTGAGACATTGAATGATGGAAATTAAATACACATTTATATACATACATTACGTTTTACGATGTTTTTGCGCATAAATTATAAAAAATACATAAAATTTTTTTGTTCGGATAATTATTTCGTCACATAAAAATATAAAATATTTTTCTCATTAAATGTGAAATGTGTATACATACATATATAATGATGAGAATTTTAAAATAGTATTTTTATGTAAACTTCGTTTCTATATATACATATGTGTAGAAGACATAATGAATACATTCTACATGTCTATAAATACCGAAGAATAAAGAAGAATAAACACATGTGCTTTCTGTACAGGAACTCTACATTCGTTCTAGATCTATTTCGTTAAATTGCATCTTGAGACGGAGAAAAATTTCCACAAGATTAATTTTATAAAAATTAATATATTAAATATATAAAATTAATATATTAGTACAAGAGTTTTAATTAAAAATTAATTTTTCTTACTGAAATGAAATATTAATATATAATATATATTATATACATATATAATTATCATTAAAATTAATAAACAATTAATAGTTGTAGAAATATATTTATATATAGTTTATTTCGGGAAAGTCCCTTCTTGAAAGAAATTTTGAATTTAAATGTAAAATCTTACATTTTACACGACTAGAATGTCAAATATGAATATATTGTAATAATTATTGTGTATAATAAATTTTTAAATTTTATATTATTTTTTGTAATTTATTCTATTAGTTTTTATTTTTTTATAATTATGATTTTATCATATATTATTTATTTTTAATTTTTAATTTTATTTTTGTCATATCAGAATAGCAAGCCCTTTCGAAATATTAGGAATTTAATAAAGTTAGTTTCTTTATTTTTACGTAAGAGAATTATATACGAAATATTCTACGATTCTCATATCAGTTTTAAATTAGTTTAATAATTTCTAATAGTTACAACAAATTTTTTTTAACATTTACACATACATATATATTTTAATAACATAAAAATTAAAATTAACAATTAATAGTTGTAGAAATATATTTATATATGACACTATATAAATAATTTATTAATTTATGTATATACATTTATAAATTAATAAATTATTTATATAGCGCTATATATAAATATATTTCTACAACTATTAATTGTTTATTTTAATTTTTATGTTATTAAAATATATATGTATGTGTGAATGTTAAAAAAAATTTGTTGTAACTATTAGAAATTATTAAACTAATTTAAAACTGATATGAGAATCGTAGAATATTTCGTATATAATTCTCTTACGTAAAAATAAAGAAACTAACTTTATTAAATTCCTAATATTTCGAAAGGGCTTGCTATTCTGATATGACAAAAATAAAATTAAAAATTAAAAATAAATAATATATGATAAAATCATAATTATAAAAAAATAAAAACTAATAGAATAAATTACAAAAAATAATATAAAATTTAAAAATTTATTATACACCATAATTATTACAATATATTCATATTTGACATTCTAGTCGTGTAAAATGTAAGATTTTACATTTAAATTCAAAATTTCTTTCAAGAAGGGACTTTCCCGAAATAAACTTGAGCAATATGCAGACGTGTGTTAAATCTTGAGTATATTTTGACTTCGTTTCAGATTTGCGAGGAGACACTGGCGGAACATAAGGAGAGACTGGCGGAATTGCGCGGTCTAGTAGCACAAATTGCATCGGACGTAGGTCTAAATGCCGATGGACCCCTGCACTGCGAAGTCGAGGCGCTCGGTCAACGACTCGAGGATGTTCGGGAAACTTTGTCGACTCTCGCGGATACGGTAGACGCTCATGTTCTCAATCAGGAACTTGCCCGTGGTGATTTATGTCAGACAAAAAATTTTCTAGACTCGGTCCAACAGGTATGTGTGCTTCCAATAATATTCCTCTTGTTTCTATATCTAATCATACATCAATCAAATCTCTTCCACTCGTTAATAACATAAGACACTCGATTGTTATAAATGTTGTGTTGATAAGTTTGTTATTTAAAATTATTAAATGAATACAAACAAGATAACGTTTGATTTTGTTTTGGCTTCTTTTAATATCTTTCTGTCAATCAAAAAATTTCAAAAAAGAATACATTAATCATTACAATAGAGAATTATATACTGAAGAAATGGTAGACGTATATTTGATGTATATATTCTTGAAAATTGTAATAGGATTTAAACAAGGAGACTTTATTCTTCACTTTATCACAGTATTGGAATACGATAGATCTGTTTAATTTTTGAGATTGTGCATTGAAAAAATAAACTTTGAGTCTTTATATTTTATAGGATTTATCTTCAAAAACAGTTTAAGTTGTCTTCACCGGCGAAACTAGTAACTAGTAACTTCATTAAAACAATTATTAGCTTCGTTAAAATAATAAAAATTATTCATTATTAATAATATCAAAGAAAAACATAATCAAAACATTGAATTGTTTAGATTTTATTTAATAATTTTAATAAATGTAAGCCCAAAAGTTGTAATATTCATAACTCGGTAGGGGCTGATTTGCGAACTTATGTTGATTGAAATTCTCTTCATTATTTTGATGTATTACTCACCCTTGTATTAGTCACCCTTAAAGTAGGACATCTTTTTTGTTACACCCTGCATATATAAAAATTCAAGTAATTTTTCTATCTTTAATGTAAAATAGAAAAGAAGAAAAAGAAAGAAAAATTTAGAATGTAAGAAAGGAAGGAAAAAAAAAAGATATAGCAAATTTGCTAAATTATAAAAAACGAAAGAGATATTCCACAAATTTTAAAAATATAAATACATATGACGATATATGTAATATTTATCCAGCGTGTTGATTAATTATCCTATCGTATTCTACATGCGCGAGTAAACGGCAACTTCGAAACCTTGGTCAATAAGACCTTCCTCAAATATCTTACAATTAAAATATTTTTCAAGGATTGATGTGTACCACATTTCCAGGTACTTAGAAAGTGATAGTTAGAGACCCGCGGCGTTAGGCCGCTTTAGTCTGATGTATTAACGCGTCCGTCAGTTCTCTGGGTGGTGCACCATTGGTGCTTGGCACAACCTCGATCATCGCTTCGCACGCGCGTTTATATTTTAATCGCAGTAGTTCCGAAACAATTTCTTATGTCAAGGCCGAAGGGCTTAACCCGTTGGTGGCAATTACATCAGTCACGAAATCTGCAACAGCTGAATGGCCGCAACGCCCGTGCACACAGGAGTCGGGCCAAAACTTTCGAACTTGGGAATGGTGCTATGTTCTCAAGTTACGTTTTTCAACGTGAATTCGTAGCCAACATTCATTGTCAACGTTGATCGGCATGTAAAAGCGATTCTGTATGACTGCATTCACGAAGAGAACATATATAACGTTTTGCATTATTGAAGAAATCCATGATTTCTTCTTCTTTTTCTTCTTTCAAAAACTGCACTTAAAGAGTAACACAAATTGCATTATATAAATAATTATTAAATCATAATTTCTTTTTCTCTTTCTTCTTTCAAAAATTGCATTTAAGAAGTAACATAACGTTATGTTACTAATTATTAAAATATGTGATTTCTTCTTCTTTTTCTTCTTTTGAAAACTACACTTAATAATAAATAACACGAGCCGCGTTATGTTGCCAACATTATTATTGATGTTTCGCTGGAAATCAATTGTATATGGCAAAACAATATTTCTTCATTTTTCTCTTCCTTTTTCTATCTTCTTCTCTATTTCTTTAAGATTCCATCCTAAATGAACGAATTGTAAAGAGTTTTGTCCGTCCATTTTCAGAATCTAATGACGGTGGGTCAAGGCGAATCTAGCGAGCAGCTTACAGTGTTGCGAAACCATCTTCTCGCATTGACTCGAACCGAACCGCAACTTCAATTCATCAAGGACCGCGCATTAGATATGTCTGTGCAAGAACCATCAGTGGTCGAGGTAATCCGATTATGGCAGCGTGTGTTCCAAGAAACGTTTCAACAGTACCACCGTTTGTCGACCCGACTGATCCGCTCGCAAGACGTGATTGCCGCGCTGAAACTCTGGGAGGAATATCTGACACATGTGCAGGACTTTCTGTCTACCGGCGTGCCGAGTGACTACAACGGCCTGTCGGAGCATCGGAATCTCTGTGAAATCCATCGAAAACTTCTACCCGAACAGCAAAATCTCATATTAACCGTACGACAGGAGGAAGAGCACGACAGATCAGTCGCCGAACAGTTCAACGCCTTAACGAGTCTACACAACGAGACGCTGGCGAGGATATTAGAACGACACGCTGCGGTGCGAGACAGAATATCGGCCTGGGACAAGTACAGACTGGATCAAAGTAAGCTGCTAACGTGGCTGAAGGAGGTCGAGAGAGAACGGCAACGTATGCACCTGCAATTCATTAACCTGAGACGGCTTGACAAGATTCTACAGCGAATTCAGGCGTTGTTGGACAAGGTGCCGACCGGCGAGACCCAAATAGAATCACTCCAGAAGCAGCAGGAGTATCTTCTGACCGATTGCGAAGAGGCGCTGGCCGTCTCGATTCGCATGGAACACGCCGCAAACGCGCAACGAATCGCCAATCTGCGAGCTGGTCTCGAAACCTGGAGAGACTTCGTTCAGAGGGTGCAGAAGCTCTACGAGGAACACATCGAGCAATCCAACACCGTCACGACGATCTTTCAAGAGATCAGTCAGGCGCTGAGTGCGGCCTTCCACGCGAGACCGGTGAACCTGTTTAAGACGAAGGAGCAATTGGATTCGCTTCAGCATTTGAAGAGTCGTCTGACCGACGCACAACGCAACCTCGAGTCCCTCGGTGTCATCACGGAACAGTTAAGGGAATGTCTAAGTCCGAGCGACATGAAGACCTTAAATCAGCACGATGCACTTCTGTCGCAACAATACGGCGATCTCGAATATCAATTGGCGCTGTTGCAGTACAGACTTACAGAACGTTGCAATCTTCATGGTCGATGGGAGAACAGGCTGAACAAGTTGTTGACATGGATAGAGGACACGACGCTCCGAATGCAGGATCACAACGCAATCGCACTGGACGAGCCTGAGGAAACGGTGAAGCGATTGGCGAACGAGCTGCAGGCGGAGATGAGCTTGAAGCAGCGCGAGCTCGAATGGTTGCAAAATACGGGGCAGGAGCTGATGGATATCGCCGAAGAGACGGAGAAAGCGAAGCTCCAGCAATCCCTGGTCGAAGTTAATAAAAAATGGAATTACCTGATGGTCGATGGTAAAGCAAGAGCCAGCAAGCTGGTTGATTTGATACAAACTATGAACTCGTTGCTGAAGAGGATCGTCGATCTCCGAACTTGGTTGACGGGTATCGAGGGTCAATTATCGGAGACCCTGATAATAGAGAAACCCTTGCAGAAGAGCATTGATAAAAAGCTCGAAGATTACAATTACCTGAAGATCACCATCGAGGCCGAGAGCGGTAACATCAGTCAAGTGTTGAATCTATGCGAGATCCTGCTGAACGATTGCGACACATGGAAAGCTTCCTTTAACACAGATGCGATAAAGAATGGTATGAATTATCTGGAAAGACGATGGAAAACCGTATGCATCAAGTCCACCGAGCGCAAGAAGAGGATCGTGATGATTGGGAAATTGCTGCAGGAACTAGACAAAACTAAACACGAGTACGAACCATGGCTATCCAAAACGGAGAAGTCTCTGTCGGAGCTGGAGAAAGATCTGACCGAGATCTCAAAAGAGGAATCGGAAAAATTAATGGAGAAGGCTAAATTGATCGCCAAAGATATCGAGGCTCATCGAAAAGCCTTGAAAGTCCTCGAGCAGACATTCGGACGTTTGGCCAAGTCCGGACTGGATCCCGATAACTTCAGATCGCTCACGAGCGAGACGCGGGGGATGATCGACAGGTGGTTGGCCGTCGGAATGAAGATCAACGCGATCATCCCAAGCCTCCAGCAGGAACAGAAGACTTATCGCGAGTTTGTGTTTGTTCATGGCGCCGCGGTAGTAGGCCTCACACAGGTAGACGTACGCTTGACGCAGATGCAACACCTGGCTACGCCTGAACAAAAGTCATCCCTACGACGGAGACATCAGCAGTTGAGGGAAATCGAGGAAGAGCTCGACACGCAAAACGTCACCCTGCAAAAGGCGGACGAGCTGGCGTTGAGGGTCATGCAGGAAAGCAATTCCGATGACGTGGCCGCGATTCAGCTACTGGTGGACGAGTATCAGTTTTTGTGGCGGGATATCAAAGAGCGGGTAGACATGCTTAAAATTGGGATCTGGAGATGCAAGAGAGATCGGAGGTCGACGAAGCGGTTCAAGTGGAGACCTTGAAATTCGAGCAGGATACCGCGGTTCAAGTGGACACTCTACCGAGACTTATCAAAATGACCTCGTGTGACGCTTATCTGATAGAACTAGAAGCGGCTTTGAATGAATGTAGCAACGCCTTAAACACTCTGGAAGCGGCAGTGACGCCCGATCCCGTTTCCGGTCCTGGACTCAACGCAGCTGCTAAAACTATCGTAAGTTGTTCACTAGACAATCCTGTTATATTTTGTTTATCTATACGCGTGTTTAAAGGGATGCTGACTCTGTCTGTTTTATCGACAAATATTATTTTCATTTAACTATTTATTGATTATACAGAATGAAAAAATCTTTTTCTAGAATTAATGTGTTTATAATAACTAATTTGGGCTTCTATATACGGGGTGACTCAAAACTCGCGATTTGTTAATGGCAGATTCCTGGTATCATTTGGAGACGATTTTTCCTCCACGAAAATGTCGAGAGAGGCCATCATTTTTTGCATGTTCCCAATTTTTTCCATCATGTATCTTCGTAATTAAGCCTTAAATTAAAATTCTATTAAAGTAAACTCTACATGAAATTAATAAAAGAATGTGATTTTGTTTATATTTAATTTCCACAAGACTTAGTTTACGAAAAACCCGTTATTTTTAAACGCTTATAACTCGAAAATTATATTGATGTCTCGACTTTTTCGTTGAGGAAAAATCGTCTCAGAATTCGTTCAGGAATATGATATTTTCAGGACATCAGGTTATTTTGAATCACCCTGTATGTATATAAAAAAACAAGAAATTTTAATAATTTTTTATTGGTCATTTTCATCATGTCGATTGATAAGAAAATTAGAATTATATGACTTTTTTGATTTTTTTATATACATTTATAGGAGCTCAAATGAATACTTTAATTCTGGGTTTCTTCATTCTATATAGTCAATAAATAGTTAAATAAAAATAATATTTGTCGATTAAACAGACAAAATCAGCATCTCCTTAATGATGAAATTTCAATTGCAGGCTAAACTGATCGGAAGTTGCCAGTCTTCAATAGAACTGATACGCCACTTTCACACTCTGCTCATGGAAGATGGCAAGCTGAGTTTAGGAGTTGCTAAGAGTAGCGAAGTGACAGCACTAACAGCTCGATACGACACACTTATTGCATTAGCAAGAACACGTGAACAACAAATTAGAGAACTCAGGTAAGGTTCCTTCTTCATATTAATATTTAAACCATTTTTAAACCTTTAGCGTTGCAAGTATTATTATTTGTTATTAACAAAGATTCCAATAATGGGTTTACTATCAATTTTCAGTATCTAATGTTCAGTATCTATAGCATAAAATTTTGTTAAACTTTCGGTATTATTGTAATTACATGATTTTATTTAAAAACAAATTATTTAACATATATGTTTATTAAAAAATATGTTTAATTGAAATATCAAGTGATTTTACATACTGCTATATGTTTGTGCGTGTATATACTAAGCTTTCATAATTTAATCTATTTTTATACCTTTTTATATTATTAATGATATGGCAATATTTTTTATGTTATAGAGTCTAAAAGACTCTATGTTACTCTTTCGGAGACAATGCTTGAAAATAATTTGTGTTACAGGGTAAGTCCCCTAACCTGATGATTTTAAATTACTCGCAAACTGTTTGTTGTAAGAAGAATCTTTCAAACAAAAATCGCACAGCATCAAAAAGGAATATATACAGTATAATTATCAATTCTTTGCTATTCTGCTTTTTTATTGAAATATGAAACTTTAAATTTTTTTGAGTTTTTTAAATAGACTCAACTTTGACTCCAAAATTCGAAAAAATATCGAACATTGAGTACAAAAATATCAAATGTAAATATAATCATTAAAATAGTCTTGAAATAATTTTTTAATAATTTTTAATGTAAATTTCACGTCTGGTTCTTATTAAGTCCAAAAAATTAAGTACATCACTTTTATTAATTAATCAATCATGCATTAAAAATAATTTAACAAATATATAATTAATTATTTTTGATTCCATGTAGTTTAATATTTTCAATATTTTTCTCGAATTTTGAAGTCAAATGTTGGGTGGTTAATTTGAAAAACTGAAGATGATTTTCATATTTCAATAAAAAACAAAATGACAAAAATTATTTTGTATTACACGTGCAGGCAAAGTAGCACTTTGTGTGCGTGTTTTCTGTGCGGAAAGCGGCCGATTTCCCACGCCGCCATCTAACGGCGACGCGGTGAGTGAATAAGCCGCATTCAAAGCCATTGCCTACGGCTGAGCCGCGTTCAAAGTCATTGCCCACGGCTTCAACCGTGGACAATGACTTTAAACACGGCTATTCCCGCACCGTGCCGCCGCAAGATGGCGGCGTGTGATCGGCCACCTCGCGCACAGAAAACGCGCACAAAGCCACTTTGCCTGCACTTGTAATACAATAGTATATTGTGTATCAAGTGCGGAAAGTTGACAATTGTTTACTCGTGTGGAGTGGTCGCACTCGTCTTCGGCTCGTGCGTCCATCCCCCGCACTCGTGACCAATTGTCAACTTTCCGCACTTGATACACAATATATTATTATACTGTACGTCTCCCTTTATATATCACGTGACTTTTGAAATATTTTTTCATATAACAAGCAGTTTATGAGTAATTTAAGGTAGTCAAGTTATATGATTCACCCAAATATATATACATACAGGATATCTCAAAATCGCCTAGATGTGTTTTTAATAACAGATTCTATGACTTATTATTCGGAAACGACTCTTCTTCAGCAAAAAAACGAAGCATCAATAATTGCGGAATTATAAGCAATTAAAAAATAAGGATTTTTTTGTAAACTAAATTTTCTGAAGATTAAAAGATCAATAAAATTATATTCTTCAGTTAATTTCAAGTAAATTTACTTTAATAGAATTTTAATTAAAATTATAAAATAATATATACATACATAATATGATAGCAAAAATTGAAAAACTTGCAAAAATGATAATGTCTTCGTCATTTTCGCTGAAGAAAAATTATGTTATCTCTAAATTGGTCAGAGACTCTGTTATTCAAAAAATATTCGGTGGTTTTGAGACATCTTCTGTGTATGTATGTGTATATGTGTATGTGTAAGTGTACCGAAAATCGTGATACAAACAAAACAAAAATGATTTTTCGTACAAATGCAAAATCAAAAATATAATATAAAATTTTTTGCAAGGTTTCGTTTTTTCAAAAAAAATAAATTTTAAAGTTCAATTACGTGTCTTCAAGAATTTTATTTTGCTATACACAACTTTCTATTTATATTTATAAATAATGTCAATGACTTGATATGAATCAAAGTAATGCAACAAATTTTAATAATGCATTTATTTTGTTAAATTTTAAAAGTCGTTGAAAATATCGTTCTCTGTATTGCACATAAAATATTGCAAAAACAAACTGATATAATTGTATATAACGAAATCCTTATGCTCGGCGGATTCTTCAAACTTGATTTTCTCAAAAATAAAATTTTGTACGAAAAGAGATTTTATTCTACCTTTTTGTCTCCCATTTACACGAAAAATCACCTCCAATTCGTTTGTATTATGATTTTCAATACTCTTTATATACACACACTCGCACATTATTATTATTGTTATTTCTTCTAGATGTATATATTTTTAATATTTATTTTGAAGAATATTTTATAAAGTTATAAATATAGTATAATTAAATTAAATTTAAATATAAATTTAAAGTGTAAGATAGGCAATAAAGAGCCAAATCGCGGATGACAGTGCGTTATCCCAACGAAAATGTTATAATAATAATACGGTCAAGATTTAAAATTGGAATAATCTCTACAAGAGATTTAATTCCATACATCCTCTCTTCCCTCCTAAGGAAATAAATGCGAGAGAAAAATATAGATCCGAAAGTCGCTGAATCGGGAATCGAACTCGTGACCAAGTAAAATTTGGTGCCTTTGTGCACAGATATTTAATTCTAACGAAAAAATTTTAGTTTCGTTGGGATAACGCACTGTCATCCGCGATTTGGCTCTTATTACTTGTCTTACACTTTAAATTTATATTTATATTACAGAGCCTTGTTTAAATTTGTCTTAATTTAAATTAAATATAATTATAATAAAATTGTAAATCTGTAAATATATCATCCATTCTCACACAGATGCAATGCGCTATCTTTTTTTTAATTTCTATGCCATTAACACCTAAAGTTAATAAATAAAATAATGATCGATTATTGTATAGCATCTCTAACAGTAACACTTCTTTTTCTATTGCTTCAATTTTTTTTATCTTTTTGCCAGTATTAATATTCATCTACATAATTTTTAATGTAGATGATAACGCTTAATTAAGCCGATTAAAGTAATGCTTAATCATTATTCCATACAGATCGCCCATCACCGATGCTTATGCTTTTCCATGTGATCAGTGAGTAACTAATCATATAAAAATTTTTAATGCCTTGCTTAAAATAAGAGTTATCCCAAAAGACTTATTAAAAGACGTGTAAGCTTTAAAACCCACATAAAATCATTTATTATTTAACATAAATGTTAATTATACAATTTTGGCATAATAAATGTAATAAATCTTACGTATAATAAATTGTAATAAATCTGACGCTTTTTCATAAATATTAATTATTTTATATTTTAATTTAAATTTAATTTATTATTAATTTAAGTATTAATTAATTATATGTATATTAAATATTAGATATTAACTTCTAATATTAATTTTTATTACTATCTATTTTATACAAATTAATAAATTGACAAATATTAAATAAAAAATTCTCTAAAAATTTTATTATTTAATCTTTACATACAAAATTCATGCATATTTATATACTATATGCTAAATAATAAATAACATTGATATCTACTTATAATTTTTACATTATTTATCCTATATATACGTACATTGTACCAAACATTTTTATGAATATATCTATATATATATATATATATATATATATATATATATATATATTTTTTTTTACGAATGATTTTCAAGAATATTTTGTTTTGGGGATATATATATATATATATATATATATATATATATATATTATATAAAATCAAGAATCTGCTAGGTTTTGAGCTAATTACGGCACACCATATATATCGCTCTGTCGTTGGCTTTTATTGTTAGCGTCGGCTCTTGGCGTGCGTCGACTCTCATAAAAACATCTATTACAAAAGTTTAGCAGCTTTTGTGTACAAAGTATGACTTTCCACGACTAGGGATTGTATCAAAGAATCTAACTAAACCTTGAAAAATAGATTTCATAGTCTAATAAAGCTATTTAGCGTGCGCAAATATTTGCATTTTTACGCGTGCGAGATCGAAGCACAAAAGAAAAACCGATTTTAGCGCCGCCTAACGGAATATGGGCCAACTACTATTTTTCTCTCTTTTTAAACTTTTTTCGTCTTTTACTACAAAATCGATCTTCCACGACTCTGTTTCGATGTGTATTTTAATCGTGGAAAAGGATTTTCCATTTTATGAAACCAATAAAAACATTAGCATGCATGAAAAAAATAATCGATTTGTCGGTAAGAAAGAACGATTAGGATCCCCTTAAGGGTAGATAATACACATCAAAATGATGAAAAAAATTCCTATCGACATAGATCCGTAAACTTAATGAGTTAATTATAAATATTAATTATTTTTTAGCTTAAATTTGTTTTAAAATTATTAAAATTATTAAATAAATCCAAACAATGCAATGTTATGATTTTGTTTTCATTTGACAGCGTCTTGACAATCAAAATAATAGCGGACACCTTTTTTGTCACATCCTGTATATCGGAGCTAAAGATATTGCCTATAAATCGCAATTATTATATTTTTATAGCGATAATGGCAGATTGATCTGCCCACTGTGTTCTCGCCGCAACTGGGCTCAACTGGACAACGACTTCTGGCGTCTGGATAAGTGGTTGGAGTTCGCCGAAGGTACCCAAAGTGAGCAGCACTCGCCACCGAACGACATAGAACAACTGGAGGACGTGATTCACGATCATCGGGAATTCCTGCTTAATCTCGACAGCCACAGGAGTATCGTGACGAGCCTGAACATAGTCGGAGCTCACCTGGCTGATCACACCGAGGACATGGAACGCGCGCGGGAGCTTCGCGATCGATTGACGGTGGCGAACAACAGATGGGAAAAGATCTGTGCAGCTGCCACCAAGTGGCAAGAACAGCTGCGACACGCTTTCGTAACAAATCATCAGTTTTATCGTATCGTGGAGGAGTTGCTGGCTTGGCTGGAGCGCACCGAAGTCAGCATTCGGGCCAGCGAACCCATAGATTTGACCGAGTCCGTCAACGTTATAGAAGCAAAATATAACAAATTTAGGTAAAAATTATTAGATGCCTCGAGTTTCTGTTGACAAATATGGGATATATAAGTTTTTGAATTCATATAGAAAGGCGCACTACACGAAATCCCTATTCCTATATCTTTGTTTTAGGGAATTGCGAAATGATCTCGAACGTTGTGAGCCGCGAGTGATATCGTTGCAAGAGGCGACTAATCATCTTTTGGATGAAGAGACGGAAACTAGGATACGTTTACGAGAACTAAGATTGAGATTGCAGTCGTTGAAAAGACTAACCGGAATCTATACCCTTAAATTGGGAACTGCACTCGGGCTGGACCCGCAAGATGTTGGTCTCGCCGCTACGTCAACATCTCTGGCATCCCTTTCACATGATGTGAGTTATATTATCTATACTGATTTATCTAACTAAAATAATAATTATTGTATAATTATAATCTATAAATATTATATACATACAGTCCTGAAGCGGATTTTGCATGATACGATTGATGACATCATTTTGACGTCATTTAACGTCAAAATGACGTATACTTATTGCTACCTAGGATATAATAAATAAATATATATATATATATATATATATATATATATATATATATAATATTTAGCCTAAATAATAGATGACATTAGTATATACATAGTATTATAATATTATTAAGAATCTCAATGTTTATAATTAAAAATCAAGTAATTTCGTATTATACACATGATATATTATTATACTAAAAAAATTCATGTTTTCTTTTATATTTTTATCTTTTAAAAGAAAAATTAATTATTAAAAGTTGAAAGATATATGTGAAACATGTTTCTTTCATATATAGATGCTTGATAAAGATGCTTTTTTTATTTTTTTTTTCGTGGAAAAAATACCAAATTTAATTATTAACTAACTTTTTATTTTAAAAACATAAATTATAAACTTGACATTTTTAGTGTATTAAAAATTTTATTTTTAAAGTATTTTTCTAAAGAATAAGTTTTAAATGCAATGCAGAACAAAATGTTGCATTTTATACAGTTTTAGCATCTTTAACTCCAAAAAATATGATATATTTGCTTTTTATTTATATTTTTATATATAGATATATATTTATTGTAAATTTATTGCACAATGTATTGTTAATATATAAGATCACACAAATTAATTGTTCAAGGCGAGAAGCTTATTTCTTCCAATGATTAAGAGACATATATATATGTGAAATTTTTATTTTCTCGTTTCATTTAGGAAGGATGACGCTTCTACGCCTAAATTATCCGTAGTAATCACTTGCACAGTATCTTATTGTTTGTGTTTTCTGTTTTGTTAAACTGTAGCTACTCGACGAAGCTGCCTCTGGAACTGATCAGCCTCACACTACCAGCACAAAGTATGTTGTTTTCTTTTTTTGTCTTTTATTGCAGTAATATTTGTAGATTAGCAATTTTTTCTATAAGATCTACAGTGTGAATAGTGTTGGTACTTTTATCTTTCCGATTGTATTCTTAAAATGAAATACCCATACATTAAATTTTTATATATTATTAAATATACACTTATTTTGAAAAAAATACAAAAAAATTTTAATACAAATCATTAAATTAAAAAATTATTTACAAATAATTTAAAAATTAAAAAATTAAATTTTAAAAATTGTTTTAAAATATACTTATTAATTTTTTTTACAATTTTTGTAATATTTATACTTTATTATAAAAATTCTAATATGTATTTAAATAGATTCAGTACTTATTAATATGTATATATATATATATATATATATATATATATATATATATATAAAGTTTATCGCTAAATATACATATCGCAAAACTAATATAAATGAAATTTTTAGTATAAAAATCAGCAATTAAAAAATCAAATTAATAAATCATTTAGACAGACTTAATTATTAATTTTTTCTTTACAATTTTTATATTTATAAGTATACTTTATTATAAAAATTGTAATTTACATTGAAAAATAGATTCAATAACTATTCAATCACTTTTATTTACATTTTCAGTAAAAAATTCTTATTTCAATAAAATATATTTCTTCCTCTTAGACTATTGTATAAATATATAACAGCATAATTCTCCCCTTCGGATTATTCTGATAAATAAAGTCCTGTGATGTAATAAAATGATGATGAATAAACTTCTGCTCCGTTTAATTTTTCATCGTCAATCTATTGTTTTAGTGCTGACGAGAGCAACCGGACCGTACTGGTGCGTGGATATCGCTTCCTAGGAAGAGTCATACGAGTTTCTCTACCGATACAAGCTCTAATGCTACTATTGCTCGGCATCGCGTCCCTGGTACCATCCGCAGAAGAGGATTACAGCTGTATGCTCTCCAATAATCTCGCCAGGAGCTTCACGCCGATCGCCTTTTATCCCAATGGACCGCCACCGGTATAACAATAATTAGCAATGTGTACTTATTTCCGTGTTTGCGTGATTTCAAATTCAAGCCAAATATGCAAAGAATAACGAAAAAAATGTTTCTTTACTTTCCCTCAATTATTAAAGGGTATAAAAGATGAAATTTGTACTATTCTCTAAGTTCCCAAGTAGCAAACTGACGTCATCGACTTCAAAGGGACGTCATCGACATCAAAGTGACGTCATTTGACGTCAAAATGACGTACGTTTGCTATCTGGGTTTATCTTCTTAATACAATTGTAAAGAATATATAAGAGAGCAGAAAGAATAAAGGTGTATAATATATATATGGACTGAGAGAGGGAAGATCCTAGGATAGGATCCCCGATATTTTTTTTTCTGCTGGAGAAAAGCTTATATAAATATATATAGAAAAATCTTTATATACTATTAAGTATAAATAATATATATTGTAATTTTACACATGATGTATTTCTTCGTAAATTGTATATGTAAAGGACCAAGCGGTAAAATTGAGAATATATGTATAAACCGCGCGAAACAAGAAGGCATTCTCTTTTAATCTAATTTATTTTGTATATATACAATATATTGTATATCCTCGCTATTCAACTTATTATATATGCAATCTCATGCTCTCTCTCTGCGCGAAATTTGCGCGGTTCGAGTAAAAAAAAAAATATTCGTTATAAAAATATCAGCTGATTTCTTTCTTGCCCTCGAAACATTCGAATATACATATATATATTGAGCTTATGTCATGATCAAACAATATGTAAATTGAAATTAGAATACACGACTCTTCACACATATACATATATATAACATCACGTCGTGCTTCGCGTTCTCGCCGATTTCTATATATTGTACAGAATTTATATATTTTTGTTTCGAAACGCGAAAACTGATATCGCGTGATGTAATACAACGAAACACGATACGAAAAAAAAAGAAACTTTGAATGATGTATACATGTCCGACATGTGTAAGAAAGACATATGTAACACGTTAAACCTGAATTTAACGCGTTTCTACTATATGTAACATTCATGATAGAGGACATAGAAAAGAAGAACTTGCCTTTATTTTTTATACGTTACGTTTGTAATCGAAACGTCGCGTTAAATATTGTTAATATGGTGCTAATTCTCAGAATGTATTGTAATTTCTTCCATAAGGAAGAAAAAAGGCTTCAAAAAAAGAAACATCAATCGCAATCGTTTTGCTGTTATACATTATAATATTCCATAAATAAAGTTAAGAGAGGAGTTATGATAACTATGTGATCTATTTGTAAGTATGACGACAAAAAAAAATAACATCGACAACGCACAGAAAAAACAAAACGCATTTATAATTATACAATTCATCCTGTAAAGATATAATAGTTTTAATGGTCAGTAGTTACGCTTTTGAAGAGTTATGAGTTTCCTTTTTGCATATTGGGTATGCGTGTATGTTTATAAGGTGCCTCAAAATCACCAAATGTCCTTTTAATAACATCAATTTGAACACAATTTTTCTTCATGAAAATGTCGAGGTCATCATTTTTGCAAAATCTCCAATATTTCTCATATCCTTATAGAATTAAATTTTAAATTAAAATCTTATTAAACTTATTCATCTAATTATTAAAGAATATTTTTGTCCATCAAGTTTAGCTTGTAAAAAAAAAATTCTTTAATCACTTATAATCAAAATTATTATAGACACCTCGATATTTTTATGAATGAAAAATTTTGTATCCAAATTATATATAATGAATTTATATGTAACTTATACAATTACAACAAAATCAGGTAATTTTTTTCATGTATGAATACGCCTTGTACTAAGAATTGTTCATTCCTTATAATATATTTAATACCTCAAATGTGCGTATGTCAAGCTGCAAATGTTATAAAACCTGTACAGTCTTACACATCCACAGTAGCTTTAAAAATATACAATATATTAACTAAAGTAAACATGAATTATTTGTGAAATAACAAAATTTGCGTTATAATGAATGAGTTTGTCATTGAGTCTCAATTAATCAATGAGTAAAAAAATAATGTGTTATAAAACTTGTACAGTCTTACACATCCATAGTAGCTTTAAAAATATATAATATATTAACTAAAGTAAACATGAATTATTTGTGAAATAACAAAATTTGCGTTGTAATGAATGAATTTGTCATTGAGTCTTAATTAATCAATGAGTAAAAAAAACCACGAGTCTTAATTATTGATTCTTCAGTGTCGTTAATTGCTCCGAATACTCGAGGTATAGCCTTTGCCAACGAAGGTGGCTGCCAATTGTGGCTAGTACATCGCCCAAAAGTTTGTGCTTTTTTATTCCCTATTACATTCGATATGAAAAATATTAATTATACAATATAATTTTAAAAAAAGTAAGTCAATTATATGACACAATTAATTAAAGATTATATATATTATTAATAAAATATTATATAAATATATAATTATATAATATATAAATAATATTACCAAAATTGCAGGTTCCCACATGCTTTTAGAAGCTGATGTGTGACTTGGACCCAAAAGATCGTCCAAAATTAATCTTAAACGTCTCTCCAAACCATCTAAAAAGATATTGCCAAAGATAAACTCAATGGATAGATGCATGAAAACACAACAAAAATTGCATAACGTACATACCTTGTGTTAATAGAAATGACACTAGAGCCATGAGCCAGTAAACATATTCCTGAGCGCTTCCAAGAGCTTTAGATGCGAGCAACTGTTGTTCCAAATAAGAAACCACGCTTGGCGCACTATGCGGTAATCGCGGATTTGGCAAAGTATTCCCTGCAGTTCTGAGTAATCCTTCCTGCAGCGACGACAAAGGTCCCCTAGGAACTCTATTTCCAGATGTGCTTAATACGTTGAATGATGACCATCGCCATACAGGATCTTGGCTATCTCCAATTAATAACCATGTTCCTATACAAAATATTCAATGATTAGTTATTAATTTATTCATGCGTGAATGACAAAAAACCAAATAAGCTTGCCATACCCATGTCCTTATGATATATATATGCTCGTGCGTTAGTAAATGCTATATGAGGCATTCCATTGTACAAAGTGCACGACAATAGAGATGTTCCAGGCGCAGCCAAATGGGCGGCCGAAGTCGAAACGATCATTCTGCATGTGTTCCCTATTTCCCACACGCGAACTGCACCACAGCTCGATATCACCATCACCTATTACATAAAATTATTTTATAACTATAAGAAATATATATTAAGATTATATATTAAAATTGTATATTAAAATTATACAGTAAAATTATATGTATATTAAAATTATATATATTAAAATTATATATATTAAAATTATATAGTAAAATTATATAGTAAAATTATATAGTAAAATTATATAGTAAAATTATATAGTAAAATTATATAGTAAAATTATATAGTAAAATTATATAGTAAAATTATATATTAAAATTATATATATACCATATATATAAAATGCAAAAAATTAACAATCAGTAATTGAACAAGATACCGCATTTCCAACGGCATGAACTTTTGCCAGTGGTGCTGGTGGTGCTAATGGAGGTGCTGGCCGGCAGCCCTTGACGGGATGAAATGTATGAAGACTTCCATCTTCCAAACCCAGGGCTATTACAGCCGGTGACGCGGCTAACGCGACAGCGCTGTACCCTAGGTAGAGATCCCACGTCGGTTCGGAATCCGTGCCTCTAAATACTTGCAAGTGAGCTAAGCCCTCACTATTGGTGACCGTCACAGCGTAATGGCCTACCTGCTGGGACAACGAGCTGGATGGCTTCAGTGGAGGAAGCAACATCTGACCTCCGGTTTTGTCGGATATGAATTTAGGCTTTTTATTCGGTGAAGAGTGGTGTATTTTCGGGGTCGTTTGTTCCTTGCGCTTTAATGTAAGGGACGAAACTGCCGGAATGTCGATAGCGTTCGTCGATTTTACGGAGGACGTGGTGACATTGGGCGCAACAACGTCGTTACGTTTCTCTATCACAATTGAGCTTTTGGTTTGTACTTTACTTGTGAATGTCGGTGTGCCTAAATTAGTGCTGATATTTGTGTCCCTGAAAGATTAAAAGATGGATTCAATGCAAAGATTAAATTAAAAAATCGACACACTAACTAATTAACTTATTAATAAATTCCCAATTATTAATGACAGTCACTAGTATTTAAATAAAAATTTTGGAAATAATCGACCAAACTAGCAAGTAATAATCGTTTATTAAATTTCACGACGTTTCGACCATATGGTTGTGGTCCTTTTCAAAAAGTGAGACTAAAATAATTTATTACATATATTATTATTATCAATGAAACTAATATAAAATTCGCAATTTGAAACAACATAATACTTACAAGTAAATTTAGTAATAATTAACTCATCATACAGCAATAATCAATATCAGTTTTAGTGAGAAATATACAAGTCAAAATTAATATTGTATATTTCTCACTAAAAACTGATATTGATTATTACTGTATGATGAGTTAATTATTACTAAATTTACTTGTAAGTATTACGTTGTTTCAAGTTGCGAATTTTATATTAGTGTTTCGTTAATAATAATAATATATGTAATAAATTATTTTAGTCTCACTTTTTGAAAAGGACCACTACCATATGATCGAAAATTTAATAAACGATTATTACTTACTAGTTTGGTCGATTATTTCCAAAACTCCTAACTAACTTACGTTGTATCCGCGGGTGGTGGAATAAACATAGGAGTAATTCTTCTTTTACCATCTGAAGTCCTCGTTTCGATTTGTTTATTAATAGGTCCCTTGACCAAAGTAGCCGCACTATTAGTGGCTGGTGGAATGCTTGGAGTAGATAGCATTTGAACAGATTGATTCGATACCGGTGGCTTCAAATTGAGTAGTTCTGGTGCTTCCATCACCATACAGCCTCCTTGAACTAATGGTTTGCCGTACAATCTTTCGTGGAGGCTGCTCTATAAATAAAAAAAAAGTAAATAATGAATTCTTGAATAAAAGTAACAAAAGCTACATATGTAATATTGTATAATTACTTGTTCAGCAGGATCGAGAGGTTGCCCTAATTCCTGTTGAGTGAATTCAATAAATACAGCAGTTCCATCCCAAGAACAGGCAGTAAGACGAAGACCACATGGTGACCAGCTAGCATCCAGCACAGAATGCGTAAACAATTCGTGTATCACTACCAGAGGCCTTTTCAATGAAGTTAACCATACGGATAATGAACGATCTCGCGATCCTATTGCAACGCAGCAATACTGCTGTGGTTTAGAGGAACCTGGTTGTTTTTTCTGAAGAATATTGCCATTAAATCTCTATAAAGAAAGAAAAAATTATACAAATGTATATTGTATATATGATGTATATCGTATATGTGATAATTTTTATATAAATGTTTCAGTATAATTTTTGAAAGAAGTGTATTCTTATCAAAATACAAAATATAGAGTAGTAAAAAAAACAGAAATTTTCTTAGTACATACAACACATGTTACTGCTTTCCTGTGTCCAACAAAGTCTTTATCTTGGGTCCAACCATCTCTTTCTATTATTTGTGCTGTAGGTCCTCCTCCATTCATCGCATGGGCAGATACCAAATACTGACCATCGGGACTCCAAGAAAGCCTCAGAACATGAGTTGTTCCACCACATTCATCAAAAGGCTCAGATATTAATGCTGCTTCCGTCCAATCCGTAGTGTGCCACACTCTCAATGTTTTGTCGTCGGATTGAGATGCTAAATATTTTCCCACCGGATCCCAAGTAATTCCTTTCACAAAACCTGTGTGGCCCTTTAATACAGCTACAACAGCAGGAAATTTCGAAGCATCCCATACGATTACACTGTTGTCCACCGAAGCTGAAGCCAGCCATGGACTGTGCGGTGCCCACGCAAGATCTAGCACATCAGCTTCATGCGAACGTAGAGTCGCAATGCATCTCCAAGCTTCCACACTAGCTTTTCCGCCAAAAATGCTGCTTCCACCTGATCCTGATAGTCTCCAAATCATAATTAGTTTGTCCACACCACCTGACGCTAATAATCCACTGTTGCTCCATCTCACACAATTTACACACGCTGTATGCAAAAAATAAATACAGAAAATCAAACATAATTCTTAAATACATACATATACATCTGATTATAATGTATAAAAATCAAAATTTTTACCTAGATGATTATCCAACTGACAAAGCATTTTTGGAACATTAGAATCCAATTCAGCTGCCTCATCAATCACTGGTTCCATGTTCCATATAACAACTCTTCCGGAATCGCCACCTAATATTTGAAGGTAATAAAAGATAAAATACATAGAGAAGAAAATTTTAAATTTATTACCATGGGCATTTGCAGGATTTTTTTCAGGAGGCATAATTAATTTTTTTTTTTGTCTTTTCTTAATTTTTTTAAATTTATTTTTATTTTTTTTAAATATTAAATATGCAAATAAATCTTAGTGTCTATTTTCAAAAAGAAAGCAAATGCTTAACTTTTTTACTGATTTCAAGATACTGATTCTGTGGACGCCTATAAGTAAATTACTTTGTTTTCATTATAAATATTCTAGTTTATTAAATATATTATTTTCATCAAACTAATATTATAAAAGAAAAATAAAGCTACCTTGGCCTCCAGTCGCAAATCTTTTTCCATCGGGATGTATATCGATGGAAAATATTGGATATCCTGATGAGAAAAAAAAGATTAAAGTTAGGAAAATTTTTAATGATAAATTATTTTAATATTTTAATTATTCGAAAATTCTAATTGTGCGAAATAAGAAAAATTATTTTAATATTTTAATTATTCGATAAAATTCCAATAAACTTTACGAACCATCATGAGTAACCCAATTCGGTTTGACTAGCTTCATTTTCCTCTTCCGTTCGAGACTATGCAATTGTTCACAATCCGATAAAGAAGATCCTTCAATTTCGTTTACATCTTAAGTCTACTTAGGTATAAATATTCGATAATTTCCAAAGGAAAGGAAACATTCCTCCGGCACAATTTAAAGGCTCGCACAAAACATAACCAGATAACCTCCGTCAATCGTACACTTTGAAGGCCCATATTACACTGCGGCTTGGAGAGAAGCGACTGACTGGCTGATTGGTCGATGCTGTTTTGTCGCTTCTCTATGATTGGTCGATCCGAGTTCAATGATTGCAGTTCTATGACGTCATGATCTAACAATGAAGAGTATTATTTTTTTTATGTCGTAGTACATTAAAAGAGCATTATATAAATAATAATAATAATATAATATTATATAAATTATACAAATTTAATGTATAAATCATTATCATATGTTTAAAGTTTATTTGAAAATTAAGATACAGCTATAGATATATATGTATATACACACTATATGTATTCATATGTAGCAAAAATGTTTTGGCATTATTAAATACTTATGTTCATCATCATGTATTCATTATATATTATATATATTTTTTATACATATATGTATATTCATATTTATATATAAAATAATTAGCCTTTTATATTTAATTAAATTATATATATAATTTTATACTACGAATTTGCAAATAGTTGTCAACCTGATTTCCTTGAGTTCCTTGATTACTTGAAAAAAAACTCATGAACCACGAAGTTGAGCCAACAAAGCTTCATTCTTGCGACATTCAATAGTGAGCTGTCTGACTGCTACAACATATTTACGTTGTTGCTCCACAAGGACAACGAGTTGTCGACTAAGGGCATCCCGTCGATTTTTTTCATCAGTGCATCGTTTCTCCACCTAAAAATAACTTTCTTTTATTCTGCAACACTAGCTTATCATTGACTAGAATTTAAAAAAAAAATTAAAATGCACATAATTTAGAGACATATAGTATTTATGTGAGTGTAAACAGATAAATATTCAATCAATTTATATTTACAAAATGGTAATAATTCAATCGACCAACTCTGGCAAATAAGTAATTTTATTAAATTTTCACAACGTTTCGGCCCTTATCAAGTGCTATGTTCTTAAATCAAAGTAAATCACAACTTTTTTAAAAAACAAAAATTCGATCTTAGAATATGACATCATATAACATGATAGTATAAAACGAAATAACTATGTCGTTTCATACTATCATGTCATATGATGTCATATTCTAAGATCGAATTTTTGTTTTTTAAAAAAGTTGTGATTTACTTTAATTTAAGAACATAGCACTTGATAAGGGCCGAAACGTTGTGAAAATTTAATAAAATTACTTATTTGCCAGAGTTGGTTGATTGAATTATTACCATTTTTTAATTATCATCTGGTGACTTCATAGTTTTATATCACATATTTTATATTTACAAAATTAATTAATTCTGAAAAAATAATCTTTATCTTTAAGCTCACAAATATAGAGAATATAATATTATATATTTTACTTCCTATAATATTCATTATATTAAAGCTTCCACTTTAATATAAAGAAATCACGTTTTTTTATCATAAAAATCTATACACATATAATATATAAATCTAATTTAAGATAAATACTCATTTTCATCCATTTTATTTTCCTTAAATTTAATTTTAAGACAGTTTTTATTATTGCAAATATTATGTCTCTAAATTATTAACTTTGTTTTTAAATAATTATGTGCTTTGAATATTACCATTCCTTTGTTACGTTTTACTCCAGCAACAATTGTCTCAAATTGTTTCAGGAATTGTTCCTTGCCACTCGATGATGCCATGGCTCTATTTTTTGTAAAATATATTATATTAATATTATGAATATTTAATGTCATTATAATGTCATTATATTTGTGATACATACTCATTATAATTATCCTGAATCGAATTTAACAACGATAATTCTTTACTTATATACAATTTCGTATCATCCAGAGTATTATATAATGTATAATATTGTTTAGTTTCCTTATGCTTGGCTGAAACTGCAACAATAATTTTTCAATCAGTATTTCTTGAAATTAATTTTATCGATTTAACGTATAAGACGGGCAACAAGAGCCAAATCGCGGATGACAATGCGTTATCCTAACGAAACTAAATAATTTTCCGTTAGAATTAAATACCGTAGGGGTGTTAAAGGGGGTATTGAAATTAAATCTCAAATATGAGATTATTTCATATTTTAAAAATCTTGGCCGTGTCCAAGTAAAATTTGGTGCCTTGTGCACCGGTATTTAATTCTAACGGAAAATTATTTAGTTTCGTTAGGATAACGCATTGTCATCCGCGATTTGGCTCTTGTTGCCCGTCTTATACGTTAAATTTATATTTATATTACAGAGCCTTGTTAAAACTCTTATATTAATTTTATCGATTTCATTTTATACTGCAGCATATTAATCTTATTAATTAAAAATATAAATATGTTTTTTAATCGGCCAACAGAACCAAAGCACAAAAAATTAATTATTCGGAACTGTATCTCTTGGTTTGAGATCACTAAGTTCCATATATAAATTCTTGTTCTTTCAATCCATCATGTACAAAGAGAAGTTCCTCTAATCGTTTAAAAATACTAAAATATAAAAATATATAGATTAATTTATATATGGAACTTAGTGATCTCAAACCAAGAGATACAGTTCCGAATAATTAATTTTTCGTGCTTTGGCTCTGTTGATTTAAAAAACATCATATTTATATTCTTAATATTGAGAGCCGATAAAAATATTTCTTTCTGATTTTATTAATTAAAATTATACTAAATAATACTAATTATATATTATATAGTATTATATAGTATTATAATAATAATAATAATAATTATGTATTATATACTATTATATAATATTATATTTACTATTATATAGTATAACAGTAATAATAATAATTATAATAATTAAACTATATTAAATTATACTAATCATAATAAATAATTAAAATATACTAAATCTACTTGATAAATATTCCTACCTTGATTATAAAGTTCCATAAAGCGTCGTTGATATTGCGTCAGTTCAGAACGTCCTGGGACATCATCCATTTGTCTCATCAAAGATGCAATAATTCTATTTTTCTTAGCCAGTTGTAATCGCATTCGTACTACAGCCTCCTTTTGTTCTTTATATTCTTTAACACAATCTTCTTCCTCCGCTGGAGCATCATCTTCAACTTCTTGTAACATACCTCGAAAAAAATTTAGGTCCGACTTGCATTGTTCTCGAAAATGGTGTTCTTGTTCTTTCAATCCATCATGTACAAAGAGAAGTTCCTCTAATCGTTTAAAAATACTAAAAAAGAAATAGATTATTTTGTATAATATTAAAAATAGCATTAATATCTAAATTTATAAATATAGAATTTAATTGATTATAATTAAAGTAATTTTATTACTTTTAAATACCTGTCATTATCATTAATTCCAATTTCCTGAATTTTTTTAAATGAATTCTCAATAGCTTCTCTTTTTCCACGGTATTCTTTTATTTTTTCTATTACTTCTGTGAATTTATTCGATAAGCCATCTCTTTCCTTTATTAACTTACTAAGTCTAGATTGTAATGTTCCTTTTTGTTTATGTAAAGCATGTAACAAATCACTAGTGCCACTATTCTATATTAATAAAACCATAAAAAATAAAATTACTAAAATTTGTTGTCTCACATTTCAATTATATTGCATAAAAATATCACGCGCGTTTTATATAAGGATTTACCTCTGCTTTAGAAATAGACATGGCCGCATATTTTTCTGTTACTTTGGCAATTTCTTGTGCTTGTATATCAACAATATTCCCAACTGTGTTCACACTTAAACGCATCTGGGGATGAAAGATTAAATTGATAATTGATATAAAATAAAAATAATTTATATATATAAATATATATATATATATATATATATTTGTATATTTTATTTATATTATATTTAATTTTACATTTTATATATATATTAATTTTTAAAAAAGAATATTTTAATGACAATTTTCAATAACAATATTTCATGTAATTTCAACTAAAAAATCATTAATTATTTTCGAAACTATCCTATGGATGAAAAATATATGCATACATATAGTTATTAAAATTTTTGATCTAAAAATTCCTTTACTATAATAATTTATCCCACACAAAAATTATTATTTAATACAAACTTAAAACTTCTAATATATATTTTATAATTTTACATACCGAATTATCTTCTATAACAGCTAAAGCAGCAGTAATTTGTTCGGTAGTGTTCTATAAAGAAAATAGAAACATTAATTACTATATAAATAACAGTAATATTAATAAATTTAAAAGTAATAAAAATGTTTCATTACCTTTTCATTTTTTTCATTATTTAATTCGTGTTTTGAATTGTTGCTTTTAGATTTTAATATCGTTGTTATAGATGTAGTTTTAATAGCATCAAAAGGTGCTTCGTATTCCAATACTGTTCCAATAAATCTGCTTGATTCGTCTTTGATGAAACCCTCTTTTTGTTTGAACAAACGTCGTGGTTCATAGGCTTTCTATCATAAATATAAAATTACATATAATTATTATATATACCTAAAGTATATTTATTACAAAAATGTAAAAATGCAAATACAAATATATTAGTTTCGTATCTGTATGTTTCTTTAGAAATAAATCACACCTTGACCAAATGTAGATTTCTAACGACAACTTTGTTAGTCGTCACTCCATTCTCAAAGTTTTCGCTAAATGAATGCTTCTTATTGAATTGATTCAATGCAAAGCCTCTCACAAAACCTGCCATTTCTTGGCGCATTTCCATGGAACGTTTCACCAACCACTGAATAACAGGGAATATATGAATGCAGTCTAAACCTTGTATTTGATGTGGTTCTATTCGGTAAGGACAGTTCATTTTGGGGAGCATAACTACTATTTTCTCCGTCAAGGAACTGCAACATATATAAAAAAGTTGTCTTTAGAAAGAATTTTTACATAAAAGATTTAAATAATATATTATATATTATTAATTTATTATTAATGTAATTAAAATATGATATTAATAATTCTTATAAATTAACAAAAATTAATCAAAATTAAATTAAATTGAAATTTTTAACTATATATAGAACATACATTTTTTGACCAATGGTGAGATTCTCTTGGAAAAGTAGATCCACATCTACATCAAAATTACAGGATTTTATACACCAGGTCATTCCACCGATAACCTGTTCAAACATATTATTTTTAATTATGTATAAATTGTAAACAAAAACTAAAAATAATTCACATACCTTATCA
Organism: Nylanderia fulva; assembly: GCF_048542155.1. Lineage (NCBI taxonomy): Eukaryota > Metazoa > Arthropoda > Insecta > Hymenoptera > Formicidae > Nylanderia > Nylanderia fulva. Next base: position 193,972 of record NW_028191058.1, on the reverse strand, counting down.
AAATTGGATAAACCTTTTATCCGTGCTCTAAAGTAACCTGCTGCAACGAGTAAGTCAATAATCTCTTGAAATTTAGTAGTTTGTTCCTCATCCTCACGTACGTCCACCTAAAAATGCATTATTGAACATTTAAATGAGTAATTCAACATTTTAATAAAACTATGATTAATATAATCAACGATTATTTTATCAAACAATACAATATTTTTTTAATATATGAAATAACTGATAAGTTAATCAAAGTTTGATCAAAATAATCCTTAAAAATAAGTAAAACCATGAAAATATATCATTATAAAATTGTATATTTTATCAGCTAATTGATCCATTGTTTTAATATAAAGAAAAATTCTATAAATATAAAACAATATATTTTGACTGACATGAAAATAATACATATATAAAAATAATATTTGTATTCTACAGAAGTTTTTATACTTATATTTTTATATACATATATAGAATAAATTTGTTTATTATATACAAAAAAATTTTTATTATATATAAAATAAATTTTTGTAAAATATATATAATACAAAAAATATATAATAAAAAATATTTTTCTATAAAAATAATTTTCTTATTTACGAATTTTTTACAATTACAACACGCATGCGCACAAACGTAACCACCCACTCACATACATACATATACTTGTAATATTATCAAAAAATAAGTATACATATAAATAAACATATATATATATTGTACACTTAAAAATATCAAATAAACGAATTTTTAAATGACCTGATAATAACAACAATATTAATATGTCAACTTATTTTATTGAAGTTATTTAATTTTTTGAATAAAAACGATCTAACCTTAAAATTACAAATTACAAAGTGTAAACTTATCTATCTTTATATTAATGTAAAAATATTTTACTGAACGGAAAAATCTATATGAAAGCTCATAAATATAATAAATATAAAGCTATATGGGAAAATATATTTATTTAAAAATATGCAGTCGCATGCGTAGTCAATGTTTTAATTTTTTAAAGAGTTTTTGGAATGCATATAAATTTTCGTACTTAATTAATTTGATAGATATATATCTTGGGACGCATACCTCCGTACTTTCAGAAGTTCTTGATAATTTTTTCGGTACATCATTCAACATACTACAATTCTTCACGGTTGCTGTCATATACTGCCATAAACTACTATGCATACCTAGAAGGATGTCTTTGACACAAACGTCAAACGTCATGTGACGTCACATGACTGACATTCCCAACGCGCTGTTTTTCATGAAAAAGCACTCTGACATATTTAAAGCGAGCTTTTAAGAATAAAGAATAAGAAAATTTTTATTAAAAAAATACACAGAAAATTTGACGATCGAGCTCTATTTAGCAAACGTACGTTATTTTGACGTCGATGACGTCATTAACTGTCAAATAATTAAAATTTAAAATAGACGAGAAATTTACGGGATAAAATTTTATTTTATATCAATAAATAAATAATATACAAAAAATATACATACACATATAATATATCATTAATATTAATATTACATTATTATTAATAATATTAATTAATAATATTAATATTATTAATAATATTAATATATAATTATTTAATATTATTTTTAATATTATTAGTATTAATAATATTAATATTAATATTAATAATATTAATATTAATAATATTAAAAATAATAAAAATGATTTTCTAGGTAATCAAGCTTCTCTGGTAAAGTCAAAATAATTCAGAGCGCACATCTAGATATAATTTAAGCTCTATGAATTTCGGCGCGTTTAGAATCTAGGGAATCTAGTGATTTCTCTCTAAACTTTCCGGGGACTTCCGTCAGCCGTAAACAATTTTCAACAGTGGCCGATCCTAATCTCGCGACTGACGTTTGAGACGGTTTATTATATGTTATTAATGATCGTAGCCGAGCGTTTTAAAATAATTTCGTATTAAATTACGTCAGACCGCGTTCCGCCTCGTGTACGTTCAGTGTTATCGTTTTTTCCGCATCGGTTTGTTGTTTGTCGTCGTCGTCGCCGTCACCGTTCGTGCATTACTTTAGCTAGAGAGAGAGAGAGAGAGAGAGAGCGAAGAGAGGTTAATTTTGGCGATGGGAAACGTTCATACTTGCGGCCCGAATGAAGCTCTCGTGGTGTCGGGTGAGTCAAAAATCCATTTAGCAGATCTAAAACATATATAAAGTATATGCGACCTCAAATATATGTGAGTTTTTTTTTCAAAACGCTTCGCCTGACATTGGCGACACTATGACTGTCCTGCAATTAACGATTGGTTAACAGTTTGGTGTTCTGTGTAAACAAGTTTATGCAGAAAAATGTTTAATTTTATATTGCACTTGAACTTATCGTACACGATATGAAACGATCTCTAAAACGATAATACAGTTTTTTTTTTTGCAATTTGGAACTAATATTCTGCATTTGCTACATTTTACTGTAGATTTTTAAAGTTTCTTTGTAAATTAAAAAATTAGAACAAGAGGAAAAAGTTTTATTTTATACCCTAAAAAAATATTTTTAAAATAAGAAAAAATTCTTATTTGGAAACAACTTGATAAATATTATTCGCAGAAGCATTTCCTGTCATTTTTATTAGCATCTTTAATAGTCGATGCTACTGAATTAAATTAAATATAGCGTAGGAAGTGTGTAAGCATAGTATCTCTATGTTAAATAAAAGTAATATTTGAAATGAATATTTTGTGGTGTCGGGTAAGTAAAAAACTTTTATTTAGTATATCTGAAACATATATAAAGCATGTGCGATCTGAAGTATATGTGAGTTTTTTGGAAAACGCTTTGTCTGACATTGGCAACATTATGAATGTTCTGCAGTTAATGATTGGTTAACACTTTGGTGTTCTGTAAACAAGTTTATGCAGAAAAATGTTTGAAATTGTATATCACTTATACACTTGAATTTATCGTACATGATATGAAACGATAATACTAATAATTTTTGTAATTTAGAACTAATATTCTGCATTTTCTACATTTTACTGTAGATTTTGAAAGTTCCTTTGCGAATTAAAAAAAAATGATTATTGAGATAAGAAGAAAGTCTTATTTTATATTCTAAAAGAAACATACATTTGTAAAATAAGATAAAATTCTTATTTCGAATCATCTTGATAAATATTATTTACAGAATAGCGTTTTCTGTCATTTTTTTCTAGCATCTTTAATAGTCGACGCTACTAAATTGAATTAATTGTAGTGTAGGAAGTGTGTAAGCGTAGTGTCTCTAAAAGTAATATTTGGAATAAGTTTGTAACATAAATCATCTCTCACAAACTTATTTAGTAATTTTCTGTGTAAAAGCATATTAATAATATTAAAGATTCTATTGAGTGTCTCGTAGCATTAGATTTATATATATATGTAAATTAATATAATACATAATTATGGAGAAAACAAATCAACAAAACAATAATACAAGCAATTTCAATTAGTCGAAAATGGTAAAACTGCATAAAAATAATTAATAATTGTTTATTTGTATAAGTTTGATTTAAATAAGCAAAAGTGTACATTTGTTCTCAATTGAGTTGGCATTTGGAGTAAATTGCCAAAACTTTTAAAATTAAACAGATTAAATTGAGAAAAATTATAGCAATCTGTAATATATAAAATTTTTTCAGATATTATTTATTATACTTTCTTTTAGAATTAGAATAAAATCATAAATATTGTGCAATTATATAAATAAACTTTTAAGTTCCTACAAAATAACTATACGTTTTGATAGTATCTATCAAATAAAAAGAAAATTATTTGTATTTAATTAACAGAAATATCAATTTACTTTCTATTTTTACTTTCCATTTTTTATTGTTATAATACTTTTAAATGGATATTAGAATGTAACGAAGAAATATATACAAATATAATGTATTATGCAGTAGCAAAGTAATATTAATAAGCTATATAATATGCTATAAAGTTGTAAGAGAATTTCTAGATAATTGGCACTAAATTAAGAAAAAATTAGTTGAATTAATCACTTAAGTGGTGACGATGAAAAAGAAAATACCAAAAAATTGATACAATTTATTTTAATGGATAAAAGATTTTTATATAAGAGTTTTCGAGGACGTTGATTATAAATATGAATTTAACGTTGCACAATTAAATTGTTTAAATAATTAAATTAAACAAGATATTGTAAAATAATTCTTACACAGTTGAAAATAATTATATACAATGCTATTTTGTTAAAAAAGTAACTAAAACTAATTATTTTTTTCTAATAGAGATTATTAACTATTTATTTATGGCTCTAAATAAGTAACAAAATTAATTAATATTTTACCAAATTGGGAAAAATGTTAAGTGCCAAAATTCTGAAAATAGATAATAAGTATAAAAGACGTATATTTTTTTAATGATACATTAAAATATAAATAATAAAGGTAATAAAATAATAATTATTTAATTACATTAAATTAATTGTGCATTTTGCACAACTCATTTCTCGATACTATATAGCTGTGCAGTTCTTTAAGAATTTTCAAAGCTAATTATAAATATATGACCTTTACCTTTCTATAGATTATAAAACATTTTAGAAGAGAGAGTAAAATATATTCTCTCTTAGGAATTTATATTTATTAATATCTCATCCTAACAATTATAATTCATCAATATGGATCATAATAGCTATTGCGTACAGTAACTTAAATATGCATTGTGCACGTATGCATAAATGTATAAAATATCTCTTGTGTTTTTTTGAATAATAGGTGTAAAAAAAAAATTATATAATTTATCTCTTTATTTACGTCATCTTGGACTTAAACGCCGAGATAAATATGATAATTGTCGATTATGATAGATTGGAATGCTCGTATTATTAAAAATATATTTATCATGTATTTTCTCATAGAATATTTCTTTTTTTTTTGTCGCTTATTTGTAATTCCATTAATTTGTGAGCTTGTTGTGCGAGACACGCAAAGGCGGGATGTGAAAGGTTTCCATCGCGATTAGCCAGTTACGTCATTGACGAGGACGATCGATGCGTTTGTTCGTGTCAAATAAATACCCTTGAACACTCATTGTACATAGTTATTATTTGCTCGGCGAATTAACGCCGAGCATTATTACGGTTGTGCGTCAATAGCAATTTTGCACGATTGTAGCTGATAAGTGGTTCTAACGGTAATAAGAAATGTATTGAATTCCGAAGAAGAATTTCCAGTTAATTAAATTTATACTTATAAATTTAACATATATAAGATAGGCAATAAGAGCCAAATCGCGGATGACAGTGCGTTATTCTAAACGAAACTAAATTTTTTCGTTAGAATTAAATACCTGTGCACAAGGCACCAAATTTTTACTTGGACACGGCCAAGATATAAAATTGGAATAATCTCTACAAGAGATTTTTAATTCCATGTATCCCCTATTCCCCCTAAAGAAATAAAGTGCGAGAGAAAAATATAGATCCGAAAGTCGCAGAATCGGGAAACGAACCCGAGACCTTTCGCTTGCCGGGCGACTGCTCTTCCAACTGAGCTATTCAGATCCTTTCGATTCTATACTTTTCTCTGTTATATATATTAATGTTGGTAAATAAACGCCTTTAAGCCAGCGTGTATAAATTAAGAGTTTAACTAGGCTCTGTAATATATAAATATAAATTTAACATATATAAGATAGGCAATAAGAGCCAAATCGCGGATGACAGTGCGTTATTCTAAACGAAACTAAATTTTTTCGTTAGAATTAAATACCTGTGCACAAGGCACCAAATTTTTACTTGGACACGGCCAAGATATAAAATTGGAATAATCTCTACAAGAGATTTTTAATTCCATGTATCCCCTATTCCCCCTAAAGAAATAAAGTGCGAGAGAAAAATATAGATCCGAAAGTCGCAGAATCGGGTCATCCGCGATTTGGCTCTTATTGCCTATCTTATATATGTTAAATTTATATTTATATATTACAGAGCCTAGTTAAACTCTAAATTTATACTCTTTCGAATGTTACTACATTCTGAAAAAAAAAATAAATTTAATTCTAAATAAAAAAAATCATCTAATTAAATTTGAGCTCTAGGTAGTACTACAATAGTACGAAAAATATTTTTATTTCTATAGAATAAAAAAATAAAATACATTTTCTTATTCCATAAAAATAAAAGCTTATATGGAATAACTTTGCTGGATTATTTTTTTTCTACAAATTAACTTTTTTATATAGAAATATTTTATAAGAACTATATTTTTTTCTTTACCAAATTTCTATAAAAAAGTTAAATTGTAAAAAAAAAATAAAAATATAATTCTAAAAAAGAAAACCAATTAATTGTGCTCTTACTACAATAATACGAAAAATATATTTTACTTTTTCTTAATAAAAGTTTCTATGAAGTAACTTTGCTAGAGTATTTTTTTACAAATTAACATTTTTATAAAAATTCTTTTATAAGAACTATATTTTTTCTTAAAAAAAAATTTCTATAAAAAAGCTAATTTGTAGAAAAAAATAATCACTCTATAGAGAGTTTGATATATAATTTATCGGAAATGACAGGTTTTTTCTCGATATTAAAAATAAAAAGAAAATAAACTAATAAAGTTACTACAGCTTGATAATATGTATTTTTATTCATTTTTAGATGACCGATTGCACAAAAATACAGAAAGAGAATAATTATTTCCTTCAATTTTTTGACAGTGAACATGATTTGCCTTTCAAAAATTGCTATTACAATTTTAAAAAATTTATTAAAATGCCAAAAAGTTATTTTAATTATAACTATGATATATTATAGAATATATTTATTATAGTATGGCGATATATTTTATTGCAGTAAATATATTAAACACATTAAAAATTGTAGCTTCCAAAAAGGATTCGTCTATTATGTCAATTACGGTTAATAAAATATTTATAATTAAATATGTCTATTGCACAAAAATTGTGAACTAAACTATTTATCAAGTATTTTTAAAGATATTTATTTAAAATTAAAGCGTTTTCCAGGTCGCTAAATATGGATTTGATATTAAATTTGATAAAATTTATAATAATGAAATTAATAAAAAAACCATGACAATTTTTTTAAATTTTGATATATATGTATACTATATATATAAATATATTGATATATTGATCCATTATTTTTTTAATTCATGAATTTTGATAACTTATTCATATTCAGATCTATATAAGTGTAATCCATAATATTTTTATAATTGTTATTATAATAAACTATTTCCTTAAATAATTATTAATAAACTATCTTATCTCAAAACATAAAACTACAATTTAAATGACACGTTTTTAAGGCGAAAATTAAGTAATGATTATATATTGGCCTTAAAGTCTTAACTCAAAGTTAGAAATTAAAAATAAAATATAAAATTTATAATAAAAAAACGCGACATTTTCAGACGTAGGTTGCAGGTTCAAAAATGTATTTGTCACTCTTTATTAATTTGTATAAATATTATTAGTAGTTTTGAAGCATCTTTTGTATACACACACACGGTTTCAACGATCAATTTATCCCATTTCCTAAATTAAAGAAGGTAGAAGTAGACTACAATAAATATAAACTAAATTAAATGATTCAAATTAAATTGTTATAAATCTAATGATCGCTTATAAAAACTAATATATCAAAAAACGAAGAAACAATGCAATTTTTTACAACTTTTTTATGAACAAACACATATCACAATTATTGTACTTGTTTTTATCAATTATTTTGTTCTTAGAAACAGTATTGATTATTCAATTAATTTTTTTTTCTTTATACGTCAAACAATTTAAATAAATAATGAGCGTAAAATTACCTGGAGAATCATGTATGTCATTTCAACATCTTTGAATTACTTATAAGTTGGAAAACTCAGTACTTTATCGACTTATTAATTATTTATTTTAATACTTAGAATTGTTTTCGTCTTTATTACTATGTTTATCGCTAATTGTTTTTTACTGTTCGTTAACTATTAAATTATTTTTTTTAAACTTTGGATTTCCCGCAACCATGTTAATTATGACGTCAGAGGCGAGAAAATACACGTTGAAAATTTTTGCGTGTCATTTTTAGGTAAAAAGATATTTTGAAACACAACTTTAGATGGTTTTAACAGACTTTTAAAATACTTTTCAAATCTAATAAATTACCGCCAAATTTTTTATTTTTAATATTTAATTAATTTTAATTTTATTAAAATAATAGAGTATCTATAATCCTTATATTTTACTCTAAATAAAAACTCATAAAAATTTTTTATATTTTAATTTTTTTATTAATTTAACTGATTAATATAATTTATTCTTATTATCAGTTTAACCACAATTGTTGACACCTAAATTTATTATTAATAATTCAAAAACAATGATTATTTATAATTTTCATCAAAATAATTATTTAAATATTAATATTTATATTTAACAGTACTTATAAAATAAATCTTTTAAATAAAAATTTATTTATATTAAAAGAAAAGGTTAGTTTTTAAATTGTATTAAAACTGCCATCAAAATAAAAATTTTTTTATCTAATCACGGCACGCAAAAATTTTCAGCGCGCATTTTCTCGCCTCTGACGTCACAATCTAACTGGGCGCAACGAGTACTTTAATTTTTTCGATGGCAGAAAAAAAAAGAATCTTATGCGCCTTCCCAGGTATCCTTGATCATATCCGCGCCTTTCTCGCCGATCATATAAATTACCGCATTTGCATGACCGGATGGTATCGTTGGCATGATCGCAGCATCGACCACTCTAAGTCCCTTGATGCCTGTAAACTCTCAGTTGCGGATCAACAACCGCATTAGGATCCGTCCGCGGTCCCATTTTGGCGGTTCCGATCTCATGATTCATCATGGACGGTAGATGCTTGATCGCGCAACGCCAATAATCATCGGAACCGAACTCAAATGATTCGCAACCTGGTAGTTTTATGTCGTGCAACTGACTGCCGTAAGCCTGAAAGGCTTCGGTCTTGGATATGTTAATGGCGTGTTTCACTCCTTCTAAGACAATCTCTAAGTCAGCCGGGTGATCAAAGAAGTTCGGATCCATCTTGGGTGGTTTAAACGGATCCTTAGATTGCAACGTAAGACGACCGACGCTTCTGGGATACTGAACGATCGGCCAGATCGACCAGGCGTCCCGATTTTCGATAGGCCTGAAGACGGTGTTGTACACCTTATCCGTGATTCTCAAGGCCGTCTTCAAAACGCTACCGTTGTCCGAGTGCAGAGAGCCGGATGCGAAGAGCAACTCGACATCCGGTCTCTCGTCGGGAGCGTATTTGGTTCTGATGAACGCCAGAGACTCGGCGCCTCCGGGAACCGACATCAGGCCGTCCTTGTGTAAGAAATATTCCAGGAATATGTTGGGATTTAGGAGCTTGTTCTGCAGCAACGTCACGCTCTGGTTCACCATAAAAGTCAGCCCCAGGAAACCAATATGTTCGTACATGTTGTAACCAACTTTGGAGTCCTGAATCACCGGGATGTTCAATTCCTCTAAGTGGTCCCTTGGCCCAATTCCTGACAACATAAGCAATTTGGCCGAATCGATCGTGCCGGCTGACAGTACGACTTCTTTTGAGCAAGTGAACCTTCTTCCACACGTTGTCCTTGATATATTCGACACCGTACGCGCGTTTGTCTGCATTGATCAACACTTTGGTCACTCTGGCGCCGGTGACGATCTCCAAATTCGGTCGATCCAGGTGAAGATAAGCCTTGGCGGCGCTGCATCGCTTTCCATGATCCATGTTTACCTGAATGTACGAGAATCCTATCTGATCCTTGCCATTGTAATCCACAATTTCATATCCCAATTCTCGACCAGCCTCTAGGTACGTCGTAGCTAGCTTCGTATGGATATGGCACGTGCTCCACACACAAGTTACCGTTGTCGTTGTGATATGTATAGTCCTTGATATCTAAGTATAGAAATAGCATTTGATAGTGTCATAAGTCTTACATTTTTTTTCATTTAGCAAGACAAGTCAAAATGTCAGATTTGATTGCTTTTGTATAAAAAGTATTATGTATTTTCTATTTTTAAATAATTTTATTCGAATGGATTAATCTGAAATTGAAGTGTAAAACATATACATAGGCGAAAAACAAAAATTGCAAAACAAAATTAATAATTTTCTATAATAATTATAAAAATATATTTTTGCTTTCAATCAAACTGATGGAATTTAACAATAATTGAAACAATAAATAATTAGCTATTGCTTGTAATTATGTTTTATAATATAAAGATTAATATAATACAAATTTAATGGTATAATTTATGTTAACTTTTTAAAATATATAAAAATAAAATTTTTGTCTCATGAATTAATATTTTGTCTTCAGAAAAATTGATATCATATATATTTTATAAATATTTGAAAGGTAACGTTTCGATTATTTATGCAATATTATTGAGGTTTTTAATGTGCAAGAGAATAAAAAGATTAAAGTAAATTATGAAAAACATTTATATTTTCCTATTAATTAACTTATTTGGAAGAAGCACTAAATGTAGAAATAATAACTTCGTAAATCTTTCAACGTAATTCAATCAGAAATCTTCTGTTGTATAAAAAGAAATATGTTTAGTTTATACTTATATTATATTAACACTTAATAACTTTTAATGAGGTTGATATTATAAAATTTCTCTTTTTTCCCCATCTTTCTCTTCTCTTTTTATAGTCTTTCTCTTACACTTCTCAAATTTTCCTTCTCTTTTTCTCTCTCTTTCTCTGTTATATATCTTTACTTATCATTTTCTGTATACTGAGAAATAGTCTTATTCCAGTGTGTATAAAGTTCAATGTTCTTAAAGAATTCTGATATTTGAAGGAAATTGGTGATAATAATAGTTTTTATATTGTACAATATTCTATAGAGAATATATTATTACAAAAGTATTAAATGTAGGAAATGAAAATGTATAATATAATACATTTTAATTTTTACATATCTTAGAGAGCTCTGAATTGTGTACATTTTGAATCGCGTGGCGAACTTTAAAGCTCCTTGGTACTCACTGTCATGTTAAATTGTGACGTCAGAGGCGAGAAAATACACGTTGAAATTTTTTATGTGCCATTTTTAGATTAAGAGATATTTTGATGAAAACACGACTTTAGATCATTTTTACACGCTTTTAAAATATTCTGAAAACTATTTTTTTCCTTAACAGTCACTCAACGACCATAAAATAATTGAAACATCAGACTTTGTCATGCGGAATGACTGCGCAAGCCTCATAACAGTCATTTTACAATTGATTGATTATAAAGGGAAAAATAGACTTCGATCTATTTTAAAAATATGCTGAAGTTATCTGAATTAATGTTTTATAAAAATATTTTTTATCCAAAAATGACACGCGAAAATCTTCAGCGTGTATTTTCTCGCCTCTGACGTCACAAATCCAACATGACCGCGGCGAGGAGTCAGGAGCATTAAAGGAACAAAAAATGGACTTACCTGGCACCTTAAATCGTTCACTTTTTTTAAAATACGGAAGAACATCTTTGTAGGACCAGCCCACGTTGCCCAAACTGGCCCATTTGTCATAATCCAACTTGTTCCCGCGTGTATGGATCATATAATTTAGGGTACTCGTTCCACCCAAGGCTTTACCTCGCGGCCAGGAACATTGGCGATTTATCATACCCAGACAGGCGTTCTTCTGCGGCTCCACCAGATATCCCCAATTATAATCGGTCAGTTGGAAGTAACCGACCAGGAGTGGGACCTGATTGAGAAGGTTTTGCGCGTATCCCGCTTCCAACAACAGAACCTTCCATCTTTTGTTCTCCGACAAACGATTCGCTAAAACGGAACCAGCCGATCCGGCTCCCACGACGATGAAGTCGTACTTGGGAAATTCGATCTCTTGTCTAACTACATGTGCGTAATTTTTGACTAGATCCAGAAAGTCCTGAGCACTGTGGCCCGATGCGATGATGGCGATGAAGCAGCAATAGAATCCTCATTTTGTACGATTATGATTCTGCAAAATTACGATTCACATTCCTCTTATAGAAGCACTAAACATATTATTACAACCAGTGTTTGCTGTTATCTAAATTATATAGATGATCGTTTAGATAAAACTTTGGCTTATCTATAGATAATAAAAATATGTATTATCTGTATCTGCATTTTACAATTAGATGAAAAAGTGTTATCTTTGCTAGAATAATTTTCAGGTAATTTTGGTTTAGAATAATAGCACATAAAAATATCAGTGTTATTATCTAGAATCTAGAAAATTATCTAGATGAATCCTCATATAATTTTATTTTTTATCTAGATATATTTAAATCAAAATCATCTTAATCTTATCTAAGATGAATTTACATATTTTTATCTACCTAATTTTTAAATTATCTAAGCACAACACTTGAACACACATATCTACTTAATTTTTTCTAAACACGTTTACTCCTCGTTCGAGAAATTCAGCAATTTTTCAAACACTTCCCTTATAATTCGAACCAAAAATTTCACGTACTTCTCAAGATGTGGCTTGGTGGTCCTCGATGACTCGAGAAGAATGAGAAATCAAAAGCAACAATGCAGGACTGAACTGACTGAACTCTCCGGCGACGAGTATTTATAGGTTGTAAAAAGTTTTTTATCGTCAACGAAAAGTATTTGAAAAAAAATTATGACTTCGTAGAAAAATAGGTGTGTCCAAGTGTTTCTGTTTAACTGATACAAATCTCTTTTTGCTTTTTTACATCTGATCTTACTTTAAAAATGCATGATATATATATGTGCGTGAGTGGATATGAAAATGTTCCATCAAAAATTAGAATAACAAATTTAATTAGTTTCGTGAAAAAATTGCTAATTCATGTGTCTTCGCAGACATATAAAAATATGTATATTATTTCACTCTTTTTTACAGATTACATTAAAATCAATTTTTTAATAAGTATTATATTTTATTATATATATTTTAATTAATGTCGACGCGATCTGCACAATGGTGTAATCAAAAGTAGTGTTTTGACTACTCGCCAAGTATTATAAAAAAAAAAAAATAATTCTAGATCAGCTGTGATTAGGTTCAATGTCATTATTTGTCATCGAACGCTATTGCATCTTTTTATTAGAAATTTTTCTATCTCAATCATGTTTTTGATTAAAATATCTCAAAAATTAACGCAATAATAACAACTAACGTTTTTAATATAATATTGACATGTAATATTTAATATAATATTTAACAATAAAATTTATTTAATATAATATGATGTGACTTATATACTAATTTATTTAAATCTGCAATTTACATAATTAAATAATCATTTTTATATATAGTTTAAGATTTTAAATATTTGAAAAATATATGAAAAGTGTAGAAATATTTTTTTATTTATTTTAAAAAATTGTATTGCAGAGATATCTATTTTGTGTCTTTTTTGCTTGATTTATATCATATAGCTTATACGATATTGTAATCTCGATCATTAATTTGATCTCCTTCTTCAAATATATTATTAATATAAAACGTATATTAATTTTAAATTTAAATTACTCCTGTTTAGCTGGTTCCCTCATTTTTCAACAATAAAAAAACCAATAGCGCATAATAATGAGTTATTTATGAGATTTTATAATATATTCCGCAAATTAAAAATTTTGATCTCGTTATATTGGATATAGGAATTTAAAACTTTTTATGGGGTCGACGTCGTCTCAGTCTCTCCACTAGTTAAAAATAAAAATATTGAATCAATCTTTGCGGCAGAATTAGGAGCTATTTATGAGCTTTCAAACTGATAGAGTTTCGATTTTTTAATAACTGTCGAGCTTTTAATTTTTTAATAAGACTTTGCTCTTGTACTGAAAATAAATAGAACATTTTCAATTATGAGCATAATTTTAATTCGCCGTATTTCTGTTATGTACATAATTTTAATTCCCGAGTTTTCTATTAGGTACATCATTTTAATACGCCGAATTTCTAATTTTCTTTTTCTAACTAAGAAATTAGTCGAAACTACTCAACCTCAAAATTAATAAACACTTATCAAATTTTAATAATTATATACACAAATATTTTAATATACATAATTATCAATCCACTAACCCCTCGATGCATACAACTGTCAAAATATGCAATAACACGAAATAAACGCAACGACAGAACCAATCGGTATCGCGGGAAAGAGGCAAGAATAAATATATATATTTGGAGACTCCGGAAGACTTCGAGATATTTAACAACATGTCTTTTTTTAGAGAGGGAGATAATTGACATCGACTCATTGTCAGCCCCCCACAAAGATTGAATTGTTGCCCAATGGAACGAGCTCGAAATTTTTTATTTTTTATTTGGATGTGAAAGCTCATAAATAGCTCATTATTATGCGCTACCTATTGGTTTTCTATTTTTGGAAATATGGTCAACTCGACAGGGGTATTTGAATCAGTTTAAATTTAAATCAGTAATAAATTTAATAACAGATTTACATATCTGAATTTTTTTCTTACTTCTGACTTAATTCTGACAATTTGCTGTCAGCAAGAAGGAGAATTTTTACTTTGCCTGGAATTTTCTCTTTGATTTTAATATTAATCTATATATTAATTAATATTTATATTAATTTATATATATATATATATATATATATATATATATTTATTTTAATATAATTGTGAAACAAATAAGACATATTCTCTGATAATGAATATTTCAGAATTTTTTGCATTGTGTTATACATGTATAAAGACGAATCAACAATAGTAAAAGATGTGAAAGAATGAATTACTAATACTTGTGTAAATAACGCGAGAAAGAGTTTTTATTTGAACATTTATTATTATTATTATTATTATATATTTCTTAGATGCAGATTAGACAGAACAATTTTTATTATGGACGATCGCAATATTTTGTTTTATCCATAGGATATACAAATATATACGAGTATGTTCACCTTATACTTATATTTCACTTACGCATACATGCATGAGATCCAGATGAGAGAATTTCTCTGGACTACATTTTTATCTTATTATTTTTTTAAATATCTCCAAAAATACTTATCAGCTAAAATGTACAGAAGTAGTAAGCATTAAAACAAAATATATAATTTTTCAATGAAAAATATACACTTCTATTTATATATAAAAATAACCTTAAACTATATATGGCTTTTAACATATGGCCTTAAATCGTCGCTATAAGTATCAAGAATAAGTATCAAAAGTTGTTTTCCTTCAAATATCCTTTGATTTCGATTTACATGAATTTCCCATAAAAGCTTGAGTTGTTTACCTGAGATATTTCACTGTTTTATTTAACATGATTTTACCGTTTTATTTCAAATTATTTTGTTGTTTCATTGGAGATTCATTTTACTGTCTTATTTCGATAATAAAATTATCTACTTGCAACATAATCTTGCATATATTGAGTAATAGAAAGTGTATAAAGCACGCACTAAAAATATAAAGTTACATCATTATATCTCTACGTGTTTTATTGTTTATGGCTTATGGTGGCTCTACGAGCCAGTTTTTGTTACAAAATTGTTCAATATATTTTGGAAGATGATGCTCTAACACAGAATTTTTTTTAGTATTTTTTAGTATTTTAGTATTTTTAGTATTTTTATTTTTGTGATCTTTTCAACCCTGAATTTACACTGTATTTACTGCACAATTTCTGTAAATATTATCACAGTCAAAAATATATTTTTTCAATTAATTAAACAAATAGAGAACGTATTACGAAGTATGTACACTGAAAAAATTTGTTAACTTGACTAAAATAAACTTTTAACAAAATATATTTTGTTAATTGAGCATATAAAAATATTTAAAAATATAAAATATATAATATATTAAATTTAACAAAAATAAAAATGTTTAAATTAAATATATTAAATTTAACAAAACATATACATATATGACTTAAATATTAATATACGTTTAATTAACAAAATAATAATTTAGTTGAAAGGTTTAGTTAAGTTAACACATTTTTTTCAGTGTATAAATGTACACTGGAAAAAAATGTTGTATTAATTGAAATTCTGTTCAAAAATGGAGGAAACAAAATTACTCTAGCATCTTGTTTGCACAACAAATCAGTTGTGAAAACAAGACAATGCAATTTGTTGCATTGAAAGGAATTTTATCCAGCTTATATACATTTCGAAACAAACACTTTCTGCATTCTTTCTTCGTAAACAAATATACATAGGCGCGGCTTCTTTAGCGAATATATCCTTCAAAGTCATAATCGAGGTGATCGACATTTTTGTCCTTGAAGATGAAAAATAAGCTACCAACTAGCCAGACGAATATTATGCACCGTAATTATTGTTACTCGTTTAAGAAACCCGTACTTGCTGACCTTACCGCGATTTTTCATTTAATTTTTGCAGACATCGAATCCCTTGTCTCGATCTGTCCTTCCTATGGACAGATATACAAAAGCGAGAGGTCGCGAAATTGAAATGCATTTGCCTTGTGTATATAATCCGGGCAAATACGTACCACGAAACGTTGGTTCCTCTTTCTTCTCGGTGCACGGGATGTCATTACTTCGTCCTCTCTTCGATGAAGCGCAATGATTTTTCTGTCGCCTCGAAAGAAAGCATATATACCAACTGACCACTCTCCGTTTCGAGACTCGCCGGAGAAATGCGCTTTCTCGTTTCGTTCACGTAATACTTACCGGGCTTGAGTAATGTATTTGGAACTGAGAATCCCTTCTTATAAAGTTATCGCGCACGTGAGCGGTTTGTATATTTGGAGCTCCATTTATTTTGGGTTGCTTCTCGCGAGTTACGTGCTTTTACGATAATAGATAACATGATGGATAATTGATAATTTAATGACTTGATATTTTTATGACGATTTGTTAAAAATGATTCAAGAGTAAGGAATGAACATGTAATAAGGAATATATATAATAATCAGGGTGTTTCATAGAAAATTGCTGAAACTGATCAGCTGTCATCTTTTAATGCATGCAGTTATTGAGAAAACAAAAATTGTGTTAAAAAGAGGAAAGTCTGCAATTTTTAATGGATATAAATAAAATGTTTGTATATCAGTTTATGCGATTGAAAAAAAGTAATGAAAAAAGTGCTAATAATCACATATGTAAACTAATGATAAATATTTTCGAAGTGCGCATTATTTGAATTGGTAAAAAATTCTGTTCTTTTACGAAAACTCGTAAAAACTTTTTTTAACATGTCATTTTTAATGTTATTGATGATCCTTTTAATAGCTGTTATTAAATCTGGCATTGTTAAAAATATTTATTATTAGTTTATGTGATTTTATGTAATTATTAGCACCTTTTTTATTACTTTTTAACAATAAAATCAACTATTATACAAATATTTTATTTATATCCATTAAAAACTGCAGACTTTCCTCTGTCCAACACAAGTTTTGTTTTCTCAATAACTGCATGCATTAAAAATGACAGCTGATTAATTTCAGCAATTTCCTATGGGACACCCTGTATAGAGGGTGTCCCAGACTTACCGTCCTCATCCGTTAATGAGAGATTCCTGCGGTGATTTGGAGATTATTTTTTTCTCTGCGAAAATTGTCGAGAGAAGTCATTTTTTGCATGTTCGAATTTTTGCAATTTGAATAAATATTTATTTCAATACTGCCCAATAAATAATTTATTCTAAACTAATAATATTGATTTAATATGAAAAATATTGATTTGATATAAAAAAATCTTTTTCAAAACAAATCAATATTTATTTGTTTCAAATAAATTACTTATTAGACAGTATTGAAATAAATATTTATTTGAATTCATTTCTTTAGTGTATTTTTATAACTAAATCTTAAAAATTAAAATTATATTAAAATAAACTCTACCTGAAATAAGTTGAAGAAAGTAATTTTTCAATCTCTTATAACTGGAAAATTATTGGTTCCTTGATATTTTTGCTAAAGAAAAATCGTCTCTCATTAAGGGGTGATTCGGTAAATCTGGGACACCTTGTATATTATATACATACTATGATATGATTCAACATATCATTTTAAGCAAGAAAATTACATAAACATGTTCTATTCTGGACAATAAAAAGATACATTTCAGTTTTAAGGGCGAATACATTCATTCATTACTTATTAGAACCAAATTTTATAAAATATGTATATAAAATTTTAAGCTTGCAATATATATTTGAATAATTGATATTAATTAATAAATAATTTTCAATTAATAATAATTTTTTGAATAAGCGAATATGAACCATTTTAATTACCAGAAATTTTAAACTGACTCAGGATTTATCAAACGTGAACTAATATTTACATTCATAATCAATATAATAAGAAACAAGGAAAATTTATTTAATAAATGTAAATGTTTGTCCTTAAACGTATTTTCATAACAGTCCAGAATAGAATGTTTATATTTTTTTGCTTAAAATGATATATACAATTAAGTCCTAGAATGCTGACCATTCTTTCTAAAACACCCTATATAATATATAATAAATATATAATAAAAAATAAATTTATATTATAAAGGAAATAAAATAAATATTGTATATATATATATATATATATATATATATATATACATTTTATATATTGTATATATATGATAAAGAATAAATATAATATAGAAAAATATATAATAAATACAATAATAAGGAATAAATATCGATAATTTGCACGAATAAGAAAAAAAAGAAAAATACGCATTCTTGGAAAAACCACAAGACAACTACATTTAGAATATTGTTTATCTTTATGTTTTATTGTACATTTATATTTTTTATTTGCAATCATAAATATTTTAATTCTACTGACACTAGTTTACAGCTAAACATTATTTTAAATCAGAAAGTGTTTCTTATAGATTTTTGGATGTCGAAAACAATGTCGCAAACCAAGTTTCACTAACACATCAGATTTAAAAAAAATGATTTTTTTGCGATAATTGAGATTTTTTGTAAAAATGATTAACGTTATCTGGTAAGTCTGATCAGATCTTATCGTAATAGATTTCACTAATTATAAATGTATATTTATATATAGGGTGTCTTATTTTAAATATTTGCCTTAAATTTTTCAAAACAAATGCATTTGCCAAAAAATTTGTAGACAAAAATTGTATGATCTATATAAAGAAAGATACATAATAATAAAATCAATTTTGAAATTTTTTTCTAGAAAATCTTTTCCTCAGAAGCATTTCCCTATGAGAAGTAGTTTAATCTTTCATAACATGCTAAAAAGATGGTGAAATAAAAAAATGCATTTTATAGGGGTTGAACAATAACATTCATAACTTTTGATCAGAATTTCGATGGGAATAACGTGGACCCTTTTTTAAAAAAATTTTAATATAGCAAATAAACACATTTTTTATAATATTAAATCTCAATTATTTCGGAAACAACGTGCTAGTGAAAATTGGCTTGCGGCATTGTTTTCAGCATTCAAAAATCTATAAGAAACATCTTGTCTGCTTACAAATAATAAAAAAAAATTTATAAACAAATGTAATTTAAAATATGAAATTTAATTTATAATTTGTATTTTATACATAAGACACGTTACTTTTCACTTTCCTTTGTTTCCTTGGCTTTAGTAATGTTAATAATGATATTAATGATGACGCAAATAATGAAAAAAGAATCTGACTTCTTAAAAAAATCTGAAATCTTAATATTTTATGGCACGCCAAGATATTTTAAATTATAATTATTTTAAAATATAAATTTTATATATGTATATGTATATTATTTTTTATTCATGTGTGTATGACTACAAGAAAAAAATACAAACATGTAATAAAAATTTTTAAGTGTTTTATTAAAAAATCACTGTGAAATTTTTTTATTACAACAATGATTTATTAAATGTTGTGTTTAACATTTTTGTATTGGCCAGTCAGGTCGGATTTTAATAAATTACTTTGAAGTTTATTCATCACTGACAACTTTATTGTAATCATTTGAGATATAATAAAATTATCAATCAAATTATCAAGAGACACGTGCCTCGTGCCTAGTTGGACATAGCCATATATTTACAAGAAAAATAAAGTTACAAAAAAATTGTTAGAAAAAAATAATTATAATTTAAAATATCATGACGTACGATGAAATATTCATGTCATATTTTTTTTCATTATTTGCGTTATCATTAATATCATTATTAACATTACTAAAGTAAAAAAAAGAAAAATAAAGAGTAATTTATGTATATATATATGTATATATGTATATGTATATATATATATATATATATATATATATATATATATATATTGTCTTATGTATATATGTATATGTATTTTTTTCTTTTTATAAGTTTAAAAGAATTTCATTTTGTTTTTAAAATCCTGTTATGAATTTATTTATTTTTATTTTAATCAATTTATCTTTTTTAAAGATTATTATAACTTATTTTTAATTTTTTTTTAGAAGAAAATAAATTGCATTTTCTCCATATTTTTAATTATGTTAAAGCTTTTCTTTTATTTTGTAAGAGCAATAAAAATGTGTTAATAAAAGATCATTTTCATGAATTTATAATGCTGTTATGTAATAATTTTTATTGTAGAATGTAAATTTATTTAATATCATTAATTTAATAATATATATATAATTATCAGTTTATTAGTTTAATACTATATAGTTATTATACATTGATATATGTGAAGTCATTTTGCTTCACATATATTTAAATTATTTATTTATTCAAATATTGAAATTAATTATAATAATATTATAATAATAAATTAATATTGAAATTATTTATTTAAATTATAATATTTTTCTTTCTCACTTATACTACAATTTTATTTCAAAAGATCTAAAAATATTATAAATAATATTAGAATAAAGAAGTAAAAAAAGCCAATATTTATTCACTTTAATAAATTTCTTCGACTTCAGTTTAATTGATTAAAATTAAAATGATAAATGATTTAGAATTTTTTAATCTTATGGATTATATGATGAAATAATATGGGAAAACTATGAATTTTCGTTAGGCCTTTCTTGTGAAAAAAATAAATTATTATTAAACAAATATACATATATTATTTTATTTACATATATACACATATTTACATACTTATAATATATATAATTATAAATACATATATAAATTTTAATAAAATAAAATAATAATTATACAATTATATAATTATATTCTGATAGAATTCGTTATTTTTTTTTTTAATATATGCCACGTACGTAAAATTCATAAAATCTTCTCACATAGATTTGCTTAAAGATTCTTAATTCTATTCTGCATTTTAAGCTGAAATCAGTTAGACTAGAAGGATTCTATTTAATTTGGCTAAAAATTATAACTTATTTATAGCGTGTACAATAAGTTACAAAAATATTTGTATTCTTGTAATTATTTTGATTTATAGCAATTTAGCTTTAATAAATTTAGTCTAATAAAAATAAATAAAACTAAAAGGTTTAGTGAATCATTAGAAAATAAATATCACAAAAGTATTTTATTGAAGTGTAGTATTAGTATGTGTAAAATCAAAATATTTGCAAAAAATTCGATCTGTTTTGCCTTCATTGTTCAAAATAAAGCACTTTACATTAATACACTATACCACATTATTAGAAGCAATTAGTATCGAAATAAAAAAATGTCAGTAAAATTTTCATAGCGAAAAGAAAATTAATCTATTAAAAACACAGTAAAAAGAAATCTTATTTGATAGTGAATTTGATAAATTCTTTACAAAAATATAAAATTAAAAATAATCAAATGAGATATTGACACATGATCAACATATTGAAACTATATTGTTGGTAACGGAACAAATCTATTGTAAAAGAAATAAAACAAAATATCTAGCAGCAAGTTACACAAACATTTATTACAAACAATTTTAATAAGAGCGCAGAAACCTATTAAAGAATTTTAAGACATTATTTCGATCAAGTATTTCGAAAAAATCTATAAGCAAAATAAATTATATCGGATTATTTAGAATTCGCAAAATATATTTAATAAACATTAATCTTTGGGAACACGCAGCGTACTTTTAAAGAAAAATAAATGTAAACAATGTGGCTTATTATAAATTATAAATAATAAATAATTTAGCAATTCTTATTTAAATAATCGTAAAATAAGTTATTTATATACTAGCATTTACATTTGAAATATGCGGCTATTTCAGCTAGTATTTTTCCGCACTTTGTATCAGTAATGCCATAACAAACCTTGATGTAAATTCTATAGACCATTAATAATAAGAAAGAATTATAAAAACAAAATAAAGAAATTAAAATAAGCACTTGATGCAATTTAAAATTATGTAAAAGCAAGATCTATATCTTTGGCTTAAAATAAAGTTTATTTTTAAAAATGCTCTCAAATTTGAAGATAATTCAACAAAATCTTAACATTAAAAAGGATGATTGTTTGATATCGATTAAAATGTTCATTTTCGTAATATTAAGTTTTTTATTGCTTATTTATAATTTTTACATCAAATTGTCATTTTTGTGTAAGTTTATATTAGCAAGAGTTTTATTAATACAAATTGTGTAAACATTTTTTTTCTAAATTCTAAGAAGTATTAATAATTGTTTAAAGTTAATGTGATTAAACTTATTACATGCAAACAATGAAATAAATAACGAAAAACAATACAGTAAATATGATCACAGTCAAAAAGTTGAAATATTATTCTCACACATAAATATTTATGTTTGTGTTTCTTCATTTTCCTTTTTTTCTTGATTCTAATAATATTAATAATTACATTAATAATAACAATAATGCCGTAAATAATGAAAAACAACAATAATTTGACATGAATATTTTATGGTACGCCAAGATATTTTAAATTATATTTTTTTTAACAATTTTTTTGTAACTAATCTCTATTTTTTGGTAACATATTTTGAAGTTATTACAAGTAATAGTTTTAATGTAATTTAAATGCAATGTGTGAAGAAAATAAATAAAAATAATTTAAAAAAATTTAAATAAAAACTTTTTTTTCATACTTTTATATTTGTCACGCTAACGATTGAGTATATTATTATTTTATTTATAATTTTAATCGTCAATATAAAATAATTTGCGTGACAACTGGTATAATCACTATAACATCACGATAATGACTTCTCTAAGTAACCCCAGTCTTCCTTGACCATATCTGCTAGTTTCTCGGCAATCATATAGACAGGTATGTTTGTATGCGCCGCTATAATCTCAGGCATAATAGATGCGTCTGCTATTCTCAGTCCTTGAATACCGATCACCTGTATAGAACGTTGTTACATAAATATATAAATACCCATAAATTAGCATATAATTTGTAGATTACAATATTTATCGTATCTTTTATAAATGCTACCCCATATCCTTCCACATACCTTTAATCTGGGATCAACAACGGCGGTCGGATCCTCCTTCGGGCCCATCTTGCAAGTACCAGAGTAATGATAGATGGTACAAGGGACCATTCTGATCGCACATTCCCAATAAGCATCACTGTCATAGATGTAGTTTTCGCATCCGGGCAAAGTGTCATTGCACAACTGCGAACCGAATGCCTGCATTGCCCTTGTTTGACCAACCTTGATCGCGACTCTGATGCCAGCGATCATCGTCTTAACGTCTTCCGGATCGTCAAAATAATTTGCCTCGATCTCAGGCTTAACGTTGACATTGTTACGCAGCAATCTTATCCGCCCACGACTCTTAGGGTTTCAACAGCATCGGCAGGATGCTCCAGCCGTAATAATTGGTATACTTATTCCATATCTGACGCATTTCTTCGTTCAAACCCATCACAATCGGAAGAAGAAGATCCCCCTTGAAGCCACCACCGGTGAACAGAAGCTCTATATCCGGCAAACCGCTGAGTTTTTCTGGACTCTTAGTATTTATGAAGCCCAGAGCCTCGCACGCGCCTGGAATCGTAAGCGGACCCGATTGCCTGGTTAGGAAATCCGCCACAAACGGATTGGCAGGATTGATCATCTCTTGCAGTTTTATACCAACTGGCTCGTCCACCATCCACGTTAGTCCGCCGAAGGCGACGTGATCCATCAGATTCTCTCCGACCCCCGGGACATCTCGAACAACGTCTATACCGAGTTCGGCAAGGTGCTTGGCCGGCCCAATGCCAGGACAGCATCAGCAATTGGGGCGACCCAATCGCGCCCGCGCACAGTATCACCTCTTTGCTCGCGAACACGGAGATGAGCCGGCCGAATTTTGTAAAATCCACCCCGATCACTCGATTCGTGCGACGATCGATCAACAATTTTCTCACCATGCTTTCGCGCGTCACGTGAATATTGTTACGAGTGTTTATGGGATACAGGTAGGCTCTATTGCTGCTCATGCGAGTGCCGTTTTTAATCGTGCTTTGTAAATACGAGAATCCTATCATGTCCCTTCCGGCGTTGTAGTCTATTATTGGGTACCTCAGCTCTTGGCCGGCTTTCAGGAACGCGTCCGCTAATGGGGTATGAAATAATGGGTAGGAGATGTGCAAGGGTCCTTTAGTTCCATGATAAGTGGTATCCGACTGCAGTTCTGGGATATCGATCGTCTCCAGTTTCTTGAAGTACTTCAGGACGTCTTTGTAGGCCCAACCTTTGTTCCCCATCTTGGCCCAGCGATCGTAATCCTCGGCTCCACCTCGGGTTGCGATCATGTAATTCAGCACACTACTGCCACCCATCACTTTTCCCCTGGGCCAGTTGCACTTATTGTTGTTCATCCCGAGGCAATACTTATCGGACGGCTTGGTCTGATACTTCCAATTGATGTCGTTGCTCAGCTGTAGGAAGTGAACAGCCAGCGGGATGTCCATAATAAGGTTCTCGTTGGGTCCGGCTTCGATTAGCAACACCTTTGCCTGACGAATTTCACTTAATCTCGCGGCTATCGTGGCACCGGCTGTGCCAGCACCGATCACCACGAAATCGTAAACATCCCCGAATTTTGGGGTCCTGTCCGGGATCTCTTGATTCAGGTTGAATTGGCCCTGCGCCAAAAAGTTCAGGACTCCGACACCCGTCCTGAGCACATTCTGCAAATTCGGTACATTATTCGCGTTCTCGCCATACAAATTGTTATACTGTCTCGGAAAAATTTGTCTGGCCGTTCTGATCGACTGTGTTGGAACGATCAAGGCAACGATACTAAAGAGGCGAAAGACTCTCCGCATCTTGTTCATCATGTATCTGAGCAATTGGCTTGAGTGGGGCACAGTAATGCAGGCTTGTATCCTGGATGTTCGGATATATATACTTCCATTGAAATCCATATGCTTTGTATAGGTGTCACTATACGCAAATGTACAACACATATACAGGGTGTCCGGTAACTAACGGACCAACGATTACAAATGGATTCTTTGGTCAATTTGAGAACGATTTTTCCTCAGCGAAAATGTCGAAAAAGGTCATCATTTTGTTACAACTTTCCAATATTTGTCATTATATATCTTTATAACTAAGCCTCAAATTAAAATTTTATTATAGTAAACTCTACCTGAAATTAACTGAAGAATGTAATTATGTTAGACTTTTAACTCTAAAACGTTTAGTTTTCAAAAAACCCATTTTTTTCAATCGCTTATAACTCGAAAATTATTGACTTCTCAACATTTTTGCTAAGGAAAAATCGTCTCCAAATTGGCCAGAGAATCCGCCCTTAATTATTGGTCCGTTAGTTACCGGACACCCTGTATATGATAATATATCTTTAATGTGATGCAGCGGTACAAGTATGTAGTGTGACAAGGAAAAAAGGAGGTCACTACGAGTCAATTAATTCTAAGAATGATCGCAAAAAGTAAATAAAATAGCATCGACTTACTCTCTAGATCTTAATGTTTATCTTTTTAAATAAAAATAGTAATAAGCTCTATTAAACTTAATGTTTGTGAACAAAGAAGGGCTATAAGAGCTATATTAAACAAATTGCAATTGTCAGTTAATCTTAATAAAATTCATTTAAAACAAGAAAATAAATACATAAGCAATAAACATTTATGTGTAGATGATATTAATAAAATGTATTTTAAAAAGAGAAAATAAATATATAAGAAATAAAACAATTATGCGAACGTTTCAAGCCTTCTTCAGCGCAATACAAATATTTTAATTATAAATTAGAACGTGATATTAAACATTAAAGACGGTAGTTAACATAGTCAAGATAATAAATATATGAAGTCAGTTATTGTCTCAATACATATGTTGTTGAACAAGTCCTCGTGTATGACAAACATTGTTTCCGATACATACTTCGAGAAAACACACCATGCAATCACCCATGAGAATAGACTTCCTGATTAATTAGTCAAGGGAGATATCTTGATTGAATCCTCCCGATGAAATGTTGTTAAACATTAAATCAAGATCTAAATAAACAAGATCCGATTATTCATTATATTCTGATAAGTAATATGCACTGTACACGCACTCAAACAAATCGGTGATAATTTTACAAAAGTTCCACGTATCAGATCCGACATCCCTTTAAACAAGGTTTTTTGCAGAGAACAAAACAGAACGTTAAACCTTCACAACTCTCAGATCGCAAATGCGGAAATACCTCAATGTTTTACCTTCTTATATCAAGGTTTGTTTATAAACCCTGATAATTTTGGCAAAGACTCTATAATGTTGTTATATATGTCAGGCAAAAATTCCGTATCAGTTTGTAGATTCAATCCATTAGCTTGTCTTTTTATAAATAACATTTCCTTATCTTTTTGTTTAATTTATGTTGGTAAAATATTTTTTTACGATATTAAACATTGTATTGTTATACATTCCATACTTCAAGGAAAAAGAAGCACAGTTTTACAAGTTTATAATATAACATTTTCTAGAAACTAAGAACACGAGAATGTAATAAGTGTAACAGATTTATTGAACAAAAAAACATATATACATATATGGAAATAACAATAATTTATTGTGGAACATATATAGCACAAAACCTATGTTACACAGAAAAATATTATTAGATAGTCAATCGACAACGTAAAAATTTAATAGAAGAATAAAACACATTTAATTGTGTAATATTGAAGTGTATTACGATAGTAAAAGACAATTTTCTAATTATTTAATGTTCCTAATCTCTTTTTACACCAATTTTTTAATCAATTTTGACAAATATAATTATGGACATTAATTTTATATAAAACTGTAATCGTGAGAGATGTGATGTATCAGTATTATTTAAATTTCGAGTTTATACAAGTTTTTTTTCTTTGGTCACTCTTTTGATATTTATTGATAATTAATTATCAACTGCTAACCTTTTTATTATTATTTTTTTATTATATTTACAAGAGGCACTATCTGAATTATTTAATTAGTGGAAATCTTTAATTACGATATTATAAAAGAAAATGATGTATAATTTTACAGAAAGAAAACAGAGAGAAAGAGAGAAATTGAAACAAACAAATATAATATGAAATATACTTTATAACTGCACATAATCACGAAAAAAAAAATTGCTGTCACAGCATATTTTATGCTACTGTAGCAAATTTCGTTAATTATTATATGAACAGCAAAAGGATTCGTTAAGAATACTAATTTTATCTGCTGAAATATTTGCATATTTGTAATGATATAATTTGCTAATCCTACAAATTATATTGTTATAATAACCAAAACTATCTTTACTCTGCCATTTTTGTTGCATTAACAACGCAGTTTGGTTATATGAACAAATTATTCTGCTAACAAGCAAAATCGATTATAATAGCAAATTTTTGTTGTTGTTACCATGAACTTATATATCAGCAATGATGATTTTACTGTAGTAACGAAATATATTTGCTAAAAATAAACTATTTTGCTTTAATAGCAAATTAATATGTTTATATGAACAAATTAACTCAGCAAATTTTTTTATTCTATCAATTAAATAGATTTTGCTGTAACATTAAATAAATTTAAAAAATAATTACAACAGCAAAATTTTTTTTCCGTGAATTATATATAATTTGTATGTAATTATTATATAGTTTATAGGAAAATTAAATAATCGACCAAACTAGCAAAAATCAATTTTTTTCTGAGCGAAAATGTTAAGGCAGAATTTAACAAAAATATAAAAAGATTTATTTAACAAAAGTATAAAAGTTAGCAAGTTCATACTTCTGACATTTTTGCATATTTATATAATTATCACAATACTTTTTTAAACATAAAAATTACAATTTTATACAAAGAGCTAAAAATTGATTTACTAAAATTTAAAAAATAGAAAAATTTTACAGATTCTGCAAATATTGCACATTTTTGTATAGTGTTTCTCTTAAGTAGAACATTATCATTTTTTATACATCTTTAAACATAATTAAGTTTTTAAAACACTACATAGAAAGAAATTAATATTAATTGATATAAGGCTCCCTTAATAAAATTATAATTTGAAGAAAACAGGCTAATTAAGAGCCAGGCGTGATTATTAATACGCGAAAATATAGAAACTTAATATTTCAAAATTTTTTTATTTACATATTGTACGTTTTGGTTTTTCGATTATCTTCAGCATGTAATAGAGTACTAGTCGTTGACACAGAAACTCATGACAATGTATTGGCCTAATTCCGGTAGTCACCGCGAAGGACCGTTTGGTTACATTGCTTAATACAGTGTTTAGTACAGTACAGAAAGAAATTAATTTCAAAGACTTTTGCAAAATGAATAAATAAGGTGCAAATGGAGCATAACTATAATCAATATAATTTGTATAAATTATAATCGAATTTCGATCTAAATGATTGCACTTATCCAAAATTGCCTTAATTAATATCATAATCGCTACAATATTTTATAAGGCAACACTAAACATATTAGAAATATTAAAGATGTTTTATTTGTTGTAAATAGTAATAAAAAATACTAACACTAGTATTAGAATATATTAAAAATGATAAATAAAAAAGATATATATATATTATAAATAATATATTTTTTTAATTTTTAAGTTTGAAATATGAACTTAATAACATTAAAATTTCAAACATTCTTTACATTTGCTTTATATCCATAAATTTCTAAATATTAACAGAAAAAAATATAAATATCTTGAAACCAACTTTTTTCTCTTCACTATTTGTTTTTGTTATTACTCTTTCATCACTAATTGATTTACTGATATTATTATTATTTTATATACTTCTTTTATAAATATAATGTTTATTACAGCATTTGACATTTCACATTTAAATATGTACATGTATTTGTCAAGGTCCAAGCACTATGCCTATATCTACATATGCAGAGTTATTCGAGAATTAGCTGAAGATTCTAAGGTCATTTTTAAGGCAAAGATAGTAAAGAAATGCTAAATATAGAAAAACTTAATATCTTAATTTCCTGTATGATATTACTTTTTTTATTGCTAAAATAATGTGCATCTGCAATTGCGTTTTTTTATTTATAAATAACTATATGTTTTCTTATAATTCAATGTCTCATAAATCTTAAGTTAACGCTTGATTGATGCTAAAAATTTGTATAAAAGTGAAAGATATGTAAAAACAGGTATTGGATATATCATAAAATAAATCAATCACAATTATACTTTAATATTGAAAGGTTTCTCTATTAAAGATTATTCTAATATATTGATATATATTTTTTAGAATAATTTTATATAAAGAAAAAAGTTATTCTTGCTCTCCTTTTTGTCAAAACATAAATAGCAACTAAATATTTTTGCCTTGTTACTTTTTTTATTTAAACAAATTGTATAATTTATTTAAAAAACTTATAACACAAATTTAATGGTAAAATTAAAAAACTAAGAAATTTGATTTTCAAAACTCTGATTTTCGTTTGAGCGTTTTTTTATTACAAGAATTTAATATCATACCTGACTTTTTTCGTGTATCTGATTTTTCTCAATAACAAATATATGCAACTATTCTCACTGTATCATTTACATTGCTAAACTCAAGTGTATCTGGGAAACATTCTTATCTCACAATCAAGATAGAATTAAGTTTAGCAATTTAAATGATACAGTAAAGTATATGCGTGCACTTCATTGAGAAAAATCAGAAACACGAAAAAAAGATATAATATTAAATTGTTATAACAAAGCTCAAACAAATATCTGAATTTTACAAATCTAATTTTTTACTTTTTATTTTCTCTTTAAATTTTGTCATTTTTTAAATAGTAGATTACATATAAAAAGAGTAATAAGATAAAAATATTTAGTTGCAATTTTTATTTTGATAAAAAAAGAGTAAGAACAACAATTTTTTCCTAATTGAAATTTTTAGAATTCTTAGAATTGTTTTGCAAAACTGGTTTTACAAAACTGGTTTTATTATATGCATATATACAAAAGTAATAAATTATAATTGCGGGACTTTTCAGGCAAGTACAGTCAGAAGCATTATTATAGACACAAATCAACCTCATGATCATATGCGATTAGATAATTTTCTTTACTTTATACAAAATAATGTAATTCAACACGAAAATTATTAACTCTATAAGAAATAAATATATTTAAATATTACAGTTGATATTTATTTGATTTATATTTACAGTTGATATTTAGTTGATTTATATTTAAATACTATACAGTATTAAAGATATATTTTTTATAGATAAATTTAATTGTAATGTATATTCCAAATAACAATCAATGCTTCAAATTGTACTCTACTTTAGTCTAATGTAATGTAAAATTTTGTTATTTTATATTAATAAGTAATCATGTAATACATTATATAAAATAATATATTACATTATACATATATGTATAATTATGTGACAGATAATATTTAATATATATATATATATATATATATATATATATATATATATACATACATATATATAATTGTACTCTACTTTAGTCTTATATATATATGTGTGTGTGTGTGTGTGTGTAGTATAATTTTACATGATATAAGCAAATTATGTTATAATAAAAGCATTTTATGTTATAATAATGAGTGCACTATTTGGTAAAAATAATTTACAGTCTAAAAAAAATTAGCATAAAAATGTTTATTTGTATCTGTTTTTGTACAAAGAAATATGCAACATATAAACATACGCTAGCTATTTTTACAGTCATAATGATACAACAGATATATTTACAACAGGTGTATTTACAATTTCATGATCATTAACAGTATATAATTACAATATTTACATATATATCTTGTAATTAATAATGTAATGAAAAAAAAACAACACAAAACAATCTGTATATAAGATAAGGAGATAAAACTAGGTATTTTCAGTAACTTCTATTTTTAAGATTATACAAAAAATGATTAAAAAATAAAATTTTTTAAATTTAAAAATAGTTTTTTTAAATTTAAAAATAGTTTTTTGTTTTACATTGGAATCTTTTAAGACTTCTGGTTCCTCGTCACGGACATGTTGAATTGTGACGTCACAGGCGAAAAAATACACATTAAAAATTCTTGCGCGTCATTTTTAGATAAAAAGATATTTTGATGAAACTACACATCTCTTTGGCACACTTGTAAATAGAGAACTATTTTTCCTTCTTGACAATAAATTAACAACCGTAAAATGATCATATTAGATTTTATCATACGAAGTGACTGCACCTTCATATTACAGTCATTTTACAGCTGTTGATTGATTATAAAAGGAAAAGATAGTTTTC
Organism: Nylanderia fulva; assembly: GCF_048542155.1. Classification (NCBI taxonomy): domain Eukaryota; kingdom Metazoa; phylum Arthropoda; class Insecta; order Hymenoptera; family Formicidae; genus Nylanderia; species Nylanderia fulva. The sequence goes on along the minus strand of NW_028191058.1, from coordinate 162,300 downwards.
GAAATATTTTTAAAAATGTGCTAAAGCCATCTAAAGTAATATTTCATCAAAATATCTTTTTATTTAAAAATTACACGCAAGAAGTTTTAGCATGTGTTTTTTCGCCTCTGACGTCACAATTCCAATATGGTCGGCGAGGAGCTAGAAGCCTTAATAGCGCGCTGTTTAAAATTCTGAACGTAATAACAAGATTGTACATACGATTCTTTTCTCTCTCTCTCTCTCTCTCCCTCTCTCTTTCTCTCTCTCTCTCTCTCTTTCTCTCACACTCTCTCTCTCCCAAACCATGAAACTCAAGGTAATTCCACTTTTTTAATCCATACGTTTTTTATTTTTCAATACGTCTAATTGTAAGAGATAAAAATGTGCATGATTGCGCGGTTCTCATGCGTATCTAGAGCATATAAAAGAGATTGTGCATGCTATTTTCATGTTCACTATTAGTGTTTTTTGTATTTTAAAATATTAAATTTATTCTTTAATCTCTTCTAATCTTTACATTTTTAAATAAAACCATACAATTTGAATGTGCACACTATTTCTAGGTTCATTCTTTACGTTAGTGTCTGCTGTATTTTAAAATATTAAATGTATTCTTTAGTCTCTTCTGGTTTTTACTTTTTTTTTTAGATAAAACCATATAATTCGATTATGCACACTATTTCCAGGTTCATTTCACTCTTAAAATATTAATTTTATTCTTTAGTCTCTGCTAATCTTCTTTGAATAAAACCATATACAATTTAATTATGCACACTATTTCATTCTTACGAAGTATCCATCTGTATTTTAAATTAAATTTAATCTTTAGTCTCTTCTAATTTTTACTTTTTTTAAATAAAAGTACATTACAATTTAATTGTGCACACTATTTTCAAATTTGTTTTTGCGTTAGTATTCACTGTAAAAATCCACTCTTAAAATATTAATTTTATTCTTTAGTCTCTGCTAGTCTTCTTTGAATAAAACCATATACAATTTAATTATGCATACTATTTCCAGGTTCGTTCTTACAAAATTTATTCTTTAGTCTCTTCTAATTTTTTTTATTTACTTTTTTAAATACAACCATGCCATTTTTTTCATATGATTCAATTCATCTCGCTGTTCTTTTTTATGATTATTAGTTGAGTTAAAATCGTCGCAAAATATCTCGAGATTTTTCACACCATGTTTTACACTTATATATACGTATATTTGTACTTGACATATGAAATATATATATATATATATATATATATAAAATATTTATTTTTTGCCAACTTTTTCTTCTATGTGTAGGATAATGCTAGAAAATTGTATGTTTTTATTTAAAGTAATAATACTTTGAAATATATTTTACAAAGTAAACTAAAAATTATTTTAAAATATCAAAATTATTAAAAATGCGTGTATAATTAGTATATATACTATATATATATCAGATATATAATTAGTATATAATTATTTATTATATATCGCGTAATATTATTTATACAAAATTTAGGATATATACGATATAATAAATGGGATTTAGACTGTTAGTTTATCACAATATTTATTATTACGTTACTGTACGTAAAAAAATCTAGAAAATGTAAAATCTGGTGACTTATTAAGTAGCTAAATTTACGATCTTTGATATTGCACTGAATCATGACGTCTGAAGTTATAAATTAATAGGAATTTTATTCTTATGAAACATCAAAAGAAATTTTATTTAAATGCTAAGACTTTATTGCATTGCACTGAATAATAACATCTGAAGCTATAAATTAATAGGAATTGTATTCTTATGAAACATAAAAAAATAAATAATAATCCTTAACGCAGTGACTAAGATTCTTGCGAACAGTTAACATCTATTTAATATGTGCTTACTTCTGTCAGTCTTGCATTGTTCATCAAAACAAGCGTTAACATTGTCGGTAGTTTGCATAGAAGTTGATTTACTGTTTTAAATTTGATGTACTTGAAAAGGGCTGCAATGACAGCCGAAACGTTGTTGTATTTCAAATAATTATTTATAATAAATTATTGCCAGTCTGGTCGACTTTAAACATTGAGGAGTGGTTTTTTATAAAAAAATAAATTTATTTAAATGCAATTATTCATATTTGTAAATTAATAAAATACATAAAAAAATCTCGTTTTGATTCATGAATTAATAAATAACTATTTTATCAATCGTCTACTTTAAAGTCTCTTTTTGCATGGAAATGTAAGCTACATTTATTATTGCATACATTTATTGCAAGATAACGAAAAAAAGAGCTATTAACTACTTTATCCATACTATCCAATCGCATTATTAAAAAACTTATTGTTTGATATATTTGCAAGAATAAAATTTCCACGATTATTTACTTTATTAATTGACTTCAATAAAAGACATGAGATTCTTAAGTTTTTTTTGACGATTAATCTATTTTTTTAAGACAGATTGTTCAATGTCGTCTGTTTCGTTCCATTTTTCCTAAATTGAAATGTTTGAATGTTTTCTTCTCTTACTTCCGTGATAATGAAATATTGCAATTATCCTTGAAATTCATGGAGTTCATCCAGAATCATATCCGTGAAGTTTCTTGCCAATTTCCAGTCATTACAAAAAGGAAAAATAAATAATTCATGAAATATTTAAACACAAAATAATTCATGAAGTTTTGTATTATCGCGCGCGATGAAAATTATTTATTGATTTGTACACAACACATTATCTTATCGATTTTTTTTTCTGGTGGATAAAAAACTATACATAATGTATAATATACATATAATATCCGCAATTAATGAATGTTTTGCGTGATTTTTTCCGTAATTTCGATTTAAAAGACAAATTATAAGTAACGATGCAATTTTCTTTTTTTTTGTTAAGATTGTATCTGTTTTTTCCAAGTTTACAAGGCCACCTCAATTACACGTGTAATGCACTGCCGGACATGGAATTTCGTTCCATTCCTTTACCAAAGTGAACGTGGAAATATATAGGTATATATAGTCACGACCATTCTCTTCCACTCGACAGTAATCAATAATCACAAATTACATGCCTATTAATTTTCGATTATCGAAACATTACACTGGATCGATAAAAATAACTTGCACGCAATTTATAAAAACAAATATTGAATATTAGAGAATGATATATTTACCTCAATATATTACACAATATAAATTTCGTGTATTTTTTTTTCTCTTTTATTTTATTATTATATAAATATAAATTTACTATTATTGTATAATTGTGTGTTGCATAATGTTATGCTTACACAGTTCTGAAAAATACAATATTAAATATATGCTCAGAAATAAATATTTTTATCGGCTCTCAATATAAATAATATAAGTATGCTGTCTTCTAAGCTGGGCAATAGAGCCAAGGAAACGAAACGAAAAATTAATTAAACGGAACTGTATCTCAATTTGAGATCCCAAAGTTCCACATATAAATTAATTTCGAAACTTACATATGGAGAAATAAGCGAGAAAAATATAGGTCCGAAAAGTCGCTGAAGCGGGAATCGAACCCGCGTCTTTCACTTTCCGGGCGACTGCTCTTACCAACTAAGCTATTCAGACCCTTTCGATCCTATATTTTTCATTTGCCTTTTTAGTAGATGTTAGTAAATACCGCCGTGATTAGCCCAAGGCGTGAATAAACTCAGAAATAAATATTTTTATCGGCTCTCAATATAAATAATATAAGTATGCTGTCTTTTAAGCTGGGCAATACAGCCAAGGAAACGAAACGAAAAATTAATTAAACGGAACTGTATCTCAATTTGAGATCCCAAAGTTCCACATTAATTAATTTTTCGTTTCGTTTCCTTGGCTCTATTGCCCAGCTTAGAAGACAGCATACTTATATTATTAAATATATGATTATATGAATTTATAATTGAATGTAATATTCACATGCCCAATTGTATTATTCATAGAACTATGTAAATATAACATTATACAACACATAATTATACAGATGTTTCTAAATAAGTGAGAAAAGTTTTAGGAAATGATTCTTTGTCGAAAATTAACCATATACTTTTATATCCTTTTCTAAGAAATTTTACTTCTTTAAAGAGAGAGTTGAAAACTAGATTTTTATTTTTTTCAAATACTATTGAGTTTACAAAAAAAAAAATAAAAGAATTAAACTAGTTTATAAAAAAATCAAATTTTCTAATGCATATTTTTAGAGGATCACATTCCGATCTATTAAAAAGTTCTAATAAAAAATTGAATAGGAGTTGTTAGTGTCATATCCTTATAATAATATGAGAAGATTTAAAAAATATTAATAAATATTTTTTTTATTAGTCCACCAAATTTTATTTTTTTAACTTGTCCAAAATTTGAAAAAAAAAATTAAAAACCTAATTTGAAAAACTTCTTAATTTTCAATGAAGAATAATTTTCTAAAGTTTTTCGCATTTATTTAATAGAAACCTCTTGTATAATCGATGATAAGATGCTAAGAGGCATATTATTATTGCGTATTTTGAGAATTTACTTTAATGAATTTGTTTGCAGTTTAAATTGACTATAATAATAATAATATTGATAATAAAGTAACAAAATCAACAAAATTCATAATTAATATTTTAAACAACCTATAATTTGGAAATTTTTCTGGATACATGTCTACATATATAAACTTTTTTTATTTCTATAGTCAATAGAATACGCTATTAAAGTTTGACCAAACCTTTTTTAAACACTCTGTACATCATAAATTTGTCACAATTATTACACATTTATGACTCATAATTTATAAAAAAATACTATAAAATATTAATAGAATAGGAAAGAATATAAAAAATTTTTTTTATAACATTGTTTATTTCACAAATATAACAACAAAAACACATTTAACAATTTTAAGATTACCCAGTTAATTTGCAAATTGGCTTAACATTTTATACTAATAAGTCACGAAGTAGCACATTAGCATTATAATCACACTTGTTTATAGATATATGTTATATACATATATACATATATAATAGAAAGAATCGATAAAAGCAAAAATTTGTGTAATTGCAATAAGTATAATGCACGATTGTAATATTAGCATATCAAAAATAAGTATAGGCCAAACTTATCTAGAAAATATATTTTTATCTTTTTTTGTATTAAATTTTTTTATTATCTTTTTATCGTTTTTTTATGTTAAAAATTCACCATTTTAGCTTCTTAATTTCTTTAATTTTAAAACGATAATAAAGTATATAAAATACCATGTATAATATAGGACATTATAGGATATGCATGCATGTGCGCATACATAAAATACAGGATCACACTCAAAGTGTTGCAAACTTATTGTTAATCTCGGAAATATTTTAGAGGAAAAATTCAGATTAAAAAAAAAGTTATAATGTTTAAATAGGTGTATTAACGACAGTTTACCATGAATGGCGTTGCCAGAGTCAACGCAAAGATATCTTGACTTTTTATAAATGGTATTTTCATATTTTTTATATATATACATATATTGATTTGTTACAATATTCTGCATAAAAAATTATAAGGATAAGAAATCTCATGAAATATTTATTTTCCAGTGTTTTTCCTTTTATGCATAAATTAATGAGAAGAATTGATTGGTATAAAATTATTTTTCAAGAAAAAATGTAGATACTAGTATGTAAATTATATGTTACGAGATATTTAATAGTTTATAAAAAATTATGTGAAGTTAAAGTAAAATGTTTCGTAAATTATTTGCTTTTTGACTATCCTATCTTTATAATTTTTTATGCAGAATATTGCTAGAACTTTAGTTACATAAAAAAATATGGTGGTTCCATTTATAAAAATTAATATGACCTTGCTTTAACCTTAGCTATTTAAACATAATTTTTGTCTGAAACATCTTTCTCGAAAATGCTTTTTTCGAGATATATGTTTGTAACACTTTAACTGATTTACCCTGGATATGTACATATTTTTAATTTCGCAAGAAAGATTAAAAACTTAAAAAAGAGTAAAAACTTAAAAATTTTCAAAGTTTTTACTTAGAGAAAATGTTCTTGCTCAGAGATGACCCTTAAATGAAGATACAAACTTTACAAGTGTCGCTTCATAAATTGTGGAAATTCCTTAAATTTTTCTGTATTAGGGATCCTCCACACACAACAATACGGATTCTGAAGATCTTCTAAAAACATTTCCTTGACATTTTCTCTTTGAATATTTTCTGTATGCAGAAACTTTAAGATTATTACTCAGAAAGAAAGGATTTGTGGCTTTCTATATCTATATACGAATTTTCTTCATCACTATGATGCATACAAAATTATTACTAGATCACTATTCGTTGGGCTTTGGACTCTTATTTTATGAATATCTTGTACACACACACACATGCACATATATGTATACACACACAAGATGTAAATAGGATATATTTGTATCTTTTAATGGTGTCAAAAACATCTCGTAGAGAGGAGACGTCATCTAAGATTATTCAATGAAATTTTTTATTGAAGTTTAGTTATCACAAAAAATTAGAGACGTTATAAAAAAAAGTTTAAATATATCATTTCCAAATTTTAAATTTTTTTTCCAAAAACAAAAGCTTTATACGAAAAGTGTCATTCTAAAAATATGTTAAATTAATTTTTTTTTAAATAAAAATAATATAAAAATGTTATTTTATTAGTTGTACTCATTATATGTATATTTATTCTATGCACATTATTTTATAAATTTTACATATGTGTATGTATATATATGTGCACGCGATTATATGTATGTGTGTGATTCGGAAAAACATAATGATCTTTCAATAATATCATTTAGGTTTAAAAATTATGAAACTTATATGTTAACTTATTTGGTATACACTAGAATATTATATAGCACATGAGTAAATTAAAAAATTTTTATAAAAAAGATTGTACCTGAGATATATACTATAATTAATTGTTTCTATAATTCCTTTTTATTTTATAATCTTGTAATTCTGCACCTTGAATTGACTTGCAAAGTCTTATTACTGAAATGTTTTTTTTTATTATTAATTTGCATATTATATGAAAAAAGAACTTCTACTACATTACTAAACAAAATTATTTATATATATTATCTGATTCCTTATTGCTTGATTGAATTATTATAACTGAATATAAAAAAGCTTGAAAAATTGTAAAATTATATTAAAATAAAATTGTAAAATTAATGTAAGAACAGGCTAACTCAAGAGCATAAATTATTAGGATGTTAGTGAATATTATAAATTTTTATTACTTCCCAATTATATACCATATTAAAACAATTAAAACATATTAATACAATTAAATCAAACGTTTCGACTGTACGCAGTCTTCATCAGTGGTGTCATATAGTATTAGTCAATTATAAAATTTTAAAAAAACATTTCGACGATGCGAACGATTACAACTTTTGATGATGTGTAGCATGTATGATTTTGAGGCTGAATACATCACTATATTGTTCTTGGATCATTTCAAGATGTTAATGCAGATTATTTCCAATGATGATTTTAAAGGTGGAAAAACTCTTGGCATTCCATCGTTTGAAAGCGTGGAATTGTCTTAGTTTTCCTTAATTATTGTACGTTTCTATATGAAATGACACACTTTTTAATAACTAATGTTAGGAAATTTTTTTGAATAATACAATGAAAATTGCTTACTATTGAATCTGCTAAATCGATGACTTTATAAATATTCACGTCACTGCTCAGTTACATATCACTTTACACGCTATCATGAAGAACGGTTATACATTTGGTACTTATATCGTAAGTTGTTTACAAGACATTATTTTCTACATGACATTCTCATTTTGTTTATTTCTTTTCTATGTTAGCTAATTTTTCAAGAACATCCAAATAAGACTCGCTGAGTAACTCTGTGTCTTTTTTTTAAATTTATACCGTTTTCTTGTTCTATTATATGTAGCATTTCAGAAATCAATCTTTTTTGGTCATCAAATCATACATGCTACACATCATCAAAAGTTGTAATCGTTCGCATCGTCGAAATGTTTTTTTAAAATTTTATAATTGACTAATACTATATGACACCACTGATGAAGACTGCGTACAGTCGAAACGTTTGATTTAATTGTATTAATATGTGTGATATAATAAAAGGCCAACTTAACGAGCTTATATGCTATTAATTGAAAAATTTATTTATTAATTTACGTCATACTATACAAAAGTTAAGATAAACGTTTCGACTGTACGACAGTCTTTTTCAATATCCTAATAATATGTTAAAAAATTAATTTAGTCATATCGACCTTATTATAAATACAACAATTATGAGATTATATGACGAACGCAGTACAAAATTCATGTTTGTTGGCATGAGTTAGAGCGTCAGATGCTGTTATATTATGTAACGACATTTTTTGTCACGAACATAACACTTTTTTTTAAAAAATTATTTCTTTTTACTTAACATAATCACAATGTGTACTTTTTTAAAAAACAAATCGATATCTGTAACACAGATCTGATCTGTGTTACAGATCTGTGTTAAAAAATTATTTCTTTTTACTTAACATAATCACAATGTGTACTTTTTTAAAAAACAATCGATATCTGTAACACAGATCTGTAACACAGATCAGATCTGTGTTACAGATATCGATTTGTTTTTTAAAAAAGTACACATTGTGATTATGTTAAGTAAAAAGAAATAATTTAAAAAAAAAAAGTGTTATGTTCGTGACAAAAAATGTCGTTACATAATATAACAGCATCTGACGCTCTAACTCATGCCAACAAACATGAATTTTGTACTGCGTTCGTCATATAATCTCATAATTGTTGTATTTATAATAAGGTCGATATGACTAAATTAATTTTTTAACATATTATTAGGATATTGAAAAAGACTGTCGTACAGTCGAAACGTTTATCTTAACTTTTGTATAGTATGACGTAAATTAATAAATAAATTTTTCAATTAATAGCATATAAGCTCGTTAAGTTGGCCTTTTATTATATCACATATTTTAATTGTATACGAGCCGAAGTTTAATTTATAAAATATATATATGTATTAATATGTTTTAATTGTTTTAATATAGTATAATTGGGAAGTAATAAAAATTTATAATATTCACTAACATCCTAATAATTTATGCTCTGGAGTTGGCTTGTTCTTACATTAATTTTACAATTTTATTTTAATATATAAGAGCGTTATAATTTTTTACTAATTTATTATTTTTAAAATTATATAACTTTGTAATCCATATTACAATGTAGTCAATCAGATATATCAAAATCACAGCGTATCGTATTACAAAATTTTTGATAGCTCGATTTATACTAATATAATATCAAAGCAATGCTTATTTAAAAAGAGAGCACCTTTATAAAAAAAAATTACTATTGTATAGTTAAATCCAAGTAACTTTCTTCTGGTCAGTTCATTTTTTGCTAGTACATACTTTCGCGATTAATTATCGACGATGGTCGTAACCAATCTTGCTTGATGAGATCGGCACCTTTCTCGCCGATCATGATGACAGGAGCATTTGTATTACCGCTACATATCGTTGGCATGATAGACGCGTCGATGACTCGAAGACCCGCGATACCGTAAACCTTCAATCTCGAATCCACTACAGCGGTGGGATCACTAGGTGGTCCCATTTTAGCGGTGCCCACCGGGTGATAGATCGTTTGGGAGATGTGTCGAATGTGGCACTCCCAGTAGGCATCGGAGCCGAATTTGAATTGTCTACACCCAGGCAATTTGATACGATGAAGCCTCGAGCCAAATTGCTTGAATACTTTCGCCTCGCTGATCTTAATCGCGATCTTTGCACCCTCCACTAAGATAGGCGATGTCCATAGGGTCGGTAAAGTAATTCGCGTTTATGACAGGACTGTGGTAGGGATTGGAGCTTTTGAGTCGTATAGTGCCGCGAGACTTGGGCCTCAACAGCACGGGTATAATGGTCCAAGCGTCTCGATTGGTAATCGGTTTAAAGACAGTATTGTAGACTTCGTCTGTAAACCCCAAAATTTTCCGGACCTGCACTCCCGCATCGGAATTAATAGACGCCGGCGCCATGTGAAACTGCAAGTCCGGATAGTCAATCGAGTAATTGGCGTACTTCGTGTTGAGGAAGGCGTAACCCTCAACGCCACCCAAAGTCGTCATGGGACCTCTGCCGTTGACCACGTAATGCATCGTCATCGGAGCCGCCTGGAAGCGATCTTGAACTATGGCAACTGGTTTATCGATGAGAAATGTCAAACCGCCCATGCCTACGTGATCCTGAAGGTTGTCGCCAACCCGAAGATCCTTTATAACGGGAATACCGATGTGCCGTAAGTGCTCCTTCGGCCCGATCCCCGACAGCATCAGTATCTGAGGACTGTTAATGGCACCTGCTGATAATATCACTTCCTTCCGCGCTCTCACCAGCTGTCTGCGACCGTCCCTGATGAATTCGACGCCTATTGCTCTCATCGTCAATGGATCGATCACGATTTTCGTCACGTGGCAGTTTATAGCTGTGTGAATATTTCTACGCAGTCGAATGGGTCGTAGAAAGGCTTTCGCGGTGGAGCATCTGTTCCCTCTGCGAATAGTTCCCTGAGATATCATAAAACCAGTCTGCCGTTCACCGTTTATGTCCCTATTCTCGTATCCCATTTCAACGCCGGCTTGAACAAAAGCGACCACCAAAGGTGTCTTCCACGGCGATTCCTGCACCGTTAGGTAACCGTTGGTCGCGTGATAAGGGCTTTTCTGCAGATAGGGATTCCGATTATCTTCCGACTTTTTGAAGTAGTAAAGGACCTGGTCGTATCCCCAGCCGGGGTTACCCAGCGACTCCCAGTAATCGTAATCGTGTCGGTTACCGCGCACGTACAGCATATAGTTGAGAACGCTACTGCCTCCCAAAACCTTACCGCGCGGCCAATTGCAACGACCACCCTTCATAGCCAGACAAGCCTTGCCAGTCGGTTCGGTCTTGTACTTCCAGTCCAGTTTGGTCAGTTGCAGATACGCGGCCAGAGATGGCACGTCTGTGATTTCATTCTCGTCCGGACCAGCCTCCAGCAACAACACGTTCCACTCGGGTATCTCCGAGAGTCGACTGGCAACTACCGCCCCGGCTGATCCTCCACCGATCACGACGAAGTCGTAATCAGAGTACAGAGGGTACCTGTCGATAGGTCGACTTTCGGGGTCCAATTGATCGTAATGATAATAAGAAAGACCCGCGATTAGCAGTGGCACGAGCCATAAACCTGTGCCCATTAAACTGATAGCACCTTTCAAAGCCGATGTCACTACTATCGTGCTGAAGACCATTTTTCAATGAAGGTCTCCCTACTTCGCGAATTTTTTGGAATATTCTATCCTTGCTGTTGTCGTTTTCTCTTTCTTCTCTTCTCATTGGCTGTCATAATGGAACGTCAGGTGACCACGTGCCGATTTTTTCAAACCAGCGAATGTCCAAAGATGCGTCAGTGTTTATATTCTTCATGATATTTCCATTGATTTCGGTGAAGCATCATTTCTCTCTCTGTACCGCTCCGTCCTACAATAACAAACAAATTAAATAAGAATAATAAAACGTGTTTATAGATAATAGATTTCATATTAAAGGCTATTAAAATGTTACTAAAAAAATATATAATACATTTTGTGATTTAGAAAAATTTATTTTGATGTGTGCACACGTTCCTCTTCTATTTACATTCGTTTAAATATAGCAGCTAATGTAGAATTTATGATCTTACAGTTTATTACATTTACAACTTTTATACATGTGATATTTGTTAACAGGTCTATAAAAAAATGTATATTTTTTTGTGTATGCATAGACGTAGTATACATAGAAATATCTGTAAAAACTGTGTTTAACATTAAATGTTGCATTGTTAATCTATGTTTGAACTTTAATTTTCTTATATTTTTATTGATAACTTTTTCATAATCAACAAGAAACAGCTACAAAATTTTTTATGGGTTACTCGATGATTTTAACATGCTAATCATCAAAATTAAATTTCTTTGTCAATATTTATCTTAGATAAAAATCTTGAGACTTTAATTTATATTTTTAAAGATATTATAAATTAATTAATAATTTATAAATTAATTAAAAGTGAAGATTTAAGAAAATTTATAAATAATTTAAAAAAAATTTTTTTTTAATTTATAAGTCATATCCGCAAACAAATGTTTACATATTTTTTAAAATCAAACGATAAAGTCTTTAGTTGTGAAAAATTAGTAGTAATAGTCTTTGAATCAAATAACTCTAAATCTTATTGAAAAAACCACGTTAAATAAATATGCACAAATAACGCTGCTTATTTATAGTCCATTAGAAAATGTAATAAATATACACTCATAAACTAGAATTATATAGACTATATAATTTCCATATAAAATTTGATATTAAGCATCTTCATGAAATCTGTATTACCGCTATATTGTTATAATATATTATTTTTATAATTACTAAACTGTTATGTAAGGAATGTAGACGGATCTTGTTGAACACATTATTATTTTTTCATATTAAAGAAGGCTCTCTCTATAAAAAAAAAATGTATGTACGTAACATCGCAGCCTTTTATTATTTCTACAAAAACAAAGCTAAAAGTTAAAATCTAATGTAATTAAAAATAGAGAAAAGTTTACTCATGACGGCGTGAAATAGCGACATGTTCCTGATCACGGAAGGAAAAGTGATTGGGATATCACGCAACAAGGGGAACAAGGAAGTGCCAGAATCGCTCAGAGAATTAAAGATGGTCTCACATCTCCGAATAGAATTTAATTTAATTTAATTTAATATGGATCACACGAAAGAGAGATAGAGGGAGAAAGAGATGCGACTTTTGTGGATACCGGATTCTTAATCTACTTGTAAATAGCATATAAAATATCTCGTTATACCCGGATCCGGAGAAACGAAATGGTGATCTCATAACGGGGAAAGGAGAAAGTATTTCACTGGCGTAAACTTTTGTTTGACTTGTTTCCTTCCACAAGACGAGACTCTTATGGAGTAGTTATATTATATATATGCTGCTTCTTTCAGTTCCTTCCGTTTTTACATCTTCCTTATTATTTGCCTCTATTTATCGCTAGTCTGAAACAAATTGCGTACTATTTCTCGAATTGTGCAATATTGTCATTTAATAATTAGACGAGATTTCGAGATAAACGTGTATTGACTCGTATTTCTTATAGCAAGAGGGTTCATCTGAAAGACGAAAATTAGTGATAATTGGCCAAATTTAAAAAGACGAGCAATTCCAAAAATTTGGAAAAAACACAAGCTAAAGAAATTGTTGATTTATAATATGTAGAAAGAGAGGAAGAAAAATTATATTTATTACAACTATTTTGCATGATAAATTAATTCTAATTTTGTAGCTCTTATAATTTTTAATTTCTCTATCATATTTTAATATTTTCAAAATATTTATTTTTGGCACTTTAGCAATTAAAATAATTAGAATATTTCTTGTGTAATTTCTTAAATTCAAAAAATTGTTTTTTAATAAATTAGTATATTTTTGTAATTTATTTTTTACAGTATACATTATATACTATAAAAATATTACTATAATAAGTATATAAATTTTACTATAATATACTATATATTATAGTATTTATATTTTTATCATATATATTATTGAAATTACAAAAATAATGTTAAAAAGATAAAATTTCAAAAAGCGTAAATAAAAAGAAACGACAAAGCGGAAAAACACATTCAATAAATTTTATACATATCCTGAAAAAGTAATGCAGATATACATAGTATATATGAAAATGTATATATGTGTATATTTAATGTGTTTTTTACTTCCTCTGATAAATTTCAAATTTATTCAAAATTATGTGATTTGCTGTATTTTGAATAATTAATTCTGCAATAAAAATACGACGCATAGTAATTAAAAATGTTTCAAAAGATCGAAAATTGTAAAATGTCAAGGTGAAAGTTTAACTTGTTAATTTCGAAATTCTATTGGAGACGTGAAAATTTATAATTTACGCAATAGCTTTCGGTGAATAATTTCGCAACCAAATACTTTCTCTGTAACGATAGAAAGAACCTTGCTCATCTTATTGCAGATCACGCAGATTTAATGATTTCATACGAAGTTTACGATGTAATTGGTTTACACATGTAAATGTTATGTAAATTTTTTTTGTCGTAAAAAAATACGCTGAAAGATCAAGAAATATGCATAAGATTATCAAATACATTATTTATTTTTTTTTGTTTGTATGCAACGCAATATGCAAGTGTTGCAACAAGCAAAAAGCATTATTAACATACTATAGTAATAATATATTCAATAAACTTATATAAGCGAAGGTGATTTCTCGAAGAAAAAGTAAAAAATAGAATAATTTTTTTTTATTGTGTTAGCACCATATTTAAAAGAAATAAATTGAAAAATTAAGACAATATAAGTTTATTGATTATTATATTGAACTTGTATATTGACTGACAATAAGAGCCAATTTTTTTTAACAATTAGCTAAAATCGAAACATTATTATTATAAATCGTTATGAATTTTTAGTATCAAAAAATGTTAATACATATATTTTTAATTGTATTGATATCATCACCAAAAATTATTAAAAACGTATCATAATTATTAATATTTTTAAAAGACCAAATTTAAGTGCAGTGCAAATAAAATGAAGATAAAATATAATAAAATAGAACATATTAAAAATATATTGAACTAGAATCGGTTTTCTCATATTGTTTACGCCGCGAAAAAAGTTTTATTTTAAACTGTCTTTTGGCATAAAAGTTTAAACTTTTTTCAATCAGGGAGAATCAGTAGAATTTTGCTAATATTAGATATTGATATCATAATTTACTAATAATTTATCGAGAACATATTATGTGTGACAAAAATAAGTAACATGTGTACTTGCAATATTTTATATACGATTATTTTTATAAATAATAATTATATAAATATATAAATGTCAGCTTCTCCTTCTTCGTTAATATTTTTAGTTTAAGTACTTTTATTTTTTAATATTATTAATTATTGAGAAGAAGAGGAATATTGTAATATAATTATTACACATAATACCACATCTTTAGCGGAAAAATTCATGCTCCTATCATTCACCTGACGTCGAACAAGCTTGATGATACTCCTCTACAGTTTCTTCAACATTGTGCTAATCACTCTTTATCACTACTGCCCGATGAATGAACAGTCATTGAACGGTCACTCGAGGAATGTTTTCACTCAACAGAATTAACAACGATATTCCGATTGATTTCATCGTTCGATGACATTTGCAGTCGCGCGGGAGAGACGCACACAGTACTGTGAAAATGTTGCCTCGAGAGGACCGCTAAATACCCAAATACTTCCAAAATATCTCGTGCCGGATAGTCGAGTGACTGCGATAGAGTCAGTAATAACAGTCGGAAGAACGTTACGGTACTGCACCGATATACCTCCATCCATTTCACTCTCACTTCTTCTTCCTCGTCGACATTCCCACTTGTAGCCTAGTCTCCTTGTTCTTCCCGGAGGCTCCCAACCGCACTTTGGCAGTGAAAGTATTTTCTTCCTGTGGTTATGCCCGTATACGCGCATCTACCTTACCAGCAAAAGTGTGGTAACAAAACGGTACTCGCGTGAACATACATCGCTATTTCTCTTACGCACATACACGTACAAAACACATACATGCATATAGCATGACACACGCGAAGAGATAATGTATTAGACCATTATATGCGATCGTATAAATAACGAGACCGTATTATCTCTTCGCGTGTGTCATGCTATATGCATGTATGTGTTTTGTACGTGTATGTGCGTAAGAGAAATAGCGATGTATGTTCACGCGAGTACCGTTTTGTTACCACACTTTTGCCTTACCAGCTGGTATGTGTTTTGTACGTGTATGTGCGTAAGAGAAATAGCGATGTATGTTCACGCGAGTACCGTTTTGTTACCACACTTTTGCCTTACCAGCTGGTAAGGCAAAAGTGTGGTAACAAAACGGTACTCGCGTGAACATACATCGCTATTTCTCTTACGCACATACACGTACAAAACACATACATGCATATAGCATGACACACGCGAAGAGATAATACGGTCTCGTTATTTATACGATCGCATATTATAATGGTCTAATCTTTTTCCGCGATGAGCAAAACAGTATATAATATATGTGTATATACGAGATATACTGGAGTGTATAAAGAAATGCTCATTAACTTCTTTCGCAGTCTTAATTACTGCATTGCATTTAATACGGTATTAACTTTATGAGAAAAAAAAAAATATTCTAACAAAATATGTGTTTTTAGAAATATTAAAAGAGGTGTTTATAATAATTTAATCACGTGTATTAACTACGATCATTTTTCAAGGTCACGTGAAGGTCAACTTTCTGTTTTTGAATAAAAATTACTGTACTGTAGTTAAATACAGTATTAACTTTAGAGAAAAAAATATTTTAACAAAATATGTGATTTTTTAAAAATATTAAGAGGTGTTTATAATAATTTAACCACGTGTATTAACTACGATCATTTTTCAAGGTCACATCAAGGTCAACTTTCTGTTTTTGAATAAAAATTACTGTACTGTAGTTAATACAGTATTAACTTTAGAGAAAAAAATATTCTAACAAAATATATGTTTTTAGAAATATTAAAAAGAGGTGTTTATAATAATTCAACCACGTGTATTAATTACGATCATTTTTCAAGGTCACGTGAAGGTCAACCTTCTGTTTTTGAATAAAAAATATTTTTTGTAATTTTAATAATAATAAGCACACGAATTTATGTGTGTCTTAAGATTTTTCTATGCAAAATAGTGCAATCTTTTGGATTCTTATATAAAAAACTTATTATTCAAAAACAGAAGATTGACTTTTATATGATCTTGAAAAACAATTATTCAAATTCAAGGTCACCAACCTCCCCCCCCAAATTATATATATTTTATCTGAAACCTACATAAGTTCTCAACTTTCAAGATTATGTAAAATATGACATCTTATGTATAATGAAGATTAACATTTTAGTGACATTTTTAATTGTTAAAATTCTTAAACTATTGAACTTAGATCATACATGTCTTAGGAATTTTACACAAAATTGTACGATTTTTTCGAATCTACTATAAAAAACACTTCTTTCTATTTAAAAGAAACAATGTTGCTTTAAGACCTTGAACAATTTTTGTCTCTTTAAAAATATAAATTTTATTTGAATATTTTTTGTCTTCTAAACTTGGTTTTTGAGATATTTAACTGAATTGTTTAAACTGAGACACCCAGTATATATTTGCTAGAGAAGCAACAATAACGGTGATAATAATAATTACAGCGGTTCTTAAATGAAAAAGAAACATTGCGACTTTGTAACGAGTCTTTATAATATATATAGAGCAATAATAGTCTTTTTTGTTATGTAAACCAGACAGAGCAAGCTATCGATTAAGCTACCTATTAAAAATTTAATCGAAGCAATTATTATTATTTTCTTCTCTTAGAAAATATTAATTATTATAAATGCCCGAGTATTAAAATAGATGGAACATTACATTAAAACAGAAATATTTTAAAATCAATATTGTTAAAGCAGCCAACTTTTTAAAATTAATTTAACGGGGCATAGTAAATCAATTTTTCATTTATGGCGATATTTAGAAAAAATAGTATACCTATTTTAAATAAATTTTGTTTATTGAAACATCTAATTATCTAATTTATGACATCTTTATTTTTTTCTTTTCTTATTATAGTTATTACATATTTATACATATATTTTTTATATGGAGGGGGATATTATAATGTTCTCAATCTCCTTTTTCCCTAAAATTTAATCTTCTGGCCAAGCGTTTGAAAACCTAATTCGAGTCTTCAGCAACAAATTAGCATCTAATTTTAAGATAGATTAGATTTATTTAGTGCTAGTGGGGAGAGATTAACGAAAATAAGACGGAAATGAAATCGATATGAATGCACGCAATGGCATGCTGACATTGCTATATTTGTTGGATGCATCAACAAATAAGAAAGCGAGGAAGTAGAAAATAAGAAAACGTGCATTTCATTAGCGTAATTTTTGACACGAGATACAATGTTATAAAAAATTGCTCGTCTGCTTACGACTTGAAAATCAGTACGATTTTGTTGTATGATTTTACCTTCCGATGAAGATCTGATGAAGAAAAATCGTTATACACTTTTAATAATAAATATTATTTTTTTTTTTGTTATTTTTGATAAAATCAATTAATTCGCAAATTATTAATTATTGGTACAAAAATTGATAAATTAAAATGTTATATGAAAATCTAAACTATTATACGGATATATAACAAATGATTTTACATAGGATGTTTGTAAGACACATTGTATATGTATGTGGGATATATAATTAATAAACTGTAATGAGTTTAATAAAATAAATTATATTTTTCATATTATTACAAGAGGAATGGCACTGTCCTCTATAATGTTATTGTAATTTCTATTATTAATTTAATGACTTTGACATATCTTAAATATATATTAATTTATTACAGAATTATATTAATTTATATTACATATTTATATTAATATATTACAGAATATATTATATCTTCTATTAAGAAAAAAAGGGAAAAAGGAAGGAAGAGGAAGAGAGAGTTAATCACTTATTATTTATAAATGTGAATATATCTTACAAGAGGAGAAATTTTTCACAAATCTTACTTTCATAATCTTATATAATCAATTTGATGTTTTGTAGGTATTAAATAGGATATTGATCTTTCTTATGAATGCATGTACCTTTGGAGTGTCACGTACATTTGAAATATTATAATAACAAGTCTTTACGCACGCACGCGCATAATAAGAGAGTCAAGGAAGGGAAGATCTATTAGATTTATATAAATAACAAGAGTTAAACGGAAGGAAACTTATGATAATATAAAAAAAAACAATAGACTAATCTTAAAAATCTCTGGTATTAGCATTATATAAGAAAAGAAAAGAATAAGAATTTAATAGTACATGTTTCCGCGCACGAGAATTTTGATTATATTTTAAAAAAGTATAAAAAAGTACAAAATTAAATATCTAATCTCTTAAGGCTCCTGAGTTCTCACTGTGACATCAGAGGCGAAAAAGCACACGCTAAAAATTCTTGTATTTTTAGATAAAAAGATATTTTTTCGATGAAACATTCATTACCTTCACATGGCTTTAACTCACTTTTAAAATAGTCCAAAAACTATTTTTTTCTTCATAATCAATCAATAGCTATAAAATAGTCAGCTGTAATATGAGATCAAGGGAAAAATAATATTCCGGAGTATTTTATGATAAAATGTGCTAAAACCTTCTAAAGTTGTGTTTCATCAAAATATCTTCTTATTTGACAATGGCATGCAAGAATTTACAGCATGTACCGGGGGTCCCATAGGAAATTGTTGAAACTAATCAGCTATCATTTTTTTAATGCACGCAGTTATTGAGAACACAAAAATTATGTTGAAAAGAGGAAAGTCTACAGTTCTTAATGGATATAAATAAAATGTTTGTATACCAGTTCATTTTATTGAAAAAAGTGCTAATAATCACATATGTAAATTAATGATAAATAGTTTCAGAGTGCGCACCATTTGAATTTGTACAAAATTCTGTTTTTTTACGAAAACTCATAAAAACTTTTTCTAAGATGTCATTTTTAATGTTATTGACGATCCTGTTAATAGCTGCTATTAAATCTGGTACTGTGGAAAATATTTATCATTAGTTTATGTGATTATTAGCACTTTTCATTACTTTTTATCAATAAAATAAACTAGTACACATTTTATTTATATCCATTAAAAACTTTCCTCTTTCCATCTTCACTCAATTTTTGTTTTCTCAATAACTGCATGACATTAAAAAATGAGCTGATTAGTTTCAGTAATTTCTTATGGGACACCCTGTGTATGATAGTCAAGCTTAAAAAAAAATACTCTAATATCAAAGATACCTATAACGAATTTGCAGTTGTATCTTAAATTTTGTCGATAAAACAGGACTAAAACTCAAAGACGTTTAGGATCCCCTCAAATATCTACTAATCCGTCATCTTTTGACATTTCGTTTCCTCTTCACCCGCCAGTCCTCCTTAATAATATCACTGGCCTTTTCGCCGATCATGATCGTCGGCGCATTCGGATTACCGCTGACGATGACCGGCATTATGGAGGCATCGACTACCCTAAGTCCTTTAACACCATAAACCCTCAATCGAGGATCCACGACGGCCGTAGGATCGCTCCGTGGTCCCATTTTGCAAGTTCCCGTTGGATGATAAATCGTAAAAGTGAAGTGTCGCACGGCACACTCCCAATATTCGTAAGTGTCGAACGCAAAGTTCTGGCAACCCGGCATGCGAACGGTGTGAGGCCTCGAACCGAATCGTTGGAACGCCTTGGTGTCGGACACCTGCATCGCCAGCCTAATTCCTTCCACAAGAACATCCATATCCTCTTTATGCGTGAAGTAGTTGGGATTAATTTCCGGTTGGACCAGAGGGTTTCTATTCTTCAACCTGATCCATCCTGTGCTTTTGGGCCGCAACAGGAGCGGTAGAATCGACCAGGTTTCAGCTTCGAGCAAAGGTTTGTACAGGGTATCGTACACCCGGTCCTTCAGACCGGTGATCTTTTTAATTTGCTCGCCGTCGGAGTTGACGGAACTTGGAGCGAAGTGGAACTGCACATCCGGATAGTCGCCGGATTTGTTGGCGTATTTGGTGTTGAGAAAAGCTAAACCCTCGATTCCCGGTGTAGTCATAGGTCCTCGCTCGTTCACAATGTATTCGAACATCACCGAAAAGGTCTGAAAGCGCTGCCTCATCAAAGTGATCTGCTTGTTCACGAGAAAGGTGAGCCCGCCGAGGCCCACGTGGTCCTGAAGATTGTCCCCGACCCGTAGATTGGACAGCACCGGTATGCCGAAGTCGGCCAAGTGTTCACCGGGACCGATTCCAGATAGCATAAGCAACTGGGGCGAATTAATCGCGCCAGCGGATAAGATAATTTCCCGTCTGCATTTCACGATTCCTTGTTTACCGTCACGGAGGTATTCCACGCCTATTGCTCTCTTCTTATCGTTGAAGAGTAGCCTTAGAACCTGAGTGTGCATCGCTATATGCAGATTCAACCGATTTTTCACCGGTCGTAGGAAAGCCTTCGCCGTCGAGCATCGACTGCCGCGTCGAATCGTTGCTTGGGTCAGCATGAAGCCGGTTTGATTGGATCCATTTATATCACGGTTCTCGTAGCCCATTTCTTGGCCGGCTTGCAAGAAAGCGATCGCCAAAGGACTCTTCCAGGGTGGTTCTTGCACGGTCAGGTAGCCTCCTGTCTTGTGATAAGGTGTTCTCGCCAAGTATGGATTTCGATTATCCTCGGATTTGAGGAAATAAGGAAGCACTTCCTCGTAACTCCAGCCATCATTACCTAATCGAGCCCAATTATCGTAATCGTGTCTGAAATAAGATCTCCAATTATTGTTTGATCATTTTGACTTGATGCAAAGGAGGGTCATTTGATAAGTAAAAAGACAAACGGTTTTAGTTCAAGAAATACTTAAATAATAATTACAATACTATCAGAACTATAAGTTTGCACCCTTATTATTAACGTAAAACAGCTGTTTGGTTATTATTTAATTATAAATGATTTCTATCACTCATTCAACAATGACAAGTTCTCTCAAAAAGTGTACTTTTGAATTGTTCAGTGATTTCTGGCTTTCAAGGGTGCAAAATAGGTGAAGTTGCTAGATTTATTGAACACAAACTGTATTAAAACAACAGCCATTTGTCTGTACACTTATTGAACGACTATCATATTTGACAAACGTGATAACAATGAAAATAGGTGTACTTACCGATTACCACGAACATAAATCATAGCATTAAGAACGCTGCTGCCTCCCAGAACCTTGCCACGTGGCCAATTACACTTGTTGTCGTTCATAGCGAGGCAATAAGAGGATGTGGTAGACGGTGAGGCTTGATACTTCCAATCGAATTTTGTGAGCTGAGTATATCCGGCAAGCAAAGGAATATCCGAAATTTCGTTCTCGTCATCGCCAGCTTCTAAGAGCAACACCGTCCAATTAGCTATCTCCGACAATCTTGAGGCAACCACGGCACCTGCGCTTCCACCTCCGATCACTATGAAGTCGTACATTCGCAGCAACTGAAATAGCATAGCAAATTCGTTGTAGATATCTTCGATATTAGAGTATTTTTTTAGCTTGACTATCATATACAGGATGTCTCATAGGAAATTGCTGAAACTAATCAACTGTCATTTTTTAATGCATGCACAAAAAACAAAAATTGTATTGGAAAGAGGAAAGTCTGCAGTTTTTAATGGATATAAATAAAATATTTGTATACCAGTTTATTTTATTGATAAAAGTAATGAAAAAAGTTAAATATTTTTGACAGTGCCAGATTTAATAGCAGCTATTAACAGGATCGTCAATAACATTAAAAATGACATGTTAGAAAACATTTTTACGAGATTTCGTAAAAGAACAGATTTGTACAAATTCAAATGGTGCGCACTTTGAAAATATTTATCATTAGTTTACATATGTAATTATTAGCACTTTTTTCAATAAAATAAACTGGTATATAAACATTTTATTTATATCCATTAAAAATTGCAGACTCTTTTCAACACAATTTTTGTTTTCTCAATAACTGCGTACAAAAAAAAGCAGCTGATTAGTTTCAGCAATTTCTTATGGGACATCCTGTATGATACATTATAGAAGTGTCTACATTTCTTTCAGATATTTAAAAACTATTTCTCTTTATTTCAAAAGAGATGGGTCATCTCAGACACTTTGCATAAGATGTTTAAAAAGTTCTATATTTATTTCTTCTCTTTTTTTTTTTGTATAATATTTTTTTTTTATTTTCTTCATACCTCTTGTGCATTTTGCGGATGCGATTCTGGATCCAGGGTGTTGTAGTTGTAAACAGTGAGACCGATTGCCAAAAGCGGAATCAAACTTAATCCAAAAACGGAAGTTGTGCCGAACAAATTAGTTAATATTGTTGCCATTTCCATTTAATTCCACCGCCAAACATCAGTATCCAAATGCATGTCATCCGAGAATTATTCTTTCATGCATTAGTGGAACAAATGAGTCTTCTGAAAACAAATTATTAATTAACTTTATTTAATAAAAATAAATTTAAAGTGTAAGACAGGCGATACGAGCCAAATCGCGGATGACATTGCGTTATCCCAACGAAACTAAAATTTTTTCCGTTAGAATTAAATACCTGTGCATAAGGCATCAAATTTTACTGCGATTTGGTTCTTATTGCCTGTCTTACACTTTAAATTTATATTTATATTACAGAGCCTTGTTAAACTCTTAATTTATTTAATAATTAATTAAAAATGAAATCTTTATTTGTTTTTAATAACATATGTAAAGTGTTTTTTCACTTATTTTTTATCATAGCGTGCCTTTATTTTAAAAAAATGTATATATATAAAACAAAAATATTTTATCTAAATCGTCGAATTATTAAAGTCACATTAAAGTTGACTTAGTTTTTTAAAATAGAAATTCTTAATTTTTATTACATATTCTTGTAACTGACATCAACACATTTTGAAAAGACATTACTATACAAAAGTCCTATTCCAGTTTTTCAGGCATTTTTTAGTTACAAGCATTTAAAATTCCTTAGAAATGTTACTTGATTAAATATAAGTGCCATTGCTCTTCATGCTTGAGTGCGTGATTAAATGAATGCTTTTAGAAAGTCAACCTATGATTTCTATTACGTAAGTTATCTCTTACACTGAGAAATAAATTTTATTTAAAAGAGAATACAATAATTTTATTCAAACAAAATGATATCTTTGCAAACACACAATATAGTTATTTGTATAACGAGAAAATTTATAATGATATAGTTTCTTATATATACTGCTTCTGGAAAAAAAAATATATTGTGTGAAGTCCATTATTGTGATAATAAATGAATAATAAACGAATATAAATGATTTTTACATACAATTCTTATTGTGAGGACTTAAAGGAAAGATTTATTCTTTAAACAAATCATACATACAAATCAGCAACGCTTCTGAAAAATGCAATCTGATTAATTGTTATGTTAATTAATGTTAATTTTATGTTTTTAATTTAAAATAGAATATTACTGAAGCGTTATGAACAAAATAATGAAAGAAAATAATGTAAAAGAAACACAGTTGTCTTTCAAAAAAATGTACGTAATTTGTAACTAAAACAGCTATATTTTATATTTTATATTTTTTGAAATATTTAGCTATTTACATATATGTTAAATATTTCTTATTATAATATTTTTGTATTCTAATATTTTTTAGATTAATTAGAAGAATCAATTTGCGTTAAAAAAGGTACGTGATTAAATGCTTAAAAAATTATCAATTTCGCTGATGAACATTTTTCGATGAACATTTTTAAATATGAAAATTCCATATAGTATATTTGCAGCAAAAAAAACGGTTTTAAAAAAGTTGTTTTAAAATAAGATAAAAGAACTGGATATGGATCATTTATTGTATATATTACGTAATTTTGCTTTTTTCTTAAATAATCCGAAATATAATTACGAAATTTTTGATTCCTTATTTAATTTTTAGTAATTTTTAGTAATTTGTTACTTAGACACGGTTTTTACTGTGCGTATTTATATAAAAATATATAAAAGTAAAGTCTTTTTGTAAATAGTGTGATTAATGTTATTAAGTTAAAACATAATATGATCAATTATACTATGTTTATATTATATATACAAAAAAATTATATTTATATAATTTTTTATATCATTTTTCTATAAGATAAATATTTTTTTGATTCTTGATTTTTCTGTGTTGATATAGAATATAAAAATGCATAATTCCTATTTACTTAAAAGGTTTATTAAAAGTTTTATTAAATGATATTTTATAAAAATACTAAATTATAAAAAAAATATAAATATTATATAAATAATTTATTTATGAACATAATTGTCCCTTAAGAAAATAATATAAAAAAATATAATAAAATAATATTTTTGTTACAATATATAAATGTAGGATAATCACTATATTTTTTAACATTTTTTATGTAATTAATTTTTGATATAAAAATGAGATTGACGTATACAAAGATCTAGATAATTAACTAATTTAGAATTAATTGCATATAAGGAATATTACTACATGTACATATGTAACATTTTATTTTATTTTTTCTTATATGGATTATGTCATTTTATATCACACTGTTAATATTTTTAATATACATATGCATAACACAGATTTCAAGTTTGCAAAAGTAATAACTAAAATTATGTTAGCATCTACAATTTTTATGCGTATTCCTACCTTCTTGCTCTGTAACAATAATATACATAACTCAAAAAAATCTAGTTACAACTTCATATGACATCTTCACGTCGCTCGAATCCGTCAGGTGGCACATTAGCAGATTTCGTCATCATCGTCATCACCGCAAGAATATCTTTGCGTTAATTATCATGGTCGTTAGCAGCGTGTCAATTGGTCACTCGCGTACATTTCTGCGCTGTGATTTCTCAATATTGTATATCCTATTAATTTCTCCTGGTTTGTCGTCCTTATTGGTGTCTGCGCGGACTTACACTTTCTCGTGGCATCAAGAGCACTTTCCCGATATTTATGATCATCTTACGCACTCGAGTCATCATCATCTTTTTCAATTATACTCTACATGCGATAATGCATATCCGATACCGTCGATAATGCATATCGAGCTTCTAAAATAAATTTCGTCAAAGGTGCACACGAATTGTTAAAAATGATATGATAAAACCGGCAAAATGGTCGTAAGCGAAATGAGACTAGCACTGGTAAGAACAAGACTGCGGCGTGCTGGTGAATGTGAAGGCAGAGTGAAAACCAGTTGGGCCTCTAGTAGTAGTATATATCCTTTCAATGCCAACGTCGTATGAATATTTATTCACTCCGTAAAGTTCGTTGCTCCAAATCTGTTTCTTTAAGACCGCAAACTATTCTTTACTATTTATTTATTTAATCATTATTTAGTGCGTTTTCTTTTCGACTTTGTTTTTCAAGGTATGTAGTTATTTTTTATAGAATATTATAATCATTTTTTATACACAATTTTATTTTGTGTACAAAGAAGGTAATATTTATCATTAACAATATTGGATTTTTTTTCTTTAGCATTTATTTATTAAATTAGTTTTTAATGGTTTTTTTAAATATGTAGTTATTTTATTTTATGTACATTTTTATATACATAAAATTTTATTTTAATAAGCAAAGAGGAGATGATACTATACAATTGAAAAAGATATGTATATATTTTTATAATCTATAAACATTTAATAGTATAATAAAATAAAAGTTTTTTTTTAAATAGATGCACTTTTTTGTATTAAACAAATATATATTTTTTGCATTCCTTAATAAGAAAGAAAGAAAAGAGAAAAAAGCGTGGAAAATTTTACATTTTTATATTGTTTAAAATTTTATTTATTTATTAAATCATTCTTTAGTGTTTTTTGTGTTAGTTTTAAATATATGTAGTTATTTTATTTTATATAGAATATAATTTTTCTATACAAAATTATATTTTATAGGTAAATGAGAGAATGTAATATTTATAATTGACAATATATATTTTCTTCTTTAGTATTTATTTATTAAATTAATCTTTAGTTTTTTAGTAATCTTTAGTAATCTTTTTGTTATTTTTAAAGATATGTAATTCTTTTATTTTGTATGATATATTAGAATAAATTTTTTTATACAAAAATTTTATTTTAGTAAAATATTTTAATAAAGAGAAGATAATATGTAATTGTAAATATATATTTTTATAATCTATAAACACATGTAATAGTATAATAAAATAAAAGTTTTTTTATGGGTGCATTTTTTTGTTATTAGACAAATTTTATATTTTTTTAAATTTTTGCTTAATTTACTAATTTAAAATATTTACTAATTTCAAATTATTATCAAATAATGTACTTTATTTAAAATATCAATAGCATGAAATCTCTCAGAATCTCATGTTGTTGATAAAATCTTATATAAAGCGAACAGGTGTGTGATAATAAGACATTTATTTTCCAAATAGACGTGTTCCTGCTTGCTGGTGGCGAGTATAGTATAATTAAATATCAAACGTTATTTTGTATGAGAAAATAAAGTGTAAGTAAGAGCTCCGACATTATTGATATGTGATTTTGCAATGAATAAAGATTAATGAATAAAGAGATCTAGAGATCTAGAGATCTATCGCACGCAACGCATCATTTTTTTCTTTCTTTCTCGTGAATCACGCTGAAAGACTCTTTCCTTTTTATGTGTGATAACGTGTCAACGTCTTTCTCTTTGCTTTCATGGGCACACATAAGCAGAAAGCTACACATATACGCGAGTTATTCGCGCACTTTCTCTCTTCTACGATGTTTGCCTACTCAACAAGCGGCCGCATCAATTGTATAAAGAAATGTTGCTTTAATGTACGTTTTACTACTTCACTCTTAATTATTTATCTTATAAAAACGCTGATAGATCAGAAAATTGCGATAAATTACGAGAATAAATATTATGCACATTATAAAATCTAATTATTTCATTATTATGTCTTAAAAGTATTGAAATGTATGTGTTATTAGGTATTAAAAGTATCACAATTTTGATATTTTTATTTATAAAATGTAATTGTATATTTTAATTGAATATTTATGTATTTATATATATTTTAATATAATTATATGAAAAAAATTAATATATTATATTAATTTATTAATAAATTAATATAATTAATATAATTAATATAATTAATATTTAGAACAGAATATCTTTTTGCAGATTTTTTATGCAATTTCTACAAATATAAAATGTAGTAAAATAAAATATAAATAAAGAGTTTAACTAGGCTCTGTAATATATAAATATAAATTTAACATATATAAGATAGGCAATAAGAGCCAAATCGCGGATGACAGTGCGTTATTCTAAACGAAACTAAATTTTTTCGTTAGAATTAAATACCTGTGCACAAGGCACCAAATTTTTACTTGGACACGGCCAAGATATAAAATTGGAATAATCTCTACAAGAGATTTTTAATTCCATGTATCCCCTATTCCCCCTAAAGAAATAAAGTGCGAGAGAAAAATATAGATCCGAAAGTCGCAGAATCGGGAATCGAACCCGAGACCTTTCGCTTGCCGGGCGACTGCTCTTCCAACTGAGCTATTCAGATCCTTTTGATTCTATACTTTTCTCTGTTATATATATTAATGTTGGTAAATAAACGCCTTTAAGCCAGCGTGTATAAATTAAGAGTTTAACTAGGCTCTGTAATATATAAATATAAATTTAACATATATAAGATAGGCAATAAGAGCCAAATCGCGGATGACAGTGCGTTATTCTAAACGAAACTAAATTTTTTCGTTAGAATTAAATACCTGTGCACAAGGCACCAAATTTTTACTTGGACACGGCCAAGATATATAATTGGAATAACCTCTACAAGAGATTTTTAATTCCATGTATCCCCTATTCCCCCTAAAGAAATAAAGTGCGAGAGAAAAATATAGATCCGAAAGTCGCAGAATCGGGAATCGAACCCGAGACCTTTCGCTTGCCGGGCGACTGCTCTTCCAACTGAGCTATTCAGATCCTTTCGATTCTATACTTTTCTCTGTTATATATATTAATGTTGGTAAATAAACGCCTTTAAGCCAGCGTGTATAAATTAAGAGTTTAACTAGGCTCTGTAATATATAAATATAAATTTAACATATATAAGATAGGCAATAAGAGCCAAATCGCGGATGACAGTGCGTTATTCTAAACGAAACTAAATTTTTTCGTTAGAATTAAATACCTGTGCACAAGGCACCAAATTTTTACTTGGACACGGCCAAGATATAAAATTGGAATAATCTCTACAAGAGATTTTTAATTCCATGTATCCCCTATTCCCCCTAAAGAAATAAAGTGCGAGAGAAAAATATAGATCCGAAAGTCGCAGAATCGGGAATCGAACCCGAGACCTTTCGCTTGCCGGGCGACTGCTCTTCCAACTGAGCTATTCAGATCCTTTCGATTCTATACTTTTCTCTGTTATATATATTAATGTTGGTAAATAAACGCCTTTAAGCCAGCGTGTATAAATTAAGAGTTTAACTAGGCTCTGTAATATATAAATATAAATTTAACATATATAAGATAGGCAATAAGAGCCAAATCGCGGATGACAGTGCGTTATTCTAAACGAAACTAAATTTTTTCGTTAGAATTAAATACCTGTGCACAAGGCACCAAATTTTTACTTGGACACGGCCAAGATATAAAATTGGAATAATCTCTACAAGAGATTTTTAATTCCATGTATCCCCTATTCCCCCTAAAGAAATAAAGTGCGAGAGAAAAATATAGATCCGAAAGTCGCAGAATCGGGAATCGAACCCGAGACCTTTCGCTTGCCGGGCGACTGCTCTTCCAACTGAGCTATTCAGATCCTTTCGATTCTATACTTTTCTCTGTTATATATATTAATGTTGGTAAATAAACGCCTTTAAGCCAGCGTGTATAAATTAAGAGTTTAACTAGGCTCTGTAATATATAAATATAAATTTAACATATATAAGATAGGCAATAAGAGCCAAATCGCGGATGACAGTGCGTTATTCTAAACGAAACTAAATTTTTTCGTTAGAATTAAATACCTGTGCACAAGGCACCAAATTTTTACTTGGACACGGCCAAGATATAAAATTGGAATAATCTCTACAAGAGATTTTTAATTCCATGTATCCCCTATTCCCCCTAAAGAAATAAAGTGCGAGAGAAAAATATAGATCCGAAAGTCGCAGAATCGGGAATCGAACCCGAGACCTTTCGCTTGCCGGGCGACTGCTCTTCCAACTGAGCTATTCAGATCCTTTCGATTCTATACTTTTCTCTGTTATATATATTAATGTTGGTAAATAAACGCCTTTAAGCCAGCGTGTATAAATTAAGAGTTTAACTAGGCTCTGTAATATATAAATATAAATTTAACATATATAAGATAGGCAATAAGAGCCAAATCGCGGATGACAGTGCGTTATTCTAAACGAAACTAAATTTTTTCGTTAGAATTAAATATCTTGGCCGTGTCCAAGTAAAAATTTGGTGCCTTGTGCACAGGTATTTAATTCTAACGAAAAAATTTAGTTTCGTTTAGAATAACGCACTGTCATCCGCGATTTGGCTCTTATTGCCTATCTTATATATGTTAAATTTATATTTATATATTACAGAGCCTAGTTAAACTCTTAATTTATACACGCTGGCTTAAAGGCGTTTATTTACCAACATTAATATATATAACAGAGAAAAGTATAGAATCGAAAGGATCTGAATAGCTCAGTTGGAAGAGCAGTCGCCCGGCAAGCGAAAGGTCTCGGGTTCGATTCCCGATTCTGCGACTTTCGGATCTATATTTTTCTCTCGCACTTTATTTCTTTAGGGGGAATAGGGGATACATGGAATTAAAAATCTCTTGTAGAGATTATTCCAATTTTATATCTTGGCCGTGTCCAAGTAAAAATTTGGTGCCTTGTGCACAGGTATTTAATTCTAACGAAAAAATTTAGTTTCGTTTAGAATAACGCACTGTCATCCGCGATTTGGCTCTTATTGCCTATCTTATATATGTTAAATTTATATTTATATATTACAGAGCCTAGTTAAACTCTTAATTTATACACGCTGGCTTAAAGGCGTTTATTTACCAACATTAATATATATAACAGAGAAAAGTATAGAATCGAAAGGATCTGAATAGCTCAGTTGGAAGAGCAGTCGCCCGGCAAGCGAAAGGTCTCGGGTTCGATTCCCGATTCTGCGACTTTCGGATCTATATTTTTCTCTCGCACTTTATTTCTTTAGGGGGAATAGGGGATACATGGAATTAAAAATCTCTTGTAGAGATTATTCCAATTTTATATCTTGGCCGTGTCCAAGTAAAAATTTGGTGCCTTGTGCACAGGTATTTAATTCTAACGAAAAAATTTAGTTTCGTTTAGAATAACGCACTGTCATCCGCGATTTGGCTCTTATTGCTTATCTTATATATGTTAAATTTATATTTATATATTACAGAGCCTAGTTAAACTCTTAATTTATACACGCTGGCTTAAAGGCGTTTATTTACCAACATTAATATATATAACAGAGAAAAGTATAGAATCGAAAGGATCTGAATAGCTCAGTTGGAAGAGCAGTCGCCCGGCAAGCGAAAGGTCTCGGGTTCGATTCCCGATTCTGCGACTTTCGGATCTATATTTTTCTCTCGCACTTTATTTCTTTAGGGGGAATAGGGGATACATGGAATTAAAAATCTCTTGTAGAGATTATTCCAATTTTATATCTTGGCCGTGTCCAAGTAAAAATTTGGTGCCTTGTGCACAGGTATTTAATTCTAACGAAAAAATTTAGTTTCGTTTAGAATAACGCACTGTCATCCGCGATTTGGCTCTTATTGCCTATCTTATATATGTTAAATTTATATTTATATATTACAGAGCCTAGTTAAACTCTTAATTTATACACGCTGGCTTAAAGGCGTTTATTTACCAACATTAATATATATAACAGAGAAAAGTATAGAATCGAAAGGATCTGAATAGCTCAGTTGGAAGAGCAGTCGCCCGGCAAGCGAAAGGTCTCGGGTTCGATTCCCGATTCTGCGACTTTCGGATCTATATTTTTCTCTCGCACTTTATTTCTTTAGGGGGAATAGGGGATACATGGAATTAAAAATCTCTTGTAGAGATTATTCCAATTTTATATCTTGGCCGTGTCCAAGTAAAAATTTGGTGCCTTGTGCACAGGTATTTAATTCTAACGAAAAAATTTAGTTTCGTTTAGAATAACGCACTGTCATCCGCGATTTGGCTCTTATTGCCTATCTTATATATGTTAAATTTATATTTATATATTACACAGCCTAGTTAAACTCTTAATTTATACACGCTGGTTTAAAGGCGTTTATTTACCAACATTAATATATATAACAGAGAAAAGTATAGAATCGAAAGGATCTGAATAGCTCAGTTGGAAGAGCAGTCGCCCGGCAAGCGAAAGGTCTCGGGTTCGATTCCCGATTCTGCGACTTTCGGATCTATATTTTTCTCTCGCACTTTATTTCTTTAGGGGGAATAGGGGATACATGGAATTAAAAATCTCTTGTAGAAATTATTCCAATTTTATATCTTGGCCGTGTCCAAGTAAAAATTTGGTGCCTTGTGCACAGGTATTTAATTCTAACGAAAAAATTTAGTTTCGTTTAGAATAACGCACTGTCATCCGCGATTTGGCTCTTATTGCCTATCTTATATATGTTAAATTTATATAAAATATAAATACATATATTTAAAGTAAATTGAAAAGTAAATCACATATTGATCACACATATACATACATATGTATTATTGTAATACGTAGACATACAAAAAATACAAATTGGTGTCAGACGCATTTGTGATTTGAACTGTGTAGGTATAGAGATATAACAATTAAAATACTTTCTTACTTTAATACTTTCCCTTTTTTTCATTTAGCTTAGGGAATTGGTTAGTATAGATATCAAATTTGAATCAATAGTACAAATCCCTATCTATTATTATCAAAAATTCATATTTTTTGCCGAAATCTAAACATTTTTTAATTTGACATATCCATTTTTACTATTTATCAGTTTTGACATTAGATTTAAATATATATATATTATATATATTGAATAATCATGAAAATATCTCTATATATAATTTTGAACAAAAATCAGAACACATTTGTTTTTTAATCTTAAATATCTGCTATATATTAATTCCGCTATTGTGAATTTATCAATTATGACATTGGCTTTATATTTCTAAAATGACAAAAAAACTTGAAAACTGGGTAGATACATAATGGATCTTCAATAATTTAGTTCAGAACTTTTCAGCAATAGATTTTATATTTGATTATAAATATCATATAAATTATATAAATATAAATATTAATCATAATTTAATTATGAATATCATATTAATCATAGTCGACATATTTCTTTTAAAAAATATGAACCGGAGGTTCTAACAATTAACTTTTGGCTGCAATAAAACTTCTTGAATACGTAACATATTACAGCTAATTTTATATGTTGAGAGATTTTTGTATATACACAAACTCATAGACTTATATAATAGACTGAGTATTCTCTTGCTGACGACAAGAGCGACACCTGTTTACCCATATTGGAATTATACACAATTCCGATTGTTATAATTCTCCACTATTCATACGTTGCAATTGATGACATTGTGATTACCCATGTATTGCAAATGACCATTTTGCGATTACTCACGCGTTGCGATTGATCACGTCGCGATCGCCGTCATTGATATTGATTTTATCTCGAAAAATTTATTTAGAACTGTAGAAGGTTGTAAATCTCATTTTGCATCGAAAGTACTGGTAATAAAGATATACCTCGCTTTGCACAAAAAGTTATAAACCGGAATTATGTTATAAAGAATGTAGACAAGTGCTCATAGGCTGTTGCCTAAAATTCCCAAGTTGAAACTTCGGGACTTTAGTTTAAAATAAAAACTCCAGTTTCAGTTAATTAAAAAAAATCGTGGTACTATATT
This sequence comes from Nylanderia fulva, assembly GCF_048542155.1. Classification (NCBI taxonomy): domain Eukaryota; kingdom Metazoa; phylum Arthropoda; class Insecta; order Hymenoptera; family Formicidae; genus Nylanderia; species Nylanderia fulva. Next base: position 128,557 of record NW_028191058.1, on the reverse strand, counting down.
AATCAAATTATATACAATTAATCAAAGAGGATTTCTTTTGAACGTCAAAATGGATAATAAATCGTAACTACATTTTTTCATTAATTGCAGTGGAACGTAGTGTAATTAAAATTTTTATTTGATATATATGGTACAAAAAATATAAAAGTTGCAATGATCATCTCTTGCACTATTTTTGTTAAAGGAAAGTGATTTTCAATTGATCAAAGAATTTATCATTGAAATGACATTTCAAATACGGTTTTTTCGGAACCTTTCATATATTATTGCATAATGTATTGCGTGTTATATTGGAAATTTCTGTGGCCAAACAGTGTTAATCATATCGGCTGTTTTCTCTGCCACCATCATTATAGCTGCGATAGGGTTCGAGTTTGGTACAATGGGGAAGATAGAAGCATCGGCGACGCGAATATTCGGTATACCGTGTACTCGAAGTTCCGAATCCACTACCGCAGTTGGATCGGTACTCGGTCCCATCTTGCATGTTCCAGCTTGATGATTTTCTGGTCCAGTTTCCGCGCGTATCTGACACATCCAGAAGGCGTCCGAGCCGAAGTGATAGCTAAAAAAATTACAAATCCAAATAAATTGTGCCAAGCACTACAAATTATTAGGAAAAAAGCTATAAATTCAAAAAGAGTTATTACTACCAACTAAGTTGGTGGGTGGATAATAGAAATCGAGCAAGATCTACACTTCCTAGTTATTTAAATGGATTAGTGATGTAAAGTATTTAAAAATTTTATAAATATTTGATTTGACAGTTTCTTCGCTTATTTTTATATGGCATACTTTCTCGCATTTCATTTCCAGTTTCATTTCAAATGGACATAAAATAGATATATTACTACACCTTTGAGCCCATATTAACAAGCCGCACCTTGTAGATTTTATATCCATGCCAAATGAAATTTGAATGAGAGAAAGTATGTCACACAAAGCGAAAGGACTATCGAATCTAATATTAAATTCAATTTTTGCCAATCTCTGTTGTTATATTAGCAGCAGATTACAAACCTAATATGAAAAAAGTTGATATCAAAGTTTACTAATAATTTATGAATAAATTTTGCTTAATAATGGATAATAATAGAAAATACTTACTTGCTGCATAATGAACTTTTCTCTTGTTCTAAACGAAGATCCCATTTTTTCATAGTGGGCGTATCAACAAGCCTGCTGACCTGTTTGATACCATCAAGCAGGATCATCAAGTCTTTCTCATTTGTGAAATAATCTGGATAAAGTAGCGGTGGATCTAAAGGATTATTCGATCGAAGTTTCATGTTGCCTAGACTTTCCGCGCAAACCACTGTAGGTCTTGCAATAATCTCTCTTCTATCCGTACAATAGCCGATCCTACCATCGAAGCATTCATTCGACAAACCAGTCTTCGGACAGACGGAACTGAAGCCGTCAAAGAAGACTTGAATGTCCGGTAGACCTTTGATCGTATAATTGCTTTCCAAGAATGCGGTAATTTGAGTAACCCCAGTACTGGCCAGCGGGCCGGTTTTGTCCTTCAGAAATTCATTCACGGCTTCCATAGTCATGACCTCGTACGGAATATTTTTGATGCTCATGTGAACTGCTACGGAGACGTGATTGTGCAAATTTTTCCCGACTGGCAGATCTTTGTAGACCTTAATGCCGAGTTTGGTCAGGTCTTCTTCGGGTCCTACGCCAGAATTCATCAGGATTTGCGGTGAGCCTATAGCACCAGCAGTCAAAATCACCTCCTTGCCACATTTCACGACTCTCGTCTGGCCGTTCTTATCTATCATCTCCACGCCAATAGCTTTTCGTTCCCACGGACTGATCAAAATCCTGGTAACGTGTGCATTTGTCAAGACCTGCAGATTTCTGCGATTGTGGACAGGTCTTAAGTATGCCTTCGAAGTCGTGAGACGCATACCGTTCTCGATTGTCATCGGCGCGATCATAAAGCCAGTTTGCTTGTATTCCTTTAATTGGGAGGTTCTGTAACCCAGCTCGCCGGCAGCTGTCAGCAGCGCGTCCGCAAATTCCGGTTTATAGGGATAATACTGAATATTAATTGGGCCACCTTCCTTCTGACTCCTGGATTTGTCCGACAGAATTAGCGGATCGACCGGATTCTCCGCCCGTTCGAAGTAACGAGTGACTTCGTCGTAGGACCAGCCAGGATTTCCTGCCTTCGCCCAACGATTGTAAAAATCAGGATGACCACGAACGTACATCATACCGTGCATACCGCCAGTTCCAGCAATCATTTTTCCCCTTGGCCAAGTGCAAACGCCGTCTGTTTCTAAAAAAATGGCAATATTGATCTAAGTCCTATTTATAATTAAATTTTATTATAGATGTCCCTTGTAAGATTTAAATCATTTGGTTAATAATTATCTAACGTTATATAAAAATGGCACGCAAAAATTTTTTTGACGTGTGTTTTCTTGTCTCTGACGTCAATTTCAATATGGTCGGCGAAGAGCCAAGGATGCTGCTAGCTCTGTTTTATTGACCGAGCAATTTTTTTTTTTTTTTAGATAATGTTATCTTTTTTGTTGGCATTTACAAAATAAGACCAGCACGAACTTGGATTAAAAGAAGGAATATAAGGGAATGTTTAGATATCAATTTGAAAGCCTAATAAAAGAGAATAGCTTGTCTAAAATTTTCGTGCATATGTATGCACATACGTACTTTTTTATTAGGCTTCCATATTAATATTTAAATATTCATTAAGAGTTTAACTAGGCTCTGTAATATATAAATATAAATTTAACATATATAAGCTAGGCAATAAGAGCCAAATCGCGGATGACAGTGCGTTATTCTAAACGAAACTAAATTTTTTCGTTAGAATTAAATACCTGTGCACAAGGCACCAAATTTTTACTTGGACACGGCCAAGATATAAAATTGGAATAATCTCTACAAGAGATTTTTAATTCCATGTATCCCCTATTCCCCCTAAAGAAATAAAGTGCGAGAGAAAAATATAGATCCGAAAGTCGCAGAATCGGGAATCGAACCCGAGACCTTTCGCTTGCCGGGCGACTGCTCTTCCAACTGGAAGAGCAGTCGCCCGGCAAGCGAAAGGTCTCGGGTTCGATTCCCGATTCTGCGACTTTCGGATCTATATTTTTCTCTCGCACTTTATTTCTTTAGGGGGAATAGGGGATACATGGAATTAAAAATCTCTTGTAGAGATTATTCCAATTTTATATCTTGGCCGTGTCCAAGTAAAAATTTGGTGCCTTGTGCACAGGTATTTAATTCTAACGAAAAAATTTAGTTTCGTTTAGAATAACGCACTGTCATCCGCGATTTGGCTCTTATTGCCTATCTTATATATGTTAAATTTATATTTAAATATTCACTTATATTCCTTCATTCAATTTCAAGTTCGTGCTGGTCTTACAATTAACTGCCAACAAAAATAATTGCTCGGTCGATAAAACAGAGCTGGCAGCGTCTCCTTAAGTTTATGCGAAAACTAGATCAAACTATGTAAGATGATATATATTTTATACTCAAACAGGCAGTAGGATGCGGTGATGTTGGTTCCGTCTTGAAGTTCCAATCGAGAGACGTATTGACAGCATTAAATGCAAGTCCTGGTATTGCCGTCATGGTAGGTTCTTCCGGACCAGCTTCGATGAGCAAAATCTTTCGCCACGGATTATCACTTAATCTTCTCGCGATTATGGGCCCTGCCACACCTGCGCCGATGATTACAAAATCGAACCTATAATTAGAAAAACATTATAATAACGCCAGTTCAAAATGTGATGCTTCTCTTGTGTAAAGATGTTTGCTTCGAAGGGTTCAATGAACTAATCAGGAATGAAGAATCTTGCGTTTCGAAACAAATAGATTTAAATATAAAAAAATAATATTATATAATAATAATAATAAAATTTATAAAATTATAATAATAAAATAATAAAATTATAATAATAAAATAATATCATATAAAAATAATATTATATTATTTAAAAAATTATATTTTTTGAGAGATCCTGTAGATTTTATACCATTCATTTTCCTTCGGTGCTTCGTCGCTGCCCAATCTTTGGCAAGGTTCAGCGACGTCGCATCTGGAGGACATCACATTTTGAACCAGGGCCATAAAAGTACTGCTGCCTCCACAAGCACGGCTCATGTATTGAATATCCTCAAATTTGCAGGAGCAACATCCGTCGCTGTTGCCAGTACTTGGCGTTGTTACTTGACTTGGTGGGAAGAAGAATCGCTTTGAGCGGGCATAAACAAAAGGTTTATTATTCAAAGGAAAAATTTACAATTTTATCTAGCAATAAGTAAATGTTATCTGCCCCCAAAACTTATGTGCTGTCGCTTTTCTGAAATGTGAAATAAATGCTCACCGAGGCTAAAGCTTGTAGACCCGTGGTTAGGAAAATATACATTTTGAGCAAAATAATTGAAGCTATTTTGTGATCGCGCGTACTCTTAAAAGTGTATGAAAAAAATATTTCTCCACAGATTTCAATGCATTTATACAGATTTAACCTTGGCCCATACGATAACACCCGCATTTTTATAATTGTATTATCCGAATTATTGTGAAATATATTTTTCGTAAGAGTTGCACTACCTGCAACTGCTAAAAAATAAAACTAGTTAAAAATTCAATGTCGAATCACGGAAAAATATAACACATGCAAATGAATGCACTCAAACGATAACGATATGAATCATTAACGGTCAAGGTCATATAATGAATTTTTATAGAAATATCTCTTTCAAAAATAATTATCTGAACATTTTAAACTTGTGAATTTAATACTCTTATTTTAATTATTGATTTCTTTAATACGTAAGCTATAAATATAAAAAATATAATTGATTTATGAATTAAATATTAATTATAAGTAATTATTAAATATATTAATTTTATATACATATAAGTAATTTAAGAAATATTTAATTAAAACCTAATTATATGCATTTTATACTTTAATAACTACAATCCTTGTATCAAGAAATGCTACAACAAATGCTGCAAAAATTAACAAAAATAGAATTTGAATATTGTTTATATAATACGTTAACTACATCAAAACTAAGCATATTATGACGTCAAGCTATTGTCAGAAATCAAGCTTATCTGAAAGTAAGATGTGATGATTGTACTGTCGAATAGATATATTTTAAAATAAGAAATAAAAGGAGCTCATTAAAACATAATATAATTTCGTATTTATAAATGAATTTAATTTTTGATTAGAACAATATTATTTTATTTACCTGATGTGCTTTGATAGAAGTAGCATAATGCGCGAGGGCCAGCAAGAAGCACCATTTTCGCATATCTACATTTAAAAAATCAGTGTATCACATCAAATAAAATATAATTAATTAATTAAAATTAATTAAAAAATTTATATAATATATTTATAATGGAACATTAATTTATTTTATTGACAATATCATAATTTTTTAAATCAAGTAAAAGCGTTTTAGATTGCAATTATTTGCTCAGCACTTATCACGTGCAACAAGAAACAGATAACTACGATATGCACTAGTCGAGAAAATCACGTGTGGTCTAAGAACATATCTCATTTCGTCGACGAACAGAACACATGGTGTGATGTCATCGTATGACTTTAGAGTAGGATTCATATCGTATAAATTAATATTATTTCCTAATTTTAGATTATTAGCATTTGTTAGAAACATAGAAGGAAATAATTATATCAGAAAATTAATTATAATTGTCAAAATATAGGAATATTCACAAAAATATTTTTTAGTCTCATGAATTTATTTACCGAGTCTCTTAAAATAATAATAATCTTGCCAAATAAATTGATGAAAAAGAGTATCTTTACGTATATGTATAAATTCTAACATTCTTAATGCCATATATATATATAGAGAGAGAGAGAGAGAATTTAAATTCTAAATCTTTATATTCACGATAGAAAATTTCTCATAAGAAAAATTAACATTTACAAGGAACTTGGAGTATATAAAATACGAATAGTATTTTTATTTGCTACATACGTTATATTTTATGTAATTTTTTCTGTAAATCTTACCGAATGATAAGCCTTCCGGTTAGTATTGTGAGAACTCCACTGACTTTAGTCAGAGTTACCCCGTTGGCGGGTGTACAATTTAAACTGGTTTGTGAGAGAAAATAAACCTCTGTAGCGCGATTTATATTTTGGATATATATATATATGAAGAGGGGCGCTCCCCCATTGCGTATGAAAGAAGACACAGCTTAATTCGACAAAAAAATATCGCCCACTTGTGCATATATGAATTATTATATTTTGATCGAGAGAATAAATACACACATACATATATACAAAAGTGTAACTGACGTAATATATATTATATACGTATAATTATGTATATTTAATATACACACATATAATTTTGTATATAATGTATATTGATAGATTGAATTTATATATGTACATTTATAAATTCAGAAAAATGATAAAATACTATAGAAAAATACGATATAACATTAATAACTCTATTTAAGGTATTTAAAAAATAAAAGAGAGAAGGACACTTTTTTTATAATAATATTTGGAAAATTATTATAATATAATTTTATTATATAAATAAAATTTATAATTTATAAATTAATGATTTTATTTATTATTTCAAAATTTATTTTTTTTAATTTATAATTTTATAACATTATAAAATAATTTATTTAAGTATCCTACATCAATATAGAATGTTTCTAATTTTTTGCATTTTTTAATACAAGAAAATATTGTTATTAATATATTATATTAATACAAAAACACTTAAAATTTATTTTTTATGATATGCGCACATATCTAAATTTTTAAATTTTTTCTTCAGTTCAAGTATGCATTTTTCTTATATATTTTTGTAAATATATGTAATATAAATAAATAATAAATATAATAATAAAAAAATAATAAATATAATAATAATAAATAAGTATACTTCGTACTATTAATTATTAAAAATCAATGTTATTTTAGCCTTTTATATTGTTGTGTTAAAATATTTTTTTATTATATTTTCGAATATTCATAATTCTATTGTACTTAATACAGAATATTGTCTCTTGCTCCGAAATCTGCAATTAAATTATTAAATTGAAGATGTATTCTGGCACGTATATTAATCGTAATCGCAAATTCATACGTGTCGTATATCATATTTTGATTTATGTACATTCCATGTGCACAGTCTTATTTCATCAACAATGTGGCAGTAGATTGTCAAATCGATAAAAGTGTGTAAATAATATGAACTGACAATTAAAAGACCCGTGCAATTTAATAGAGCAATACAATTTACGATTAACACACACACACACACATTTGATTGCAATTTACCCTAATATTTTTAAAATATCAAAAAATCAAGAATATATCAATCTTAAAATATTTTTCAGTGATATACTGTATTTCATAAAATGTTTAGAAGTAATTGTGATTAAAATACAGATATAATATTGTTTGGATTATATTCTCCATATCATAAAAATGTATATTTCTTAAATGTTATAATCATTACCTTCGTATTATTTTATCTCATATACATATGTGTCGTATCATTATCAAGCGCTAATTTTTTAATGACATTTTGATGAATTCTGGATTTATCGTCAAATAAAAAATTATTTGCGCCAGACATTAATTAATATTCTATTTGTATAAATGTGTATATATATATATATATATATATATATATATATATATATATATGTATGTATGTATGTATGTATGTATGTATGTGTGTGTATATGATTACGCATATCAGACATCCAATGATGCGAATGTTTAAATAAATATTTGCAACGATTATATGTTTGATGAAACGCAAATAGTTAAACTTATCGTATATCAATAATAACCTTTAAATTATAATTAAATGATAAATGATAAAAATTTGTATAATGATAGCGAAGATAATAATAATAAGCAAAACGAGAGATTTAATATATTAAATATGTAAAAATTTAAATAGGAAGTGGGCTAATAAGAGAGCCGAGCGCAGAAAGTAGGCGCAACTAAATTATGTAGAAATCTTCTTTAATTATAATGAACATTTTGTTCCTTTCCTTGAATTAGTCTCAACAATCTAAAGATAAAGAAACAAATTCATTTGTCTTGACCTTCAGTTCCCATCATCATCTGCTTTCATCTTTGACAATGATAAGTCTCATGCACATATGCACAAAATGTCAAATAAAAATAATGTAAAAATAATATAAAATAAATTTTTAATCACATAAGGATTGTTATATATTTTTGTAACATTATATTGATACAGTGTCTTAAAATCTATTGATTATAATAATAAAGATCATATATACATATGTGGAAGGGAAAATATTTTATCTTTAATATTTTAATGCTTTTACAATAATATGTAGCTATAAATAAATATAAAATTTTATACCTATATGGGATATCATCAACTCTATGTTGATATACTATATATTTAATTATTTAAACATTAATGTTCAATTGTTTAAGTCAAAGACATTGAATGTATTAAATAAATGTTAAAAAGAGTTCAATATTATATATAAAATAAAATATGTATAATAAAAATATGAATATGAATAAAAAAAATAAAAAATGAAAAAACAAATGTTTTCCTTATAATACAAAAATTTCTTACCTTCGTGTTTCAGGAGGATGCTGCGGTTCGATGAGGAAAAGGACTATCGTCGGCGGGTACGCGTTCACTTGGTGGTTCGTCACCGATGTGCAGCGACTGTCCCTGGAGGTGATGACCCTAAATCCGGTGTGCGAGAGCGTGGAAACGGCCCAGGGTGTACCTCTGACCGTCACCGGGGTGGCACAGTGCAAAATCATGAAGGCCGACGAATTGTTGCACACTGCCAGCGAACAGTTTCTCGGAAAGAGCGTCCACGAGATCAAATCCACCATTTTGTCCACCTTGGAGGGTCATCTGCGAGCTATACTAGGTATACATTCGATCAACATTCAACTTTAGATGATTCCCAAATAGCACCAAAAAATCGGAACATAAGATATCTTTAAGTCTTTTTAGATATCATATAAAATGTTTTAAAGATTTTTTTAAAGTTTCTTAAGGATGTCCCAATTTTGAACATGATGCTGTCTGGGTTATGCATATGAGATGATAAATACATAGTATATATATATATATATATATATATATATATATATATATATTATGAGAACCTTTTTTGAATAAAGACAAATTATTTGAGGATCCTGGAACCTTAGAATCTTCCTTTCAGTAGGCAACAATTCTACAACTAAACCATTCAACATCCATATCACCTTGTTTTTTTGCTTAAAATATAATTTATTTTTTTCTCTTGACATTTTATTCTGATGATGAAATTCGCGATTTAACTAGGATTAACTATATTAGGTATATTTGATCAACATTCAACTTTAGATGATTCTCAGACAGCACAGCAAAATCGAAACATGTCCAAAATCAGAACATAAGACATCTTTAACATGTCTTTTAGGTATCATGTCATATAAGATGTCCTAAAGAGTTAAGGATTTTTTGAAAATGTCTTAAGGATGTCCCAATTTTGAACATGATGCTGTCTGGATTATGCATGACATGATATACATATATATTTTATGGGAACCTTTTTTTGAACAAAGAAAAATTATTTAGGGATCCTGGAACTTTAGAATCTCCCTTTCAGTAGGCAACAACTGTACAACTGAATCATTCAACATCCCATATCACCTTGTTTTCTCTGCTCAAAGTATAATTTATTTTTTTTTCTCTTGACATTTTATTCTGATAATGATGATGAAATTTGCGATTTAACCAAGACTAACTAATAGATTATGATAATCGAAAAGAATGCAAAAACCTATATATCGTGTTGTATTTCTAAAAATAATTAATTTATTCGTTAATCTGGATCCTCGCCGCGGCTATGTTAGATTGTGAGAGGCGAGAAATGATTGGGCCTCATATATTAGTCATTTTACAGCTGTTGATTATAAAGGAAAAAGAATAGTTTTGGAGATATTTTAAGAGTGTGCTAAAACCATCTGAAGTACTGTTTCATCGAAATATCTTCTTATTTCGAAATGACATCTAAAAACTTTTAGCGTGTTTTCTCGCCTCTGACGTCACAATTCCAACCTGGTCAGCGAGGAGCCAGGAGCCTTAAAGGCTATTATTCTAATGAGTTTTATTTTTATTTCTCAGGAACGCTCTCGGTGGAGGAAGTCTACAAGGATCGAGATCAATTCGCAGCTCTTGTACGGGAAGTTGCCGCCCCGGATGTTGGCCGGATGGGTATCGAGATCCTTTCATTCACTATAAAGGACGTTTACGATGATGTCCAGTACTTGACATCGCTAGGTAAAGCCCAGACAGCTGCTGTTAAAAGAGACGCCGATGTTGGTGTCGCCGAAGCAAATCGAGATGCCGGTATCAGGGTAAGTTTCCGCCTATAAAAGGTAAACTTCAATTTTCGGATCTTTATGCTAAGCTAATTATAGTTATTAATTGATTATATTTATATTTATATATATATATATATATATATATATATAATTATATATACAATAATAATAAAATATTTAAAATATATAATATAATAAATTTAAAGTATATAAAATAATTATAAAATATTTATTTATAAATTATATATTTAATAATTATTATTAAATATAAGAAATAATTATATATATTAACTGTTTTTAATTGTCCATAACAGGAAGCAGAATGCGAGAAATCGGCAATGGACATAAAATATAATACTGATACGAAGATAGAGGACAACGCGAGACTCTATCAATTGCAGAAAGCTAACTTTGATCAGGAAGTGAACACAGCTGTAAGTCAAATTTTTGTTACAAAAAAATGCGCATTATTTTCAATAAAATTTTAATTGTAATTGTTGTGATTACATATTATTTATTCTTTTCCGATTATCTTCAGAAAGCCGAGGCTCAGTTGGCTTATGAACTTCAAGCAGCGAAGATAAAACAGCGGATACGAAATGAAGAAATACAGATCGAAGTTGTGGAAAGGCGCAAGCAAATCGAGGTCGAGGAGCAAGAAGTTCGTCGAAAAGAACACGAACTTCAGAGCACAGTTCGGTTACCAGCCGAGGCTGAGTATTATAAAATGGGAAGAATAGCCGAGGGAAAAAGGTAGGGATGTCTCAATAAAAAAATTTCTCTGAAAAAATTCAATTAACTGTCTAACAAAAAACAAATCTTTTTCTTCAAGGTTTATACGTAATTTAAAAAATTATCTTCACCATCTCTTCATTATTTTCAATAAACCTCTTATCGAATACCCTAATATATTTTATATATAATATTTATTAATATTATATATATACATATAATATATATTTTATATAAAACAGAACTTTTTCTAAAATTGTAAAAAAATCTCTAAATTATTCTATGTGACAGAACTCAGACTGTGAACGTAGCGAAAGCCGAGGCTGAGAAGATTCGACTGCTCGGAGAGGCTGATGCTTATGCTCTCGAAGCTGTCGGTGTCTCGGAAGCTGAACGTATGCGAATGAAAGCGGCGGTTTATAAGAAGTACGGTGAAGCCGCTATACTCAATATCACTCTGAATGCCTTGCCAAAAGTGAGTGTGTTACGTCTTTATACTCTTCGCACATTGTAATATGCATCATTGCGAACAATAAAATATTCTTCTTCGTTGCAGATCGCGGCCGAAGTCGCGGCGCCGCTAGCGCGAACGGAAGAAATCGTGCTTCTAGGCGGAAGCGACGCGACCGGCGGAGAATTTACACGTCTTGTAGGACAAGTGCCACCAGCTGTACACGCATTGACTGGGGTAGATCTTTCCAAAGTAAATTAACATGAAAGTTTTTATTCATCTTTTCTTCGCTTTTTCACTTCTTTTCTTCATTTTTCACTTCTTCTTTTCATTTCTTCTTTTCTTCATGTTTCGGAAATAAATTTGCTTTGAGTAAAAAAGTATGTGTCATGCCAAACGTGCATCTTTGCGTCTTAAATAATAATCGTACATGATTAATAATACTGTCACTACTAACGAATACTGATAGTATCACTAATCGTGTGTGGATTAGGGTGATGGAAGAAGAAATAAGATTCGATTTTTTTAAGTGAACCATACAATCATGAACTGGAATAAAAAGAAGAATTTTTTTATTCTTTTCTTCGCTTTCTCATTTCTTCTTTTCTTTATTTTTTCATTTCTTTTTTTACTTTTCTTCATTTTTCGGAAATAAATTCGTCTTAAGTAAAAAAAAAAAAAAAAAAAAAAAACGTGTAAATATGTATCTTCGCGTTTTAAATAATCGTACACGATTAATAATACTGTTATTACTGAAAAATATGGATAGTGTTACTGATCGTGTGAGAATTAGGATGATGGAAGAAGAAATAATAAAGATTCGAATTTTTTTAAATAAACCACACAATCATATGGACTGGAATGAAAAGAAGTATTGAAGAACATTCTAATTGTTTTAAAGTAAATCTATGCACAATCAATAATACTGTCAGTATTTTTTAGCACTAACAGTATTATTGATCATGTATGAACTGAAATGATGGACTGAAAAAAAGTGGAAAGAAGAATGAAGATTTTTTTTATCGACAGGAATGAATTATCACATCATTTTATTGAAACATACGAATCCTTATCCAAATTGTAGGATGCATCAAATTCCACATATGTATATAAACAAAGTAAGAAAAAAGTTAAAAAAAATACAGTATTTGATAAACTTGTAATTATTTACATTATAGAGAAAGAAATCTTTAAATCTTAAAAAATTTTTTCTAGCTGCAAGATATCGCAAGTCTAAAAAATATTGACAGTGAAACTAATTGTGTACGATCAAATAAAATTGATACATAATTTATTATTTCTATTGATTCAATGATATGAATAATGATCGATATTACTGACCTATTCAGTTCACTTTTTACATAAGCACGTGAATATTATAGACTCATTCAATATAATTAAATATTATTCTATGTTCAGGTTTTAGGAAAAATACCAGGCGCAAAGTAATGCGGAACAATGATGTGAGTTCAAGGACGGCGATCGGGCGAACGACCTTGGGTTTAATTTTGAGAAGAAGTGCAAAATCTATACTGCCAAAGGTTTCTCCGCTCTGCTGTATTTGTCGACGATACTCTACCCTTTTTCCTCTCCCTCTCTCTCTCTCTTTCTATATATACATCCTACAAATTTTACTCTACCTCAAATTTAACCAGAACAAAAAACGGCAAATGCCTGCACGCCAGCGGACACGCTTTGTCACCCCTTTACCGCGCAAATCAATCAATTTTCCTTGTTTTTTATTTCATACACAATGCATATACAGCGTGCGATAATATTCCTTTATACTTCTTTATGAATTTTCAAGAGTCATTGTAATCAACTTGCTTGAAAAAAGGAGCGATTACGCGATTTATTCGATTTTTTCGAGCCAAAAGTACACACTCACAGAACGCGACAATCCTCCAAGAATTTCAACATATACCTTGTTCTATTTATAAATATTTGTGATTTCTTTTTCTTTCAATTCGCGAAAAAGCACTGCCTATGGCTGTGCCTAAAGACAAAAAAAAACTGATCATGAATGCATCGCAATGATAATCAACAGTTGTTTGCTATTGAAATACATAAACATTACGACGACATTAAATTGATGTAAGAGATATTAATTTAACATCTTTTTTCTTTTATTTAATCAAAAAAAGAATAAAACATCGCAATATACAGAGTGTTTCTATAAATGCACAACGTATTCCAGAATTAAAATGTTTCAATTTTAAATGAATTTGAATCTAAAAATAATTTAAAGGATTCCTTTAGAAAAAAAATCTTGTTCAAGAGATACTGACATCTATTTTAACAATATATTAATTAAATATATAAAAAATTATCAAATTATAATAAATTAATTAGTGTGTTTTACTATCTTATTTATTATTTAAAAAATATAAAAATTCTAAAATAAAATAATAAAAAAGCATTAATATTTTATTACAAAAATTATATACGAATATTTTATTGATATATTCACTATTAAAGTAAATGTAAAGCATAATTTTTTAGGTTTCACGTAAATTCACAAAAGCATTTAAATAAATATTTTATATAGTTTTTGTAATAGTTATATTATTTTATCTACAAATGTGGGAACTTAATTTCATATTAATAGCCGCAAAATAATTATTATTTATTCTTACAATTTTAGATGTTAATATTTCTTAAACAAGGCATTTGCACAGTCATTTTTACAAGAATTTTCTTATTTATATTTTATATTTTAAGTGAAAACATCTAATTCTGAAACATTCTGTTCAATTTTTACAAAATTGCTAATATTCGTACTAAGAAATTATTCGCTTCTGCAGTAAGCAACATTTATTAGAAGAATAATAAAAAGAAGAGAGTTAAAAAAATTTTTTAAAAAGTTACATAATTATATTAATTATTAATATATTATATAATCTCTCTTCAAATAATTTCAAATGATTTTAAAATGTATAAAATTGATAACGAATATATCAAATGGGAAATAAGCCTATTAAAATCACTGCCAAAATAAAAATCCTTTTTGCTCTTTTTAAAATTCTTCAAAATAATTTTTAACAAATTGTTAACAAATTTTTTCTTGTTTTTTTATTTATTTTACGAGAAATAATTATATGAAAAATTATTTATTTTACGCAAACGTGTATTGTGATTCGTAGTATATAATTGAAAAGATGATGGCAAAATAAATCGATAAAATATAATCGATAAAAAAAATTACTAAAAAACACTATTCGAGTTTAAAAATTCGGATATTATTAATTTCTCAATTTTCGAAGTTATTTTTCTCGCGAGCTAAGCGTCGTACAAAAAATATTAATTGTATGTTTCGTATTATTATTACAAAGAATCGCTTTTTTTCGTACAATAGTTTTACTGTATTACGCAATATACTATATTTCGTGCTTAAATTACAAAGAAAAATTTTTCTTAATTTTATAAAACTAGCATTTGTATGTGTATACAATATCTCAATTAGTTTGAGATTTATTCCGCTTTAATTTACCAGAATATATATAATAATAAACAGCTACTAATTAATATACAGAAATTTAAAGTTTAACTATAAACGATATAAATAAGAATTTCGATATATCATTGTGTTCAATGTAATAAAGTGATTTTAACAAAATGATGAGAAAGGGAAGGACATTCAACGCGGTTCAGGACGTGCGCTTAGCTACCGTCCGTAGTCGTTATATACATATATATACATATATAAATATTTTAGACGTGTAATAGTTTATAAGTTTGAAACAGAAAGGAAAAAAGATTGCGCCACGCGAGCGTATTTAGCGCAATTTAAAGAAAAATACTTATTCATATTATATTGAGATCGATTTATACATAAATGTTCTCGGTTGACCACGCATCGGAATCCTTATTAAGGCTCCCGGCTCCTCGCCGATCATGTTGGAATTGTGACGTCACAATCTGACATAGCAGCGGCGAGGAGCCTTAAAGTGAAAAAAAAAAAAAAACGATATTCCAAACTGAACAAGTGCCAATTTGTACATACAATATCGACTTATCACTGGTAAAGGAAACTAAGTGATCTGCACAAAAGTTCGATATTATTTGTACAATAATTCTATTAATTATATTTTGTGTGCAAGTTATAAGTTTTTAATATATGTATACATATATATACGCATTACCTCATTATCTTCATTTATTTTTCTATATATGCAATATAATTACTTTGAATATATTCTTGTCATATATATGTAGATTGTTTTCTTGTTAGTTTATGATTATATTTTTTTATTTGTAGTATTCGTATAAAATATACGAGAGTAGTGAAATATAAAGTAACATATTCACTTTATTAGTTAACATATGCATTCGCATTTAATATTATTATAATATGGATCATTTAAGGAGTTTGTTCAGTAAAATAAAAATATTACGTTATAATTGGAATACATTCCTTGCAAAAGAATTTTACATATGTTTTTATATGTAATACATGTAAAAGTATACAAATAGTAATTAATATAATTTTGTAAATAATATAATATTATTTATATTACATCTCTAAATAACAAACTTTATATGTCAAAAAATATTTTGCAGGAATTTGAATAAATATTCATACAATATTGTTTTTATGTAATAATCATAATTGATAATAAATAAAAAAATATTTTTTTGAGAAGCGTTGGAATAATGTAGCAACGTTTCTTTGTTTTATGATATAGGATTCTCTGTCTTTATCTGTTTTTCATGCCCTGCAGAAAAGAAATGAACAAACTTCTTAATAAATAATAGCATTTGATTTGAAGAATGTATAATGAATGCATATTCGTCTATGAATCCTTGCGAATATTAAGAAGGAAAGTCGAAAGATATAAAAACCGCTAGCTAGATAAGCAAGTCTTCCCAAAATGCTGAGCACAGTAAAGCAGTACAAAAGAAAAAATTAAAACCTGCTTTTTAAAAAAAGAATAATATAAATACAGTAAGAAATTAGGATATCTAGCAGTGGAATCAATTTAGTGTATTATCTACTGGATATTTTATGTCAAAAATATTGCCATTTTATGTAAAAAATATTGCCATTTTTTATCATATATACATATATATAAATTAAGTTATCATACTTTTAATATCAAGATCCCATTTTTAATACTCCAACAAAATTATAATTGAAAATGAAAAAAGTATTGGTAGATGTATTAAATATTTACTTTTTTCAAAGGTTTTTAAGTATGTATTTTTCTCTTTTTTCCGATGAGTAGTCAATACGAGAAAGACACCATGTGCGCGCGCGCAGAGAGAGAGAGAAAGAGAAGTACAGGTAAACATAAAAAGAATTAGAATAATTACCGAGTTTTTGACAAATCCGAAATCTAATCGGCTTATATTTATAACATATTGTAATTATCGAAATAATCAAGATGTGCAAATGTGGATGCTTGATTCCATTAAAAAATGAAAATAAACTTTTCCATACTGTAAAAAAATATGTGAAATTATATAAATAATAAGTGTAAAATTACACGATAATTAATGAAAATGTATACATTTATTATTTATGTAATTTCACATTTTTATGTAATATATTACAAATTTTTTTACAGTGCAAATAGCAAACTGATGTCATTAAACGTCAAAATAAAGTTATTTTGACGCTTGCTACCTGAGTTTCAATTTACAAAATATATAAAAATGCTTTCAATATACCCATTTAAAATAAGAAATAGAAAATTGGCATTTTTTAATTGTTTTTTAAATAAAAATAATTTATTAAATATTTATATTTTTATATATTTATTTATCTTTAAATGGTTTTTTAAAAATAAATTTAAATATATTGATTAATTTTTAGTTTACAACAAATGCATTTGAAATAAAAAATTGTAATAAAAATCATTTTCTAAATGAAAATGTAAAATAGTTTTTTAAAAAAATGTATTTTTTTAATGCAAAGTATAAAATAAGCATTTTACGTTTTCCATCTTAAATGCATCTATTACAAATAATGCGCATCTCTGAAAATAATTGTCAGAATCAGAGATTCTTTTAATCTGCAAAGATCGATGTACCATTTTCTGTCAAAAACTCTGACGTAGCATAAAATCTCGTTTAAAATTTTATATAATTCTTAACTAACATATGCTTTAACTTGTTCTGCATATGCTTCATTAATGATGAAGCATATACTTGTGCTGTATACTGTAATGCTTCTTTCTCTCTCTTTTTTTCTCTTTCTCTCTCTTTCTCCCTTTCTCTCGCTAGCTCGTTTGCCTTCTAATGAAAGGAAAATAATGATTAAATAACAACCCATCGCAGAACGTTCCGTATAATTAATTATGTCCTTATAGTATATAAAATAAGAAGATCGCGATTGTTCCAGTCTAGTTAAGTAAATTGCGTTTACGTGATATAGGCGATATATCTAAAAATTTTTATATATAGTTTCTGTGTCGGACCATCTCTCTTTAGCTGTTTATTTGCTAATAATGTATAAAAGATATCCCAAGCAAGCATACGTCATTTTGACGGCGATGACGTCATTAGACATCAAAGTGACGTCATTTTGACGTCTGGTGACGTCAGTTTGCTACTTGGGATTCTATTTGTTCACACAATCAAGTTTTCTTGAACACTAAAGCAAATTTTGAAAAGAAAAAAATCATGATGCACAATATTCGTTTCGTACTGTGTATAGTGTTCCATAGACTTTAAATTAAACTTAAAATTAAATCTCGATCTATTAAACGTATCGTTTATATATAAATACGTGTGCACACGATTTACTTTTTATACTCACAATCAAATGCGAGAGGATTGGATTTACTGTAGTGTATACATTGCAATTTTTAGCTTATTCTATCCTCTGTATAAAGGAAATGAAATGTATTTGTGACACACATTCTTACACACTGTCTGTGTGTTTGTATACATATATACATGTACGTGCGTATATATATGGGTTTACAGTAATTGGCGCGTCATATAAAATATAACTGAGAAAAACAGATATTATTTCTTATAAGTTTTTTCAAAAATTTTGTTTTAATTTTGTGAAAAAAATTTAGATAGAAAAGTTTTTGATTTTTCTCCCGTACATAATTATTTATTAATTTAATTTTAATGTTTAGAAAAAATAATATTTTTTTCGATTTATTTTCTTTTAATTTTTTTCAGTAATGTTTAAATTTTTTTCTAATTTTTTTTCAAATTAAAAAAAATAAAAAGAGAAACTATACACATTTTTTAAAAACAAATATAAAAAAGGAAAAAAAACAAAAAAAATCAAATTAATATTAAATGATTTTCTCGCTTTGATTGAAATTATTTTCGCTCAAAATAATTTCCCTTTTTTATTACATTCCCTTTCTTCCACTTTATTAATTTTCTCTTTTAAAATTGATAATAGATCTAATGTGGGATTAAGATTGATGAGCGATTGTGGCATCTAATTAAAATTTTAATTTTGAATACTTTTCACCGAATGCTTTATTTTGCTAAAAAAAGAAATTGTCTTCTAAACTTTTTGACTCGAAGCAACGATATTTTCAGATTTTTACAGAGACTGTAAATATAGGATATTTGTCATTATATCATTTAGTTTGATTAGATTTCCTATATTTTACTAAACGAAAAAATCCTAAACTAGAATATTGCCTTTTTCATGCTTCACAAATGTTTTATGTCAATTAATAATTACTCGATGTCTTCCTCTTTCTATTTTATCTATAGCTAAAACGATCTCTAAATTTTTACAACTGAGTTTAAATTTTATATTTGAGTTATTTTATTTAACTTTGTTACTGCTTTCTTAAGCAGAAAATTCTTTGATATCTCGCAAAAAATGATGAGTGTATAAAAGTCTGGTTTCCAGTCAATCTCACAAACTTCCTTAGTCGAAAAATAATTAATTAAAACAAACGCACACTGCAAGGCCAAATGTCAAATTAGACGAAGCACAATAAACTTTGCTAACAATAAGTACAACGATAAAATCAATTAATGGCATTTTTAATTGACAAGACAATAATTTTTTTTGTCATAGTCTTAAACAAACATTTCTGAAAAAAGTTAGAAGACAATCTAAAAAAATAAAGAAATTTTTTTATTTAAAACTTTATATAAAATTAAGCCAATAGAGTGCAATTGTTTTTTAATCAATAGCATTCAATTAAATTTGCACACATTAATTCTTTTGTAATCTGTTTATAAAAGTAAAGACATAAGTGAAAGAAATAAGAAAAAGGAAAATTTTGTAAAATATTTCATGTTTTTTAATCATTATTTAACAACAGAACTTTATAAGACATAATAAACATGTTTTTTTCCTTATTTTCATTATGATTTACATAACAGCATTAAAATGTTACGCTTGCAAAGCGTTTATTTTATTTGATACTTTATTTTATTTTAGGGTACTTTTATATGCAAATTATTTCGAATAGCTAATTTCAACTAATTAATTTCATACAGAAAGCGAAAACGTGTAATTGCATTTTTCCGGTGCATATCGTTGTACGCAAAAAGAAAATAAGGTCATATGAAAATGGTTATTATGCCATTCAACTTTCTCTTTTTTCACCATTTTTTTCTATTGCTAATGCAATAAACTGTATAAAAATAAGACCAATTGCCAATTACGTTACCTCATATATACACACATACGCACGTGCATAAATATAAAATAAGTAGTATTTATAGATTATTCCAAATAGACAAACAAAAATTAATACTCTTATCAAAAATTAATATTCATCGAAAAATAAGCGTATTTTTCCTGTTTTAAAATTTTCGGTAATACATTAAATATTCATCGATATTGTGATTTTTAGTGAATAAAATTAAATTAATATATTAAAAGAAATTTATTTTTGAGAAAAAAATAATTTAGAAAGAAGTAAAACCCTGACAAAATTCGATTTATAAGTTTGTAAGTAATTTAAATATCCAATAAATGCTTGAAATTGAAGTTACTCTGTACCTTCGTTTTTTTTCTTTCTAGTAATATCTATATAAAAGCGATAGTCGAATCTATTTTTGCGTTAGCGAAATAGTTTTGTTATGAATAATTAACTTCAGTTTTAATAATGATTATCAAGATCTTCAGATAAAGATTTTCTCTTTATTATGTCCGATTTTGTTTATTAAAAATTATAATATTTCGGACCATGTATTTTCGAAAATTTTGCGAAAGGAAAAATTGTTAATTTTTTGGTGAATATAATAATATTAATTTCTGACATCGACAGGATATTTCATTTTAATCTTTTCCTCACAATTATACTTCCACAATTATTAATTATATTTTTAAAAAATGCCTCAGATTAAACTTATTGTGTTTCAAAGAAGGCTACTCTCTATAACAATAAGTACAATTTTGTTCTAGATTATTATGTATTGTATATTTTCTTATATTAATTAATGTATCCTATATTATTCTTTGTATAAAACAAGTCTTGTAAATCATTTTTCATTCTATCTTAAAATTTCTATGTATAGCATTTTTATGTATAGAATCATGAATTATGATGAGAAGAATCAATTTATGAGAAAAAAATGTACGATCCTAATTTAAAAAATGATGGTGAGCTCAAAAAATTTTGAAAGCGCTTTTATATCTACATTAATCTACAACAAAATTGTGCCAAAAAACTTTTGAAACAAAATAAATTTTATTTGAAGCTTTTTTATAATAATTAATTTTTTAAATAAGCGATTTCAATGATAGTGGAAATAGTCATGTAAAAAGATTAAAAGGATGAAACAGCCTGTGTGTGTCCCTACATATATTTTATTTGTTATTTTTTTATTGTAAATACTTTTTATTTTCGCTCCTTTATTAGTAAAAAGGACGCGCATTTTAGTCAATTATTATTATCATAATGCAATTATATTTCTTCGCGTGCGTGAGGAAAATTAATTCGTCATTAAGAAAGCGTGCAAAGTTAATTTAATAAAGAGTGATTAGCGTGTCATTTTGATCGTGAGTAAAATAATTGTTTTCCTTTTCACAAACGCTTTAATATACATTCTGAACGTACTAAAATGTTTAGAAAAAAAATTATATATTAAAAAAGATTGAAGCATTTGATTTTCGAGTAAAATTCTCATATTATATTTATGGCCTTTAATAAGTTAAACTATAAGAATTATATTCTCACAAATAACATATTTTACAAAAAAAATGGAGGATGTTGCAGCCGATCAAAAATTCTTCTAATTGCCAATCGTTAAAATAATAATAAACAAAATCTCTATTTAGTCATAACTTATTAATATTAAGTTAATTACACACATATAATAATGCGTTCCACTATATTCTACACATATTAAAAACTCGATGTAAATCTTTTATGTCGCATTAAATACGTATATCGAGGAAAAAAATCGATATACGATTCAATATACAACGTAACATGTTTTATGCTATTAAGGAGCTTCTGCTGCGATAAATACATTCATGTTTGTTATTCTTTGTTTATCCAAAGAGATTCGAGAGAAGGGATTTGTATTTAAGAAATTATATAAAAACATATATATATACTATATGCCCAGTAAACACACTTATTTATTGCAATATAACATCTCGTAGAGCAACAAATAAGAATATAAAAGTTGCTTGATTGATATAAAAAAGTTACTTATTAATATGATAAAAAAATTGTAATATCATACATATTATTTTGTATCGTTACAACAGTACTGTAACATTATTGCAAAATTATTATATATGATGTATATTACAATATAAAATATTAATCTACTAACCCTTATGCAATATATCTGTAATATATTCAGTTCTATTATACTTATATATAAAACATTAAATATATATAACAGTGTTTACTAGGTGTATATAGTATAGTTATACTTTTATTATACTCTTATTACTATTATACTTTTTTAAATATATGCTTCTCTCTCTCTCACACACACACATATTTTAGGATATTTGCGTTAAAGGACATTAAGAATCTTTCCCTGGTAGCAAGCATACGTCATTTTGACATCGTGACGTCATTTTGACGTCGAATGACGCTATTTTGACGTCAATGTCATTTTGACGTTTAATGATGTCATTTTGACGTCGAATAATATCATATTGACGTCGGATGACGACATTTTACGTTTAATGACGTCAGTTTGCTGCTTGGATTAATTCGCTATTTGAAAGCACACTGTGTATTGTGTAGATGTACCCTACTATGTGAATTTGTTGTGTTACAAGCAACATTATTATATTTTTGTGTTACGAATTACGATACGTTTTGTGAACAAATACGATTCTCCTCAATAAGAATCTCTATATTGTAAGCCACATGAGACGCACCAACGCGTAATAAATATATACCATCGTGATAATTTTTAATTGCGAATGCATTAGCAGAAGTTCGCGATACATCTGTGAATACCGACCAAAAGTAAAAAAAAAATAAAAAGAATGTCTTAGAAATGCCCATAATTCTAGATAGAAATTCAAAATTATACCGAGAAATAATATCTAATGAGAATGAATCTAATCTTTTGTAAACGATATGAATATAAAATAATTGTATATTTTGAAAATTATGCTAGAGGCGTCTCGATGCATAGATAGAGAGGACAATATATTATTGTGTCATATTCTATTTTAATTGAAAGTAATGGAAAACACAATGTGAAATTAGTGCATATTTTTAATAAATGGATCACAAAATTACATCGCATTCAGCAATTATTTATTCCTGATAAATTAAAGAAATGTATGGAATAATAATTTTAATGATAAATGTAAACAAAAATAAATGCTTATACAATGTTCGATTTTATTTATAATAAGCTGCAATGTAAAATTAATCCAATTTACAAATTTAATTAATATCATTTAAAGTATAGAAATATTCGCATATCCGAAAATTTTAGTTTTAATTCTGTATATACAAATAATTAGAGTATCTCATTTTAAAAGACCTACAATCCTTAACAGCACATATCTTTTGAACATATATGATGTTTTTATATTAAATGATCGATATATATTTTTTAAAGTCAAATATTTTATCTGATGCTCTATAACATTTGATTGATTGATTTATTTCGACGATATAAATATAAATAAAATTAAAAACGGTCGAATCGTGGAAAAATTTAATTATTAAAATAATAAAAATAAGCATATATATATATATATATATATATATATATATACAATATATATATATATATATATGTGTGTGTATATATTATATATATATATATATATATATATATATATATATATATATGTATATATATGGTGTCTCATCCCCAGATTACCCAGATGTTGTTAATGTAATTGTATTTAAATGCATGCATTTTTTAACATTTAATTATGTTTCTTATATAAAAATTATATAATAAATAAAGATACTTAATATTAAATTTTTTTTCATAATACTATAATTTCATATTACATTTTTTCATAATACTATAAAAAATAAATTAAATTATTGTATATATTGATAATGTATAATATGTGTAATATAATTAATATGTGTATAAATGTATGTAATAATTTTATAAAGCTATATGTTAGAATATAGATAGCAAGCTGAAGTCATTGACGTCAAAATGACGTCATTTTGACGTCGATGACATCATCTTGCTACCTGGGTATAGCTTTATAAAATTACTACCGTAAAAATATTATTTAATGCTCTCAAAATATTAATAAAATATTTTAAAAACATTAATTTCAACATTACCGAAACCTCTAAAATCGATGTCAAAGTTTGTTCATAATGATGTTGCATACAATGTTAAAAACTATATATATTTGACAACAATAATAACATTGTAGCAATGATTTTTTGCTTACTAGGAACGTATATATAAACGATAAAAATAACAATTCCCCATATTTATTAGATTTCTATTTTGACGCTTAAAAAATAGCTCCTTACCTGATTACGGATGAAGATGATCTGCTGATTGCGAATATCACGATTTAAATGATTAAAAATCAGACTACCCTTTTTTTTCGGTGCTTCGGCTGAATTTTGAATGAACGAACAATTCCAGACCGACCGGCAGAGGTCTCTACCGTCGACTCTAGAACTCTCGAAGGAAGTATGAAGTAAAGCAGAGAGAAGGATGAGAGTGGTCATCCCCTCGATTTAGCTGCAACCGGAATTCAAAGCGCCTCTATGTGCACAAAACGTGCACATTGAACTACGTAGCCATGTGCACGATGCTCCCGAGTGGTAACAGGCTATGTGCACGGTACGTGGTTCGATTCCGTGCTATGTGCACAGATGAGCGCCAGTAACACGTAGCTGTTAAAGGAGATGAGTTCGAGACCTCGCAGGGCCAATTTTTTTTTTTTTTTTTTTAGTACGACTATATTTGTCAATTTAATGAAATCCTTTTAATTATTGTGGAATAAAGAGATAAAATGCATTTCTCAAGCGTACGCGAGAAAATCGAAATCAAAAATAATGAGTGCCGTATAAATACGTATGGAATAGAGCGTTATATCGAAGAGCGTGTGGCGTAGCGTTAAGGGGCTAGACACGTACCGTCGAGATTAGAGGTTCGATTCTCAAGGAGTGACTTTTTTTTTAATATTTTTTTATTTTAAATAAAATTTTTTTTTACCATAAAATGTAATTTTTACACAAAATAAATGTAAATAACACGATTTATTTACTTATAACACGTATATTACAAAAATGCATTTTTCTTTGCCTCAAAAAGCCGTGAAAAGCCGTCTGTAGAATAGCTGTATGCGATAGGAACTTGTATGATTATCTGTTTAATTAAAAATTATCCGATTTATGTCGTGTTTGGTGTCGTTGAAATCGCAAAAATCTCAATAATCCATTAATATTATTTTTGAATAGATAAAATGCAAAATAAAGGTTTTAGTTTTTCACTTATAAGATGTTTATATTTGTGAATTGCCATGGATGGGGAAGCCTATTGTTCGAGAGTTCGGAACTTTCTTTGATGATAGGTCCTCTCGCTCGCTCTATACTCGCAGTCTCGCTTTCTCTCTCGCACACGACGAGTTGTGAGATGAGCTCGAAAAGATAAGCGGGCCCGAGCGCCCGAGTATCGAGATCAAAGAACGTTCCGAACTCTCGAACAATAGGCTTCCCCATCCATGGCAATTCACAAATATAAACATCTTATAAGTGAAAAACTAAAACCTTTATTTTGCATTTTATCTATTCGAAAATAATATTAATGGATTATTGAGATTTTTGCGATTTCAACGACACCAAACACGACATAAATCGGATAATTTTTAATTAAACAGATAATCATACAAGTTCCTATCGCATACAGCTATTCTACAGACGGCTTTTCACGGCTTTTTGAGGCAAAGAAAAATGCATTTTTGTAATATACGTGTTATAAGTAAATAAATCGTGTTATTTACATTTATTTTGTGTAAAAATTACATTTTATGGTAAAAAAAAATTTTATTTAAAATAAAAAAATATTAAAAAAAAAAGTCATTCCTTGAGAATCGAACCTCTAACCTCGACGGTACGTGTCTAGCCCCTTAACGCTACGCCACACGCTCTTCGATATAACGCTCTATTCCATACGTATTTATACGGCACTCATTATTTTTGATTTCGATTTTCTCGCGTACGCTTGAGAAATGCATTTTATCTCTTTATTCCACAATAATTAAAAGGATTTCATTAAATTGACAAATATAGTCGTACTAAAAAAAAAAAAAAAAAAATTGGCCCTGCGAGGTCTCGAACTCATCTCCTTTAATAGCTACGTGTTACTGGCGCTCATCTGTGCACATAGCACGGAATCGAACCACGTACCGTGCACATAGCCTGTTACCACTCGGGAGCATCGTGCACATGGCTACGTAGTTCAATGTGCACGTTTTGTGCACATAGAGGCGCTTTGAATTCCGGTTGCAGCTAAATCGAGGGGATGACCACTCTCATCCTTCTCTCTGAGTAAAGTATGGTGCAGATCTCTTACGAGCAGCGTTGGACTTGGAGCTCGCACAGTTTCTGTGCGCACAGTGCAAATCATGGCGAAGGATGAAGGGGACGATGTGCTGCCAGACAAGGACGCGGCGAAAGGATTCTACGCCAAGTACGAGCCCAAGGAGATCCTAGGAAGGTACCTGTTACTTTAGCCTCGTCTCGATCACCTTTTATTATCAAGTATTTTTACTGACTCGCGAGTTGCTGCTCCCTCTTTTTCTAATTCCTGAATATCAGGTCAAATGGTGCGAATCGGTGGAAGAAATTAATTTATAATTGTGTTTTAAATTCACAGTGACATTACATAATTCAGGCGAATTTCCATAAATTTTGCCACGAGTCGCAATAATTGCATTATGTCGACGAATTTAACGAGTTAAACTTAATAATGTGGGAACAAATATTCCAGGGGAATATCTTCCACTGTCAGAAGATGTATTGAGAAAGAGACAGGTAGAGAGTACGCAGCTAAAATTATAGACATCAGCAATGAGACTAACGAGGATGGGCATCATATGAAGGACGCTACGCTGCAAGAGGTGCAGATACTTCATAGAGTTGCTGGACATCCTTATATCAGTAAGTTCTCTAAGTTTTGCTTCTCTTGGAAGATTGTTGAAAACTATATTTAAGTTTATTTAAGTCTATTTAATTTGTCTATTTAAATCTCGTTAAATTTGACTTCGCTAATTTTGGTGTCTTAATGTAAACACTAATACGTCCCCTCTGTGTGATAATTACGTGACAATTTCATGTATGTAACTGTACTCTTACGTGTTATTTAAGAATTGTTCTATTTTAAAAAGAGAGAGAGAGCCAAAATTAATGAGATTCTGTTTTATGTTAATAGCTTAAGAGAGGTCATTATGATTATTTTTATTTTCTTAAATATTTTCTGCCAAATGTGCGATAACTGTAATTATTTTTTTTAATTTCTAGTTGAATTGCACGATGTTTTTGAATCGAACACATTTATATTTTTAATCTTTGAATTGTGTAAAAATGGAGAATTGTTTGATTATCTTACGTCTGTCGTGACACTGTCTGAAAAGAAGACACGTTATATCATGAGGCAAGTGTTTGAAGGTGTTCAACATATACATGATCAAAGAATAGTACACAGGGATTTAAAGCCTGAGAACATATTGCTGGACGATAACTTGAATGTGAAGATAACAGATTTTGGATTTGCCAGAATGTTGAAACCTGGTGAAAAGTTAGACGGTTTGTTCGCATTATTTATTTCATATGATTTTTAATTACAAAAAATTTTTGTACTAATTTTTTTGTATCTTGCAGATCTTTGCGGTACACCTGGCTATCTAGCACCGGAAGTATTAAAATGCAACATGTTTGAAAACGCAGAAGGTTATGGATTTGAAGTTGACATGTAAGATTTGTTTATTATTTATAGAAATACATAAATACATATATATATATATATATATATATATATATATATATATATATATTCATATATTACTATATACACCTATATACACTTATATATAGCTATATATTATTTTACAACTATAATGTATATAGATTTTTATATAAATGAATTTTAATTATAACTCTTTCTTGCTATATATTCTATTATATATTGTTCATTTTTTTTTGTGATGTAATAGATGGGCTTGTGGTGTAATTATGTTTACTCTATTGGTTGGCTGCCCTCCATTTTGGCATCGGAAGCAAATGGTTATGCTTAGAAATATAATGGAGGGAAAATATTCTTTTACATCTCCCGAATGGGCTGATATAACAGGTAAAAAATTGCAATTAATAAAGACTACATCTTAAAAAATAATAAAATAAGGCTCTATGAAAATATATACAAAGTGATTCGAAATTGGAGAATAATGAGACTGCACCACAGTTTGTGAAAAATATAATAATGAAACAGTACATGCCACTAAGAAATAGTTTTTTTATTATAATATTAGATATATATATATTTAAATATAAATATGTATATAAAAAACTTATATTTAAATATTATTTAATTAAATTTAAAATCTATATTTAAAAAACTTTTTGCAATAAAAAATAGTACAGATTTTCATTACTTAATTTTTCACTTTTATGCTGTAATCTTATCCTCGAAACGTTGTGTGTATGCATATATATTATATATATATATATGATTTTATATATATTTTAGAGGCTCCAAAAGATTTAATAAGAAAGTTGCTCGTTGTTGATCCTAAAAAAAGAAGTACTATAAAAGAGGCATTAGAACATTCATTCTTCCACACTGTTGTAAGTATTAAATATTATTATTATAATATTATATTACACATATGTAATATACACATAAGAAATTTTTTTACAACTAATTTTATATACATCATGTTTTACTATGTTATATTTGTTTTATTTATTGCTCTTTAACTATTTTTATCTGAAATTATACTTGCACCTATTTCACGATTATTCTTATAACTTTATAACTAATAATTTTATGCACATTGTGATTTACTATTGGAGTATATTTGTTTTATTTATTGCTCTTTCATTATTTTTATCCCAAATTATTACTTGCACCTATTTCACTCTTCTTTCTTATATCTATTTTTATATCTATTAATTTCATTATTCTTATATTCAAAGATTATAATATACAAGATATAAGAATAAAGATAATATATATAGAAAAAAAACTTATATTTTCTTCTGCTTACATTTAATGGTACAAATATTGCAGTTTAAATCAATATTTTGATCTAGTTATTTATGTATATTTAAAAAATTTTTTAATATAAATATTTTATAAAAAATATAAGTTATTGATCTTACAGCTGTGGGATCAAGACATCGCTCCTCTAAAACGTTCTCTGTCCTCTAACTCGCGACGTCTGAGTAGGATATCTCAGTTAGCTTTGGTAATTTACTTTTCTTTTTATTTTGTTGCCAAATGTAAAATTTACTATTGTTTTCATATAACAATTAATATTTTTATTGTTTTAGCCAACATTCATTAATTGTTAGAAATGTATAGATAATTGAAAACAACCACACGCGCGCGCGCGTTGAATGAATATCGAAGGATGATAAAATTAAGTTTTTTTGGAAAAAAAATTTATAAACACACACTCAGTTTATTATTATCTTATCTATTTATTATGAACATTTAGTTCATCATTATCTATCCTTTCTTAAGCACACATTATTCAAGTTGTTTTCAATCATTCTATGCACAATTAACTACATATAATTATTTATAATGATAATTTATCATAAAGTTTTATAAAATTATTTTTTTATATGACTAATCTATTGCACTCTATTAATATTTCTTCTCACATAATTATTGTACAAACAAATATATATATATATTAATATTTTAAAAGGAAAATATATAAATATATATATATTTTTGCACCTATGCACATATATTGTAACATATATTTTTAATAAATTAATATTTCATCAATAAATAATTGTATAAAGATGAAACAAACATGTACATAAATATGTGTATCTACATATATAATCTATTAATGAAATTAAAATCATAAGTTACAATATGTTTGTATGCTCAATAATATTAGTTATTTTTTCGATATTAGTTTTTTCAGTCTTATTATCTAACTATTGATTTATTCAGTTTGATTGTATTTATAAAAAAAAACTTAATATATTTTATTATATGTAGAGAACAATAGCAATAATATTTCACGATAGAAATATTAATTTAAAATAGCTTAAATTTTTGTTACTTTTTACTGTAAAAACTAACGAGTTTGCACTGTATGTATTAATTTTCTTCTTACATAGGAATTGAAGGCCAAATCGTTCAACGCACGAAAGAGATTCCAATTGGCAATTATTTGTGTGCGAGCAGTTATTCGTATTAAACGACTTCATATCACGCCTGAACCGCTTTCAGCACAAATAACTTATACTGATCCATATAGGATAAAAATTCTGCGGAAGGTATACATTTTTTAAAAATATTAGAATAATATTTCATACTAACAAACTAATCCAATGTTCACCAATTCGAATTTTCTAATAATTAATTCAATATTTTATAGTGTCACCTACACTAAGTAAAATCCATGTATTTTTATATGGAAATTACTTGTTCAAAACTGGAAAAATTACTTAATTATCACTAATTTTTTAAAGTAAATATACATGTTAATGTAAAATCTACATAAAATATAGGTAAAATTACTATTTTTATGTAAAAATTACTTGTAATTTTAAATTTAGTACTTTTACTTTATTAGAATTTTATTTTATAAACATTATCCATTTTATTTATAACATTATTTTATAGCATTTTGTAATTTCACGTTCAGCAATATTTATAAATTTCATATGAAATTACACATAATCTGTAATCTTCCAAATGGGCAGCAATAATAGCATAAATTGCATGATTCTATTGAGTCGAAAAAACCTAGTATAATGTAATTTTACACATATTTTTTTCAGTGTAGTTTAATTATAGTGCGATATACTTGTGATATTGATTGTATGCTATTAAATATGTAATAATTGTTTAAAAAAATACTAACCAACAGTTTTTAAATTATCTGTAAATTCACAGAGTCTTTTAAAATGATTTTAAAATTGAATATATACGAACATGATTATACAATTAAGCTTAAGAGATTAAATAAGTATGAATATAGTAATGTGTGTTTTTTTGTTAAATATTTATTAATTATAATTTTTCAGGTGATCGACGGCTGTGCATTTCGAGTTTATGGACATTGGGTAAAGAAGGGAGAGGGTCAAAATCGCGCGGCACTTTTTGAAAATACACCAAAGACAGAACTGAAGCATCTGTACGTTAATAATTTAAGTAGATAACTATTATTGCTCTAGTAAAATTTTATTAAAAACAGAATCTCAATGGTCTAATAAAATAAATGTTAAAAATACAATTGTAAAATAATGTTTGAAAACAGGGATCTAACAATCATGAAATAGTTAAATTCTGTATGTGAGTGTGTGTGTGTGTGTGTGCGTGTTGATGTTTAAACTGATTAGATTAGATTATACATTGAAATTTATATTTGTGTAACAAATTCATATTATTATTGTAATATGATAAATCAGCATATAACTAAAAACTGGAATTGCAAGAAATGTATTTCTATGTACATTTAAATGTAAAGGTTTAAAATTTGCAAAACGCTATTTGCAAATATTTTCTAACAATATTTTTTATAAATGTACTAAAAGTTTGGGCCATAATGTAATAATATAAAATTACCATATATGATAATGTGATAAGGTAACTATCTTGCTAAAAATGTTTGAAAAATCTTTTATTTACTCCTAATTAAAACAGTAGTACTATTAATATTTAATAAAAATATATATATTTGTTAATTAAATTATTATAAAGCTTTATAATATACTTGTTATATACAATGTACATTTAATACATTAATTCTTAGATCAATTTCCATTAGAATGTAATATTTTATGCAAAATCTAGTCACAATTTTTGTACAAATAAGTTCTAAAACTTATATTAGAGAATATACATATTTCTATAAAAAATAAAGCTGAATAAGATTTACTACAAAAATCTTTATTTAATTCATTTGGAGTATTCTAATTGTGGATTTAAAGAAAGTCAAAACAAGAAATATAAGTATGCTGCCTTCTAAGCCGGGCAATAGAGCCAAGGAAACGAAAAATTAATTAAACGGAACTGTATCTCAATTTGAGATCAAAAGTTCCACATATAAATTAATTTCGAAACTTACATATGGAGAAATAAGCGAGAAAAATATAGGTCCGAAAAGTCGCTGAAGCGGGAATCGAACCCGCGTCTTTCACTTTCCGGGCGACTGCTCTTACCAACTAAGCTATTCAGACCCTTTCGATCCTATATTTTTCATTTGCCTTTTTAGTAGATGTTAGTAAATACCGCCGTGATTAGCCCAAGGCGTGAATAAACTCAGAAATAAATATTTTTATCGGCTCTCAATATAAATAATATAAGTATGCTGTCTTCTAAGCTGGGCAATAGAGCCAAGGAAACGAAACGAAAAATTAATTAAACGGAGTTCGAATTCCCGCTTCAGCGACTTTTCGGACCTATATTTTTCTCGCTTATTTCTCCATATGTAAGTTTCGAAATTAATTTATATGTGGAACTTTGGGATCTCAAATTGAGATACAGTTCCGTTTAATTAATTTTTCGTTTCGTTTCCTTGGCTCTATTGCCCAGCTTAGAAGACAGCATACTTATATTATTTATATTGAGAGCCGATAAAAATATTTATTTCTGAGTTTATTCAGGCCTTGGGCTAATCACGGCGGTATTTACTAACATCTACTTAAAAGGCAAATGAAAAATATGGGATCGAAAGGGTCTGAATAGCTTAGTTGGTAAGAGCAGTCGCCCGGAAAGTGAAAGACGCGGGTTCGTTTCCCGCTTCAGCGACTTTTCGGACCTATATTTTTCACGCTTATTTCTCCATATGTAAGTTTCGAAATTAATTTATATGTGGAACTTTGGGATCTCAAATTGAGATACAGTTCCGTTTAATTAATTTTTCGTTTCGTTTACTTGGCTCTATTGCCCGGCTTAGAAGGCAGCATACTTATATTCTTTATATTGAGAGCCGATAAAAATATTTATTTCTGAGTTTATTCACGCCTGGGCTAATCACGGCGGTATTTACTAATATCTACTTAAAAGGCAAATGAAAAATATGGGATCGAAGGGGTCTGAATAGCTTAGTTGGTAAGAGCAGTCGCCCGGAAAGTGAAAGACGCGGGTTCGTTTCCCGCTTCAGCGACTTTTCGGACCTATATTTTTCTCGCTTATTTCTCCATATGTAAGTTTCGAAATTAATTTATATGTGGAACTTTGGGATCTCAAATTGAGATACAGTTCCGTTTAATTAATTTTTCGTTTCGTTTCCTTGGCTCTATTGCCCGGCTTAGAAGGCAGCATACTTATATTCTTTATATTGAGAGCCGATAAAAATATTTATTTCTGAAAACAAGAAATGTTTATCATTGCTGAGTACATAAATATATATATATGTATATTATATATTTCTCTATAGTAATATATCCATATATAATATAATTGGATAAACATTCAAAAATAATTCAAACTACATGAAAACTTGTATTATTATAAAAAACAAGAACTGCTGTTCTTATCAAAGATGCTTATATCTTATATGTATGATAACATATATTTAGTTATATTATTATATTACACTTATGTGAATATGCATATATAAATATGTGCATATATGTATGTATATATCCACACATAGTATAACAGTGTAAGTTTGTAATCTTTTCTTTAATAATGTTTAAAAAATGTATTATTATTATTATTTTTGATTTGTGCTTGTACAATGTAAATTTAGTGACAATAGTTTTGCAGATAAGTAATTATAAATCATAGATAATATAATTGATAAATAAAATATATTTATTATTCTAAGAAATAATAAAAATATTTTCAGAAAAAATTAATTGACTTGTATATAAAACTATAAACGATAATAAAAACTATTAAATGTAGTCAAGGTCTTTTTTCTTAAAATGAACATTATTTAATGTATCTAAAATTAGATGAATATTATATATATTATGTCATAAAACTGCTCTTATAGATGTATATTAAAATTAATTAGATTCAAAAGATTATGATTTATTATGTAGATATTAAACAAGAGAATTCTACATTCTAAATTAATAATATATATATATATGTAAATAGCTTAATTCTGCTTTCAACTTTAGTTGTCTTTTATAAATTTAAAATTCCATTTTTTTCTCTTATATAATTTACATCCTTATATATGTAATTAGAAGAATAATTTTAGTCTCACTTCAAAAAATTCAATTTTTTTTTAAATTATTTTTCCCGTATATATATATATATTTTTTTTTTTCAATTTAAATACATATTTCACATATCCCAGCGTATTTTAATGAATTTCATCGGAAATAGAATTTGCGCCCGAGATCGAAGTAAGCGAGAAAAAAGTTTCCTAGAAAAGAAAAAGCGATTTGTGCCAAAGAGATGTATTTTTGGTAGCCAGAGGTTGCATCGGACGACCTCGTGGACACGCATTGACACGCACGCGCGCCCGCGAAAGCACCGGCGAAAGTAAACAATAGAGCACATAGAGAGCGCTCCCCACCCTTCGTACTCGAGCCGAGAGACATGGCAACAACGCGCTCGCGCTCGTGCAGCTCCGCGAGAGCCTGCCCATGTGACAGAGAAGGAAGCGTGACACAAAAGGTGGCGGAGAGGGTGACGCGTTGCCCGCTGCCGCGCCGCCACACCACCATGACGATCCGTGCGTGAGTGTTTGCCCGGGCGAGCCGGGTGTCTGGCGTGTCTCGTGTGTCTTCTCTC
The DNA here is from genome assembly GCF_048542155.1 of Nylanderia fulva. Lineage (NCBI taxonomy): Eukaryota > Metazoa > Arthropoda > Insecta > Hymenoptera > Formicidae > Nylanderia > Nylanderia fulva. The sequence goes on along the minus strand of NW_028191058.1, from coordinate 93,667 downwards.
CTCTCCTCGCGCGAGAGTGCACACGTCATAATCTCTCGCGCGACGCGAAATAACGAGAGAACGGAGTTTCCGCAGTGATCCGAGTTTTCTTCGCGAGTGACGTTTTGACGAAGAAGAAAAAGAAGAGAAGAAAAGGAGGAGGAAGAGAAGAAGAAAAGGAAGAAGAAGAAGAAGAAGAAAAGGAGGAGAAGAAGAAAGAAAGGAAGAGAGCGCGAATTTAGCGAGGAGCAGCGAGATACTCGTCTCTTCTTTTACACGCCCAGCGGGAGCCGCTGCGTCACATGGGCCGCGCTCATTCGTCGATAGAGCCGGATGACGTCACGCGCCGCGCGACCATTGGCCCGCGACACGGTGTCCGGACACGTGAATCGTGGCCGTGCAAGCATGGCAGTTTGATGCGCAGTGGTTTTCAGCAGCGCTTGTAAAATGCCACCGCCACGCGCCAGCAGATCGATCAGGTTATAACCCACGTTTCGCAGCGCGCGCGGAACTCCGAAACGCCTGTCTCTCTTTTTCCCTTCGTTTCGTTTTACGCGTCCCGGCAGCAACTTCAGGTTGGTCCGTTCTCGCTCGCCCGCTCGTTCCGATTTCCTCAGCGTTGTTCGTCGCGGAGGCTCGTCGGAGGCTGCCTCGGATTCCTTCCCTCCCGGATGACAAATACGCCGTGAAACGTGGTCGAGGTGACTTTTTCTCCGAGTGACCAAGAGTCGAGGATTATCGTAACGCCGCTATAATTACTTCTGCCCAGTGTCTCCCTGTGCGTGTGTATATGTGTATGTGTGTGTCTGCGTGGATCACGGAATACAGCGTACTTCAATACGTAAGTTTTGACGGAGATATATACACACGCACATACACACAAAGCCTTGTGTCTTCTGTCTCTATATCTATATATCTTTCTCTCTTCCATAAACTACCACGCCCGTTCGAGAGAAAGAGCGAGGGATGAAGAGGAAGAAGGAGAGGAGGGATGGGAGGGAGGGAGCGCGGAAAAAATTTAAAAAAAAATAGTGAGAGATAAAATGAACCTTGAAAAGAGGGAGACCGAGGCGAATTTTGAGACGCGGAGCATCGCATGAAAAATGTTCTTCCTAGTCGCCTAGCATCTATTTAATTAACATGTGTACGGAGATGATTGCGTGGCGTGTTTTCTGTGCCATTATAGAACCGGCCAATGGCGCGGCGGCTAGCCCGGTGACGTCACGGGCCGCGGGACGCGCCGATTGGCCGGCCGCTGCGTGCGTCGTCGACCCACACTAGCGTGCGTGTTGACGCTTTGTCAGTTGTCGGGGGCTCACGCGGCGATGTGGGCACACGTTTTCTCGAACTTTTTTCTTTTTCTTTTTTTTTCCTTTTTCTTATTTTTTTTTCTCTTTTTGATTTTTCGCGCGCATCGTAGAACCTTAGCGATTTCCGTTTTAGCGATTAATCGCCGTGCGGCGGATCGACTATCCTGTCTCTCTCTCTCTCTCTCTCTCTCTCTCTCTCTCTCTCTCTCTCTCTCTCTCTCTCTCTCTTTCTCTCTCTCTTTTACCCTCTCCTTCTCTCTCTCCCGCGGAAGAATGCGAGTGCGACCGCACGTCGTCGATGTCGTACGCTTTCGCGATTTCATCCGGCGAGGTATATATCTCTGCTTTCCAAATCGACACGGAAAGCCTCGTTTCGTTTTATATTTACGACTTTGGCTTTTTTTTATTGTTCCTTCCCCTCTCTGCGATATTTTCCTTTTCTTTTTAAATATAGTTTCAACTTTTGTCAGTTTTTTCGGATTTAAGTATTTTTAAATCTTGTTAAATGCGAATTCAAATATAATAATAATTTTTTTATTTGTGCACATATAATTTATTTTAAATTAAAAATAAATTTAAAATTTTTATTTTTTATTTTTTAAAATTTTATTTAGTAATAAATTATTTTATTCACACATCATATTTCTCTCTTACCCTATTTCTTCCTCTTTCTTTGCTATTTTTTGAAAATATAATTTTAACTTTATTATTTTCATAATTTATTTTTGAATTTAAATTTAAAAAATAAATTAAAATTTTTGATCTTTTAAATCTTATTGAAGTAATAAATTATTTTATTCACAGATTATCGTATCACTTTCTTCAATTTTTGTTATCTTCATATATTTCTATTGTGATGTCCCCCTGTTATTGTATATAAGAATAACCTGTTGTAAAAAAGATAAAAATAAATCTTTTCTTTCTCTTTCTCGCTTTTTTTTAGCGCGAATTACATGATTTCGTGTATCTAGCGGATGAATAACAGGAATTCGCGAAAACAGAATTTTATGAACTGTCAATTTTCGGTCGATCGATGTATCAAGCTCGTGCATTATTATGAAGCAAAAAAAGTACTTCAGTTAATCGATCGAATCGCAAAATAAAATTACACGCGAGTTGCAGGGATCGACTATCTCGAGAATAAAAGAATTGAAGAAACCGAGCGTTCTACAAATACTTTTTTATAAAGAATACAGAGATGAATAGTTCATATATTATATATTATGACAGTTCTAGTAAGCGTTTAATAAATATCTCAAAATATAAAAGAAAATAAGGAACTTTTGCACCGTTATGTTCTGTTAATCCTTGAACGCAAAAAATCGAATATAAATCGCGCGTTTGAAAAGTGTGTGATCACATTTTCTTTTTTTTCACGAGTTGCAGTCTCAAAACACATTCTCGCCCTTTTTCTTTATTTTTTTCTAATAAATTCGCTCGATTCCAGCAACGCGAACTCGGGATGCGTGCTGCCATTCTGTGCTAAAAAAAAAAAAAAAAAAAAAAGAAAGAAAAACCTGCGCCGTATCGCCATCGCAGTGCGCCTGCGCGGCACGTTCCGTCTGTTGCAAGAGCGGCGTGAGTGGGCGGCTAGGAGTGGGGATGGAAATCGCTTCCCGCGCGACTGCGTTACGTCATGTATACGCGTCACGTGACGTCCCTCGCAGTGCGCACACACACATACGTACTCGACAATCGTGACTTCCCTCTCTCTCTCTTTCCGGCGTTTTCCAAATAATTCCAATATATTCTAGATGTAAGAGTAAAAAATCGCGATAAATAAATGTTTAAATATTAATAATAATATTTAAATAATTTTAATTCCTAAATTAAAAATTATTCTTCAATTTTTAATACCTTTAAATTCGTGGAAGAAGCTATATTTTATTTTTTTTCTATAGTTTTTCATTTTCCAAAACCTATATCGCGCTCGAATATTTATTGTAGAACCGTAATATCTGTTTTCCCTCCGAATCTATTAATAAATGTAAACATGTTTACTGACGACGATTAATTTTTTTTGTCGCACGTAGACCGTCCGAAGTATCAACGGGACGCAGCGACGCAAGCAAAAGGAAGAGGGGTGAAGGTGGTTGTTGGCTGAGCTTGCGACAACCTGGTCCTGCCAATTCATCGCCGGCGTCTGGAGGAACCGGCGGCGGCTGCGGCGTCGGCGGCCGCCGTAAAGCCGGCGATTCGATGCTGCGGAATCAGCAAGACCATCATTCGGCCAACGTCTGCGAGCACAGAGAACAGCAACAACCACAACAGCAGCAACAGCACAACAATCACTACCACAATCATCGCGTCCCTCCTCTCCCCTCTGCGTCCGTTGCTCCGAGGGAACAGCAGATCGGCCATAGAATGAGTCTGGAAACGTTGCTACAAGCTGCCTATTATGTCGAACAGGAGGAGAAGAAGCGGGAGCGTCTCGCGAGTACTTCCTCCTCCTCCTCCTCTTCCGACCAGCACTCGTTTGTGTCCGCGCCGCCCCACTCTAACCACACTTACGCCTCTTCTGAGCCACGTGGTGAGTACCACGCGCGCCGGTTCCTCGGCGACCTTTTATGAATCGTTATAAGCACCTAGCGGATTCTGACGTCGGTAGAGTTTCGGCAATAATATTTGATTTTTTCTTTTTTTATCATGCTTAACTTTTATACTTCAGGATCAACATGAAACTTCTCTGATCCTAGTATTTTTTTTTAATTTTTTACATGTTTTTTTTTCCCTTTATTATTTAGATTTTCTTTAATTTTTGTTATTTCCGATATTTCGGAATTTATTCGGTCGATATTTTAAGCTATGTCCTCGCTGGAGCAACAACGAGCAACTTTTTGTTGGTGTTCATGTTTCTTAAAAATGTTGCTAGCTGTTGCTGAAAGCTTCATAAGCTGCATCCTCACTGGAGCAACGAACAACTTTTTGTTCATATTCCATGCTTCTTAAAAAAGTTGCTCGTTGCCGAAAGCTTCATAAGCTATGTCTTTACTGGAGCAACAACGAGCAACTTTTTGTTGGTGTTCATGTTTCTTAAAAATGTTGCTAGCTGTTGCTGAAAGCTTCATAAGCTGCATCCTCACTGGAGCAACGAACAACTTTTTGTTCATATTCCATGTTTCTTAAAAAAGTTGCTCGTTGCCGAAAGCTTCGTAAGCTATGTCTTTACTGGAGCAACAACGAGCAACTTTTTGTTGGTGTTCATGTTTCTTAAAAATGTTGCTAGCTGTTGCTGAAAGCTTCATAAGCTGCATCCTCACTGGAGCAACAAGCAACTTTTTGTTCATATTCCATGTTTCTTAAAAAAGTTGCTCGTTGCCGAAAGCTTCGTAAGCTATGTCCTCGCTGGAGCAACAACGAGCAACTTTTTGTTGGTGTTCATGTTTCTTAAAAATGTTGCTAGCTGTTGCTGAAAGCTTCATAAGCTGCATCCTCACTGGAGCAACGAGCAACTTTTTGTTCATATTCCATGTTTCTTAAAAAAATTGCTCGTTGCCGAAAGCTTCATAAGCTATGTCTTCACTGGAGCAACAATAAGCAACTTTTTGTTCATGTTCCATGTTTCTTAAAAATGTTGTTTGTTGTTGCTTCAATAAGGACAGCTTTAGGTTGATATTAATCAAGCAGAACTATCAAGATTAGTATAATAAGATTTTTCTTTCTAATTAGCATTTTACACCATTTTAATCGGTCCTTAATTTTCATAAATATAATATAATCAGCCATATTTTTTTCAATATGCCACGTTTTCTTCATAACATAGAAAATAATAGACATGTGTCATGTATCGTATTTCTATCATTTTATATTATCAACATTACTTGCATATTATGCAATAATAATTTTGTCAATGTTGCAAATACTTTACTGATAATTAATAATGCAATGCTCTTTTTTTACCAATATAATATCAATTAAATCATTGCGGAACGGCAATATTTAATGCACAAAAACGGAGAAATGTACAAAATGCATTGTCATCCGTAAAACTTATCTTAATCTTCCAATGATAAGAAGCAAAAAAACTTTAACGTGTTGACGAATCAGCGCTTAAGCAACATTCAATGAAAATGCACTCGTACCAAACAGGAACGCATCATAAGAATAATTCCTCCAAATTAAAAAATAAAATAAATAAATTATGTCAAATAAAGACATTTTTAAACGAAAAAAAATAAAAGCAAAAAATAACATCAAAAGTTTCACTACGTTTTTGTTGTTGAGCCTGAAGCAAAAAAGCTAGGCGTCAAACCAAGAAAAATTATAATCGAATAATTTTACCGAATCTCCCCCACGTTTCTTTATCCCCATCGACGTCAGGATTTGATAATGATCATGTCTACTTAGATTGAGAAACACTGGCACGCGCAATCATATGCGATGATCAACGGCGTTCCCTGCTTCCAAATTAGGTATGATTTACCTTGCGACAGTGTTTCTCAATCGTGGCGAACACTGGAGAAAGTCATTTGCGTGTGAAAACGTTTACTATATCTCCTAGAGTTCACCATTTATTATATATGTTTTGGGATGAGCACATATTTCTTGTTCTCTAGAAGAGTCAATTGACCCTTATCTTGCAGTAGCTCTTTGATGTTTTTCTTTTATTTTAAAACCATCCCAAAGTATTTTTCCAAATATAAGATACAATTAAAGAATTAAATGTTTTGCGAGCAATGCTCCTTCGTCCCCAGATATTACTTATTGGTTAATCGGTTGGTTCTCTCAGAGTGATAAACAAAGATTATTGTAATAAAACCAAAAGTCTGTGGTCTATAAATACAAATTCAGATGAGGTTAATAAGAACTAGACGTAACATTGTTGTGCTTTTATTTAATTTGAACGTTTCGATCCTTTGGATCAACTTTAGATCAATTAACAAAACAGTTCACGTGTCTTGATCACATCCACAAGATTATTGTGGCATCATATTTCTTCGATATTGCCACTAAATTTTGTTCATGTCAACTTGATTGGCAGCCAATTCTGTGAGGAAAATCTTCGCGAATACTCGTAAATCCTACAGGCCAAAACATGATGCGATTAGTTGTGAATTATCACTCGATATATTTTCTTCCTTTGTCTTCCTCTCTTTCTTCTTACATCCCACGAAGATCCCCGTCCATTAAGTTTGACTTTGCTGGGCTATTTGACAAACCGTGCACAAAAATGCATCACTGAAGAAAAAGAATAAAATTTTCATTCGTTACAGAACGTAATAGATCTCAAAAAAGCTGAAAATATAATAGAACTCAACAAGTTGGGGAAAGGAAGTATATCGAAGCTATTCGATGTTCAAGTTGTTATAGGAAAAATATGAGATGACTTGAAACAAAGGAATTAGAGAAGGAGATACATTTGGTAGCAACTCTTTGATACTGTGCTACAGCAATGGTAACAAATCCGGGTATCGCGCACGTGTGTCGGACATGTGAACGAGGATAGAAGATGGAGGAAACCCGGTCACTGACTCTAGAAACTACGGCGCAGCTCGGTCACTCGCATTTCATTCACGAGAGCGCCATCTACTTTCGCGCGCAGTCAGTACCTTCTTCCCCCACCTTCTTTCTCTTTTTCCTGCTCTCTCCTTTCCTTTTCCCTCTTACTCCCTCTCACTCGCGCCTTTTCCCCTGCTCCTTTCCTTTCCTTTTCTTCTCTTCCCTAAGCTACTCTTTCCCTCCCTTCTCTTTCTCTCCTTTTTTCTCCCTTCTTTGCCCTTCCTCTCACTCTCTTTTTCCCTCTATAATTTTTTAACATTTTATATATATAATAATATAAAATATATATAACTTAATTTTATTCAATTCGACCAAACTGGCACATTACAAAAACAAGAAATCACACAACGTTTCGGCCAACAATTACTGGCTCTTATCAAGTGTATCTAATTATTGAAGTAAATTTACATATTAACTATAAACTATAAATATATATATATATATATATATATATAGGGTGTTTCAGAAGGAATGGTCAGTATTCTAGAACTTGATTGTACACATGATTTTAAGCAAAAAAGTTTATATAAACACGTGTCTTAATCTAGACGATTATAAAGATACAACGTTCGAGAACAAGTACATTTATTAACTTAGTAAAACTAAATTCTATGAAATAATTACATGAAATTCCACGCTTACAATTTATGTATAATGTATAAAAAATTTTTTCAAATTTTTTATGCATTATACTTTTAAAGTTTTTTAATAAAAAATTAGTACAAAGTATAGGAAATTTTGCAAATTACGTTCTTACTTCACATTCTGTATATTTATATCGTGTATTGTGCGTAGGTATGTGTAAGCAGAAAATTTCTCACAAAATAAAATAAAAATAAATAAAATAAGAATCTGCGAGTGCTTACACACAATCTCGATTACAATATGAATAATTTAAATGCTTTATAATTTTGTTTATTTTCTTATATCTTTTGTTATAATTCGATCCATTATCGGGATACACGTGCTTTTATATCATCGCGGCAATACGCGATTATACCTGATATGACGCGCAATGGTGTGTTAAATTATCATTTAAGATCGTCTATCTTACACGCGAAGCATGCAATTCCGCTTTATAATGTCATAAAGTCATAACACATGACTGTCATTTCCCGCTATTTTACACTGCGTATGCAAAGTGACTTCTATGAGGAAAAAAAATTAGATTCCTGATTTTTTTACATTTTGTAATGTTGTGTGTGTTCTCATCAATCACATATGATTTGAAAAATTGTCATATTTAAATCTCATACATATTTTTTATCAGACCTTTTTTTTAGTAAATTGCGGGTTTTTTTAAATAAATGACAGATGAATACAAAGAAATTGATTAATACAAACACATAATTTTAAAGCTTATTTTTCAATAAATTCGTCGATGAATTTATACGTATTCGTTATTTAACAAAACTTTAATTATCGGAAAATTTAAACAATTGCATATCAGGATTAGAGTGGATTAAAGAATTCGAAGTAAAATATTCCGATTTGCTGAAAAACAATTATAAATTAAATATATTTCTTTTAATTACGGTTTATTTTACATAATTTTTCCATAGAATTTTTTCATTAATTTTTATTTAGATTATTTATTTATCATTTTTCTTATATATCATTTTTCTAACAAAATTAAAAACGATGACATAAGATTTTCTTTTTAAAAAATAGCTCTACTAAATAATTTTTTTTTTTTTTTTTTTTTAGTATTTTATTTTTTTTTATAATTTAATTGATTTATTTTCATTAGTTTTACTGTTAAAATCTAATAGAGTTTTAGTATGATTTTGGTTTAATTAAAAGAAAATAGTTGTGAAATGATTATCGATTTTGGTTTCAACTCAATCTGTGTTCGAGACTACGTATATTGGAATTAAATAAATTTAACTTGTTTGTAAAGTTTTGATTCAGCTTAAATAATATTAAAAAAAAGAATGATTGCCTTTTTCCTCAATTTAAGATTTACAATTAAAATTCAATTTGTGCAATTTTTGACAGATCTGATGACATCAGTGTTGTGCTTAGATGATTTTAAAATTAACTAGATAAAGATGAGATGAAAACATGTAATTTATTTAAATAAGATGAAGATGATTTTGTTTTAATATATCTAGATAAAATTATATGACAAATTTATCTAGAAAACTTCCAGATAATATTATTTTTAAGTTTGCTTATGTAAATATAATTATAAAAAAATATAAATTATAAAAGAAATTTAAAAAATATTTATACTTTTATTTGTTAATTTTTATTTACTGCGTAAGTTCTACTACTTAAATATTTTTATATGCTATTAATCAAATTATCTTAACACACATTCTAAATAATTCAATAAAGATAACACTTTTTTATTTAAGATGCGGGGAAGGGGGTATAGATAATACATGTTTTTATTATCTATACAAAGATAAGATAATGCCAAAATTTCATCTAGATGATCATCTATATATAATTTTATTTCGATAACAACAAACACTGGATAATATTTTAATTTCATATAATAGTCGAAGTAATTGCAATCTAAACAATATATTAAGAAAACATTGTTTCATGTTATAAAGCAATTAAACGAAGGTACAAAATAGAGAGACAATTTTATGTAAGGTATGTACAAAATGGGGAATTTTATATGACATATATAAAAAATGGAGAAATTTTATGTATATATAAGATATGTACAAAAAATACACTATAACAAATATGTAAAATTACATAAATAATAAGTGTAAAATTACACGATAAATAATAAAAATGTATGCATTTTACATATTTTTTACAGTAAGGAATTTTACAATTATTATTTATGTAATTTTACTGTACTCCACGGTGTTATACATATATTCAATCCTTTCGCAAGTCATTATATGAATTTTATACAAAATTTCTTATACTGTAAAAAATATATAATATATTACATAAAAATATGTAAAATTACATAAATAATAAGTGTAATTTTACATATTTTTATGAAATTACACTTATTATTTATGTAATTTTACATATTTTTATTAAAATGTATAATTTTTATTATTTATCGTGTAATTTTATTATTTATGTAATTTTACATATTTTTATGTAATACATTACATATATTTTTTATAGCGTAAAACATTTTGCATAAAATTAATGACTTTCAAAAAGATTGAATACGTGTATACATTTTCATAAAAATATGTAAAATTACACTTATTATTTATGTAATTTTACATATTTGTATGTACTATATTACATATATTTTTTACAGTGTGTAAGGAATTTTGCATAAAATTCACATTAATGTCTCTTAGAAAGATCGAACACGTGTATACATTTTTATAAAAATATGTAAAATTACACTTATTATTTATGTAATTTTATATAATTGTATGTACTATATTACATACATTTTTTACAGTGTAAGGAATTTTGCTTAAAATTCACATAATGACTTTCAGAAAGATCGAACACGTGTATAACACGCGGACTATAGTCAGCAACGACCAATAAATGCACACGTAACGCATACATACGCGGTCAAATCAGCCGCTGGAACTGCGCATGCGCGTTGTCCCTGGCTAAATCCCTACCACGCGCGACTGGCCGCGTGGCGTAGTAATCAATCTGCAGTGTTGCCAGTTCCTTCCTTTCGTTTAACAGGGTGGGGGGTAGACGGATTGAAGTAAGATAGAGCTACTCCGGCAAGTTTCTCCCCATCCTTGTGTTCCTACACGCGCTCGTACCTTCCCTCCTCCTCCCCACCCCTTTGCACTCGTTGCAAATTGTTCTGGGGGAGAAATATTAACCTAACCTAACCTAACCTATTTCTCGACCAATCCAACACCACATGAAGACGCACATTTTTTAATTGTTGGTTCTTGTTATTCGATTTACTAGCTAGTTTTATGATACGATCGCAAAAAAAAAATAATAATAAATATACTGAAGAGTAATAATAATAAATGTAATGCAGAATTTGAGATAAAGATAAAATATATATGTATACAAGGTGTCCTGTTTTAATGTCCAATCCCAAATAACTTTTATTTTTGATGTTGATGTTCTTATCATTAAGAAAAGAAAACTAATTTAAACCGAATAATAATTGTTTTGTACAAAATCCGAAAAAATTAAAAATTTAAAGACCAGTATTTATAAAATTATTTTTACTATATTTTATGCAGTAAAATAACTTGCACATGTTTAAAAAATTTATGAAATCGTAGAATTGACATCTAAAATATTTGAAAAATGTCTAATTAGTATAAAAAAAGAAATCTAACGATTAAATGAAAAATAATCACGATTATTTATTTTACAATTTTTTATTATATATATATAAATGCATAAAATTATGATATATTTAATAAATAAACGATTTTTGTTTTCAGGTGCTAAATTTAAAAAAGATCGCACAGAGGCAGATGATCTTTTCTGTGAGGAGAAAATGTTGGTTATCGATGGTGAGTTAATCATAGAAAAATTTATTACAAAATAGATTAATAATTTTTACCATTTTCCTGAAATCTAAGATTTCATATATATATACAGAGTGTCCCATCAAAAGTGGCCATCCCCTTTTATCTTTGAAACTAAAAGAGATAGACCATAAAAATCATATATGAAATTAAATGGCTCAAACTGAACTTTTTTGTGAGCACAGTGGTTGCTTACAAAAACTATCTATGTTTGAGCCATTTAATTTCATATATAATTTTTATGGTCTATCTCTTAGTTTCAAAGATAAAAGGGAGTGGCCACTTTTGATGGGACACCCTGTATATTGAAAGTTTTTTTTTTGCTTGAAATATATTTAGATATTTCGAAAATTTTAAAAACTACGAAAAAATATTTCTTTTTACAAAAGTTGCAGCGTTTTTACAACAAAAATAAAATTTTTTAGTGCTGTTTTTTTAAATTTTTTTTGGTTTTTCAAAAAATTAATTTTTTTAAACAAAACCATATATTTTTTACATAGTCACAGCTTTTATGCTTTAAATCTCATAATTTAAATATAGAAGATTTTTTTATATCTGACGAATAATTTTTTTATATCTGACAAGTAGAAAAAAGTTACAAATGTTTAAAACTCTATTGACCTCCCTAATCATATGATTGAATCTTTGTCTAAATTCAATAAATTGGAAATATTATAAGATGATTTATTCAATTTGAAGATTAATTTGAAAATTGTTACGTACACATAAAGTCATTAATTATTATATCAATCGATTTTCTAAATTTTATTAATACCAAAATTCTATTTATACACTATTATTAGGTTTACATTTTAGAATATATATATATTAAAACATTATATAGATTTCTATAAAAATTACATTATATACATTTCTTTAAAAATTTAAATTAAACTTTAAAAATTATTTTATGTCAAAAAACAATGCCAAGAATTTTTTTTATAAAATTTCAATTTTTCCAAAATATTTAACTATTTCAATTAACATGGGGTATTCTGTTACAAAACAAATTAATTTTTATAAACATTTTTTTATTAAATAAAAAATGTTGAAAATTTGCCATTTGGGAAGAGACGGAAAGACACGAATCTACAAAGAATTCGAATATTTTTTAAATCTTATATACATGTTATTCTTGATAAAACATAACATGATTTGATATACTTATAATTAAAATGCCACTTCCTCACTAATCAAGTCGGTGAAATTTAGGCAGAATAATAATTCTGCTGAGAATATAGTAGTTCACTGGAAACAGTTTTCATAAAGATGTCACTTATGGGCGTCTGCAGGATTTTTCCTGGAAAAGGAATAATTAAATTATTTTTGATTTTTAATTTAAAAAACATTTTTCGTTATTTTCATTTTTTAATATTAACTATTCAAATAAATTTCAGTTTAAAGTTAAAAAAACAAATTTATATATATTTATAGTTCTGCTGAGAACATAGTAGTTCACTCGAAACAGTTTTCATAAAGATAGATGTCACTAATGGGCGTCTGCAGGATTTTTCCTGGAAAAGGAATAATTAAATTATTTTTGATTTTTAATTTAAAAAACATTTTTCGTTATTTTCATTTTTTAATATTAACTATTCAAATAAATTTCAGTTTAAAGTTAAAAAAACAAATTTATAATTTTGTTTTTTTACTGATCCCCTGCGGGCGTCCATGACGTCACTGCTACAGAAGAGACTAAACACTGAAGAGGAATTGTTATTACTGTCACTGTACCACCACCAATGCTGTCTAGCTAGAAGGGTGGGACGGAAACGTCACACCCCTCCCCCTCCCTTGTGTCGGATCGAAGGTGGTGGCAACACTTAAGTTCAGATTTTAGTCGGTCCTCGCGACTTATGCAGTAGCAAGTGTATTTGTTTCTTGCATTCGGTCGAGAACCTCTGCTGAAAAAAAAAAAAAAAAGAAAAACATTATCTGCTTATCTCGGTTAAAATCCGTGTGTTTTGCGTTCAAGAATGTGTGTTTTCAATATTTTATAATATTAATAATGTTTTTTAATAATTAATTGTTTAAAATTAGAAATAATTGATATACTGTCATAATGATAAATATATAAGTATAGATAGTTAAACATTAAAATAGAAGAGCTTTCAAATAAATCAAAAGATTATTTATTTATTATATATGTATAAAGAGTATTAATTTATATTTATATGTAATTATTATTTACTAGCTTTTCGGACCGCGCTTCGCGCGGTCCTCAAAGCCAGCCTTTCTATTCGGACCGCGCTTTGCGCGGTCCTCATATAGTCTATATTAAATCCGTTTTAACACAAAAAATTAATTCTTTTTTTGTATTACCGCGAACTACTTCCACATTTGTTGTTCGACTTTCACGAAATTTATACCAAACTAAATGTTTAAATTTTTTTGTGGATGACTACTATGTTATCTATTTCTTTCTCCCATATCTTTTATTTTCTTTTTTTAAGACACGCTTTCTCTCTCTCTCACTCTAAAACACACGCGCTCCCTCTCTCTCTCTTTAAGACACATGCTCTCTCTCTCCTTATCTCTCTCCCTCCCTCTTTCTTTAAGACACACGCTCTCTCTCTCTCTCTCTCTCTCTCTCTCTCTCTCTCTCTCTCTCTCTCTCTCTCTCTCTCTCTCTCTCTGTGTGTGTGTGTATGTGTGTGGGGTTTTTTAAGTTTACGCTTTCACCTACGCATCCACCCACACAATCGCATATTTATGAACGGATTTTTTAAAAAATTGGTACCAAAATGTTGCAAATTTTTGGCGACGATGTGGTTTTTTCAAGTGTTACACCTCCACCCACACGCATGCGCATTTATGGACCAATTTTCACGAAATTAGTACCAAAATGTTGCAAATTTTTCTGAGAAAGCTGCTGTGTGGTTTTTTTAAGTTTTATCCCACCCACGCATGCATCCACGCATTCACACATTTATTCACATACTTTTTTGAAATTTGTAGTTAAATTTTGTTGGAGATGGCTACTATGATTTTAACAAATTTTTATCATCCTATTCATCCACCCACGCATCCATGCACCCATTTGCATACGCATTTATTGACTTGGTCACACCAAGAAGTAATTTTTAAAAAATTTGTGTACGTATTTGTGATTATGTGTGCAATTCGTGTAAATAAACCTTTAATTTGTATGCAATTTTCACGAAATTAGTACCAAAATGTTGCAAATTTTTGCAATCACAAACATGTACACAAATTTATTTAAAATTACTTATTGGTGTGACCAAGTCAATAAATGCGTATGCACATGGGTGCATGGGTGCGTGGGTGGATGAATAGGATGATAAAAATTTGTTAAAATCATAGTAGCCATCCCCAACAAAATTTGAGTACAAATTTCGAAAAAGTCTGTGAATAAATGTTTGAATGCGTGGGTGGATGCATGGGTGGGATAAAACTTAAAAGAACCACACAGCAGCTTTCTAAGAAAAAATTTGCAACATTTTTGTACCAATTTCGTGAAAATTGGTCCATAAATGCGCATGCGTGTGGGTGAATGCGTGGGTGGAGGTGTAACACTTGAAAAAACCACATCGCCGCCATCTCCAAAAAATTTGCAACATTTTGGTACCAATTTTTACAAAAATCCGTTCATAAATATGCGATTGCGTGGGTGAATGCGTGGGTGGGGGCGTAAACTTAAAAAACCCACACAGCAGCTTTCTCAGAAAAATTTGCAACATTTTTGTACCAATTTCGTGAAAATTGGTCCATAAATGCGCATGCGCGTGGGTGGGTGCGTGGGTGGGTACGTGGGTGGAGGTGTAACACTTGAAAAAACCGCATCGTCTCCATCTCCAAAAAATTTGCGACAATTTGGTACCGATTTAAAAAAAATCGGTTCATAAGTATGCAATTGCGCGGGTGGGTGCGTGGGTGGAGGCGTAAACTTAGAAAACCCACACAGCAGTTTCCTCAGAAAAATTTGCAACATTTTGGTACTAATTTCGTAAAAATTGGTCCATAAATGCGCATGCATGTGGGTAAATGCGTGGGTGGGTGAGTGGGTGGAAGTGTAACACTTGAAAAAACCGCATCGTCGCTATCTCCAAAAATTTTGCAACATTTTGATACCATGTGTTCAGAAATATTGCAAAAAAAAATTTTTTTCGCAACAAAACATACCCTCCTGTGAGGAAAAAAAATAAAAATTAAAAAATTAAAAAAAAACCCCACAGCAGCCACCCCCGAAAAATTTGCAACATTTTGGTACCAATTTCGAGACAATCGGTCCACAAATGCGGAAGTAGTTCGGGTACAGACAGACAGACAGACAGACGGACGGTGCTTATATATATAGATACATATATAAAATTATTTACTTATATAAAATTTTATATTTAACGACGTTGAAAGTCGCTAAAAGAATTTTATTAATTTTATTTGTAGAAATTAAAGTACAATGAGAAAAAATTTACATATTCTTAATTTTAATAGAATGTGCGATAATTAAAATTCATAAAATAAAATTAAATGAGGACGGGTCCCTTATTCACATCTAAATTTTTATAAACAGATTTATATAAATAATAAATAAACTAATTTCTTATCAAATTTATTATTTTTTATAAATAAAATTAAGAAACAGTAGTAAAAAAAACTTTAGAGACTTAAAGAAAATGACACGTCAAATATTCAAACTTCTACATTATATATATATATATATAAAGTATTGTAATTTACAATAAAAAACTTGTAGAGTATAATAAAAAAAATGAAAAAAAATAGTTTTAAACAGATTGATTTTATACTGTTAAAAATTAATTGTTCAAAAACAAATATAAGTTTAAGACCTCTAATCAAGTAATTAGGTGTATACTATCAATTTATAATTGATATTAAATGCAATTTATACGGTTTTTTTAATTAGTAAAGCATATTTTTTTATATAATTTGAAAGACAATTTTCTGCAAATTTTTCATTTTACATTAAATATTTAAAATAAACAAAATTAAAATATTTGGCATTACTGGTCGCATTAAAATGTACTGTCTCGCAAAAATCAGTATATATTATTTTTAAAATATTACACTATTTGATATATATTATTTGTGTCGATTATATATAATATTAATATATATATAAATATATATATATATATATATATGTGTGTGTGTGTGTGTGTATGTATGTATGTACGTATGTATATAAATTGATATTTATAATACATATAGATATAGAGTTTATTTTTATCTAAAAAATTTCCATCCTATTTATTTTATCACCAACTAATTGCAAAATTACAAATTTGCAAGAAAAGCAAAAAGCAGTCAATTTGTATATTTAATTTTTTCTATATTTTGTTCTATTTCTTTGTATTTAATTTTCTTTTTATTACTTCTACTGTTAACAGAAATTCTTTTAATGCTTCTACTGTTAACAGAAATGCTGCGAAAGTTAAGCAGATGTTTTGAACATACATATGCGCTACTATCTTAAAAGATAAGACACAAAGAACATAATGTGTTGACCATGGAATAATACACTGAATTATATATGACATGTCAATAATATCAAGCTATATTCTTTCGTTTACCTACTTATATATGATATGTTTATCTATCTACTCAAGTTTCTGTTATAAGCAAATATAGAGATCACAAAGCATAGCTAAGATTAAAAGAATATCAAATTAATTTCTCAACAGAAATACATCTGATAAAATTTTTGATAAAAACAGAGAAATCAGAATATGGATATGGATCAATGAAAAATTGAGAAAATATAATAATTTAATTCCCAATATAAATCTTATCGATTTTACGAATTTTTTAAAACAGATTAATTATTTTCATACTTAATTATTTTATGAATTATCTAACTGTATTCCAATTGTTTATATTGTATAAAATATTATTACAATATAACATTGTATGTTATGTTACATATTATATTTATGGATTAGAAAATTATAAAAATACAAGTGATTTATCGCTAATATTTATGCAATAATGCTTACAATATTTGGTTTTATTGCATTCATATTAATCATATTGTGTTTATAAATTTTTCATTTATTTTTTTCTTTGTGTGAGAGACAGAAATTTTGTTTCTTTTTTTATGTGATTTAATTATGTAAAATTTTTTTATATTAAAATTAAAGAGCGTATTACGAAGTTGTCTTATATTAAAATAAAGATCTCAACACACAAATAAAATCAGATAATGGAAATTTTTTTCTGAATTTTCCAGAACAAAAATTCCTTCAAAAATTCTTTTAAAAATTTTAAGATAAAATTTAAAGATAAATTTTGAAACTATAATTTTTATAATAATTTATGTATAAATCAAATAAGTTTAATCTTGTAAAAGATAGAGTAAAATAACGAATAACTACAAAACTTAAATAATTTTAAGTGTTGCATCTCTTGATAGTCTATTAAATAGACTCTATTTTATTGTGTGTTAACTTTACCAAAAATTTATCTTTATTTTTAATTAATAATTAATCTAATTATTAACTCATTTTGATGATATTATAGAGGAAGAGCCGTTGGAAAATAACAGGACGAGTCAATCGATTGCATCACGAGAAAATTCTGTAGTCTCCAACGCGAGAGTCGCCGTACCCTTATCATCAACTGGGTCGAACCCGGTTCAGCTGACTGCACTTCATTCCACCTCTCATCATCATCACCATCACCACCACCACCACCATCATCATCATTCGCAGCAGTTGCAGCAGCAACAGCAGCAACAGCAACAACAACAGCAGCAACAGCAACAGCAGCAACAGCAGCACAATCACAGCGACCATCACAACACACACAACCATTATGTGGAGAATCATAATCCGAATCAATCGCAGCAGAGTGTTGGCAACCTTGTTGTGGACGTCGAAACGAACCACGATAATAAAAAACATCGAACTGGGTAAGACTGCTTTAATTTCCTCTCTATTGTTTTTTTTTCATCTTTATTTCTCTCTTCGCGTCACAGAGTTTTATGACAATGTGTAAGATTTGGAACACAGCAAATTGTTTTTTTAACAAAAGAATTTTGAATATACGATGCTGTAAAATCAAATTAAGGGTTTATTTATCTGTTTTGTTGCTACATTATCTTGATTTGGTTATATCTATCTCTTTTTTTTCTTTACGTTCGAATTTATTCAAGATATGGGGTAATAATGGACACACATTTACATAAACACCAACACACATTCCATTATAAATCGATATGTTAGCCTGTTGCTTCGTATTCTCGCTTCATCTCCCTGCCGTCCTCGACGAAACACAGGCTGTTATACCTATTTATGTTGTGCACGTGTGCAAGGTGAATGGCATGTGTACTATGTCACTTATATCGCGGGATGATATCGTATGGTGGTCAGGATTGTTCCATGATTACATCACAGTGAAAAGTAATTGCAAAGATTAAAATAAATATTGTAATAAAAACACACTACATAGCTTTCTAGCAAATTTTTGTAAAATAAATTATTTCTCTCAAAATTATATATATTTATTATTATATGTGCAACTTTGGAAGAAAGATTATCGCCACACACTACACACTTTTACTCCAAAATGCAGTTACAATATACAGGATATCTTGTAATAATCGCGCCACCTCTCGTGTGTAGATAGAGCGAGTTAAACCGAATAGAAAAGTCCTTTATCATTTTGCGATCCAAGCAATAATTAATGAGAAATTAATTGTGAAAGATCGGCCAATCCGAAGCGTAGTGGGAGGAGTATTCTACAAATCGGCCAATGAGCGCGTAATGTCTCGCGCGCTGATTGGCCGATCTTTTTCAATTAATTTCTTATTAATTATTGCTTAGATCGCAAAATGATAAAGGACTTTCCTACTCGGTTTAACTCGTTCTACCTACACACGAAACGTCAAAAATTAAAGAAATAATTTTTTAATTACTCATTCTATATAACTATAGTTTTTTAAATCTTCTTGCGTAGACCTTGCGTTATCCGATCTGGTACGAGAGAAGTACACAATAAATTGGAGAAGAATCGTAGGGCACATCTCAAAGAGTGTTTTGAGCTTTTGAAGAAGCAACTCCCTTCGCAAGATGAGAAGAAATCTTCAAATCTCTCTATTCTACATGCAGCAATCAAATATATACGAGTATGTTAGTGAATGAATTGTACAGCATTAGTTTAAAAAATATATAGGGGAAGACTGGTATATAAGCAGCAGCATTTGAGATAGAAAGATATATTTTTTCTGTCATTTCACAGGCGTTGACAAAGAAAGACCAAGATTATGAGCACGAAATGGAGAGACTTGCAAGAGAAAAAATCGCGCTTCAACAAAAGTTAATGGCACTTAAGAAAGAAAACAATGCGTCTTGGGATCATATTGACATTAATTCTCTTCTGCTGGAACAAAACTCTGGACCGGACATGACACTAACCGCCAAAAATGGTAAGATATATTTGTATTAAAAAATAAGAAACATGCCGGAATTTAACAAAGTATATTTTCTTGCGAATTATCAGTTTTACCTATATATTTTCTTCTATATCAATTTTATTCATTTCGTTCAATAATATTCTTGGTGTTGAAAAAGTATTGATAATAAAAAATCTACAGAAATGTTATCTTCAGAAATTATTTACGCGATTTTACTTTTCCTATTTTTATTAGATTAAAATTTTTTTTCTTCTTAAATAGAAAAACTAAAATATAAAATAATTAAAAAAATATAATTATAAATATTTTTCCTTAAAGCAATATTTGAAATGCTCTTATAAATTTTAGAAAATATAGAAGTTAATGTCATCGGACTCTCACGAAGTGGTACGAGATACAGTAGCACAAGCAGCTTGAACAGCGTGACAACAGCCAGTTCGCCGCAAGCATTGCAATCCACTAGCAACACAACTTCCAATATTCACAATCAAGCTGTAAATACTGGTGTCGTTTGTCAAACGCAAGAACTCGCGCGCAGTTCCAGAGAAAGTCCGCCCGCGAATTTGGTGTCTGCCGCAGCAACACCTGCAGCTAGCATTTCTACTCCGCAGGTATATTATTAATCTTTGGATTTTCTAATTACGAACGATGACAAAAAGGATTTCGGCACCATATCCAAGGTCGGATCGTAAATATTGCGATTTGAAAATTATTCGGTGCTAGAATAAATCACGCATTTGCAGAGCCGCTTGATAGACTCCTGCTAAAAGCGGCTTTGAAAATTCGTAACACGATTTTTCTTGATAATATTAAGTCTATTCTTTTCAGTTGAACTGTTCAGGGTTTATATCTTTCCTTCTAATAGGCAGTCAAAAAGATCAAGAAAACTCTGAAGTAGTTTAGCTAAAAGGCGCAGACTTATTATTGTGCCCTTTTCTCAAAACATTTAAGATTGACATTTTCAAGCAGTGTTTGCTGTTATCTAAATAAAATTATATAGATGATTCTAGATGAATCTAGATGAAACCTTGGCGCCATCTTATCTTTATATAGATAATAAAAATATGTATTATCTATATCTGCATCTTAAATGAAAAATGTATATACATTTACTCTCTAAATTATCTAGAATAATTTTCAGATAATTTTAGTTTAAAATCATTCTAGATGAATCTAGATGAAACCTTGGCGCCATCTTATCTTTATATAGATAATAAAAATATGTATTATCTATATCTGCATCTTAAATGAAAAATGTATATACATTTACTCTCTAAATTATCTAGAATAATTTTCAGATAATTTTAGTTTAAAATCATAGCACATAAAAATACTTGAATAGTAGAACTTAAGCAGTAAGCGATAAAAATTTATAAATAAAAATATGAATACATATATTATTATATCTATTTTATAATTTACATTTTTTTTATTACTGTATTTACATCGCAAGCAATCTTAAAAATAATATCTGAAAATTATCTAGATGCATTGCCATATAATTTTATATCTTTTATCTAGATATATTTAAAACAAAATCATCCTCATCTTATCTAAGACGAATTTACATATTTTTATCTCATCTTTATCTACCTAATTTTAAAATTCTCTAAGCACAACACTAGTAAAAATTCAGATATCATAAAAAAATAAGGACTACGAAATTAAACATAAGAAAGTATAAAGAATTAAGCCCAGACTAATTAAAGATTGGAAATGTATCACTAATCAGAAGAAAAAGAGTTAAAAATTTCTTCATCTCAATCATATTTTAATCTGCAATATATGTTTGATGCATAAATCTGATATGGGTTTAATTTTTGCCAATTCCTTACAACAAAATCATCTTTATCTTATCTAAAATGACTTAACATATTTATCTAGCTAATTTTAAAATCATCTGCACTATCTTCAAAGCTAAAAGAGGACACTCTGTTTTCAGGAAAAAGTCGCCACGTCGTCCACAGCTAGCATAGTGCAGCAATCGCATCAATTACACCTACCGATTAGCGCTCAAATGTTGAATACGAGTCAGGGTCTGGCGACGATTGTGCCGACTTTGCAGCACATCGGTCCGGGGCTTAGGGTGGTCCCGGGTGATACACGGCAGCTCTTGGTCACGCATGCTCCGGGCAATAACGAGTCCAGGTCGCTCACACTAGCTGTCCAAAACTCCTCGGATCAGTCCAGGCCGCCGCTGATCGCTGTGCAATCCAACGCCGGAAATGAGCCAAGGCCCGTGGCTCTGGTCGTTCACTCGTCCACCGCCAATGACAATAGAGTGACGTTTGTGCACTCCAATTTGTCCAACAACGACAGGCCGTTGGCCCTGGCCATGCAATCGTCCGCAAGCGATGTTAGACCCGTCACCTTCGTACATTCGGGTAACGAAGGCCGGCCGCTGGTTCTCGCCACGCATTCCCCAGCATTGAACGTGTCGAGTGAGTTATTGTAGAAATACGAATTTTTTTTTTTAATTTTCCAAGGCGTATACTTAATCTTATAAATAAATTCCATGATTTGGCTAGGTACTTTTGTTCAAAATTTCAAGTAAATTAAGTTTTTAAACATTTAAAATATTTTTAATGTAATAATACAATACATTATTTTATAATGAAATATATTTTAATATATTATACTTTATATAAACTTAATAAATTTTATATTTTTTCGCTTCTTTTTATCATTTTGTAATATTGTTAGTGAAGTAATTTTGTTTTTTATTGTATTAATCTCTATCTATGTATATATATATATATATATATATATATATATATCTAGATCACTATATGAGATTATTTCATATTTTTAAAAAAATCTTGGCCGTGTCCAAGTAAAATTTGGTGCCTTGTGCACCGGTATTTAATTCTAACGGAAAATTATTTAGTTTCGTTACAATATATTATTGAAATTAAATCTCAAATATGAGATTATTTCATATTTTAAAAAAAATCTTGGCCGTGTCCAAGTAAAATTTGGTGCCTTGTGCACCGGTATTTAATTCTAACGGAAAATTATTTAGTTTCGTTAGGATAAAGCATTGTCATCCGCGATTTGGCTCTTGTTGCCCGTCTTATACGTTAAATTTATATTTATATTACAGAGCCTTGTTAAAACTCTTATATTGATACACGCTGGCTTAAAAATGCGTTTGTTTACCAACATTAATATATATAACAGAGAAAAGTATAGAATCGAAAGGATCTGAATAGCTCAGCTGGAAGAGCAGTCGCCCGGCAAGCGAAAGGTCTCGGGTTCGATTCCCGATTCAGCGATTTTCGGATCTATATTTTTCTCTTGCATTCATTTATTTATTTTCCGTAGGGGGGTTAAAGGGGGTATTGAAATTAAATCTCAAATATGAGATTATTTCATATTTTAAAAAAAATCTTGGCCGTGTCCAAGTAAAATTTGGTGCCTTGTGCACCGGTATTTAATTCTAACGGAAAATTATTTAGTAGTCACTTGATAGGACTCAAAGAAGGGTCGAAATGTTGTAATTGAATAAATAATATTTGCCAGTACGGTCGAGAGAAGATTCTTACCTTTTTTTAAATTCTGTCTGGGTCTATTTCAAATATCTACGGTTATATATATATATATTTTTTATATATAAATCTTTCTCACGTTATTAGGCTTTGTAACACAGACGGAAGTAACACAGACAAGTGCTCTCGCTTCCTCTCTCTCTCTCTCTCTGGATTCTCTTTTGGATTTCTAAAATAATATTTTCACATACAGATACTCAAACGAGAATAAGAACGGGAGATGCACATACTACACATAAAATGGTTAGCGGGGTGGCATTAGTTGGAGGCAATGGCTCCGAATTAGCAAGAGCACTTCCCGGTGGCGCGGAACTGAATATACTTCCAGCAAATGGTATGTAAACCTAGGCACAAGCAATGCGAGCTAGCTAAGCTTCCTTTAAAGAAGTATTTGTAGTACAATACAGGAAGAAAGAGGACACTTGATGATGATCGGTGTTTGTTCAGTGTTTGCTGTTGCATCTAAATAAAATTATATAGATGATCATCTAGATGAAATTTTGGCGTCATCTTATCTTTATATAGATAATAAAAATATGTATACAAAACGATTTTCTTTACTAAATTGCCTAGAATAATGTTCAGATTCAATTTAATTTATAGCACATAAAAATACTTAAGTAGTAGAACTTAAGCAGTAAATAAAAGTATAAATATTATTATACATATACTTTTTATAATTTACATTTTTTTTATAATTGTGTTTACATAAGCAATCTTAAAAATAATATTATTTGGAAGTTTTCTAAATAAATTTGTCATAATTTTACCTAGATATATTTAAAACAAAATCATCTTCATCTTATTAGATAAATTACATATTTTCATCTCATCTTTATCTAGCTAATTTTAAAATCATCTAAGCACAACACTGATGTCATCAGATTTGTCAAAATTTACACAAATTGAGTTTTAATTGTCAATCTCAAATTGAGGAAAAAGGCAATCATTATTTTTTTTTAATATTATTTAAGCTGAATCAAAACTTCACAAACAAGTTAAATTTATTTAATTCCAATATACGTAGCCTCGAACACTATTTTCTTTTAATTAAACCAAAATCATACTGAAACTCTATTAGATTTTTTACAGTGAAACTAATGGAAATAAATCAATTAAATTATTTTTTAAAAATTAATGAAAAAATTTTATGGAAAAATTATATGAAATAAACGGTAATATAAAAAATATATATTTTATTTATAATGTAATTATTTTCCAAGAAATATAAGTAGAAAAACTATTAAATAAAAATATGAATATATTTTTATATCCCTTTTATAATTTACATTTTTTTTTACTGTGTTTACATAAGCGGTCTTAAAAAATAATATCATCTGGAAGTTGATGAATCGTCATATAATTTTTATAATCTAGACATATGTATTTAAAACAAAATCATCTTTATCTAGCTAATTAAAAATCATCCAAGTACAACACTGCATTTTCGTTGCAGGATTAACTTTGAGCCACGCAGGAGTGTCGCTTCAGACGAGCGCGGGCAAATCGGGCTCGACGATGATGCAGAACGCCGCGTCCACGGAGAGTATAGCCCACATCGTCGGCCAGCACGCGCCACTCTCCGGCTTAACTCCGATCGTCACGCCGATGACAGTCGTCTCTCAGGGTAATCAGGTGACAGCACACATCCTGGCGCCGTCCAGTCTGGCGGGGAAGATGATTACCACGCCGATCCTTAAGTCCGTGGGACAGATGCCGCTTGTGAATGCTCAGTACCTTAACACCACGACCCTGGTGAAGCCCGTCGTCGTGGTGAGCTCGTCGACGTCGACGCTGCCGTCGACGACGGCTTCCAGTACGCAGCCTCCGTCGACCTCGAACTCGACTGTCTGACAATATCAAGGAAAAGCAAAGTTCACCTGATTGATGTGTTGGAATGTCAAGATACGGATTGTCGAAAAATGTTTTATAGTAATCGGAGTCCTTACGTTCTAAACCTGATGTTATATATCTTTTATTATTCATTGGGATTAACGAAAGAAAATTAGCGAGCAAAAGTTAAAACTATGAGCCATATGTGAGAGTTAGGCAATCTTTTACCATTAATGAAATTTACGCGAGAAAAGCCTTGGTTTATTGACCTATCTATTCCTGATATTGAAGTAGCCTCGCATTTGTGAAACCTTATGTCCCAGAAGAATTGGATTCGATGAATTTTTAAACTTTTCCGCAAAGAAAAAATTGACTGCGAAAAAAACCTTGCTCAACTCATGCAATGTATGTGTATTGTATACAGTACCTTAGTTTCGTTAGGGAAAAATTAGATTATTACATATAATGAAGTTCAAAGGGGCTAATTTATGGCCATAGTCCAAGTGTCCAGAATATAAGAAAGCTTATTACAACATGTTGATAAATTAATGCTTTTTAAGGCTCCTGGTCTCTATATTGATTTATAATATACACATATATTAAATTATATATTTATTATATTGTAGGGAAAAGAACTAAGGAAAAATTTTTTGATATATTTTCGATATAGATCTATATATTATTGAACACACAAGTGGTGATGTGCAAAAAGACTAATTTATTTGGATGTACAAAAAAAGAGGATTGCATGATTTCTTGCTTTTAATATCAGCAATATCTGACATTACAGTTGCAGGACCTGGAAGCTGCAATTTGATCAATGTACGATAAGAGAGAGAGTAGTGTTAATACAGTTGGCTTAAGATCTTTGTTATTCACTGTCTATCGGAGCTGAATCACTGAATCTTCAATTGCTTTCTAGAAAAATATTGCAAGAGTTAGAACCGAGGTGTCAGAGAGTTATAGTGGCGTGATAATTAGCAAAACACATTTCAAATGTTGATGTAAATAGTGTGTTTGTACATTGACGAATAGTAGATCGATATGATACATTAGACAAAATCTAGACTATAATTTGAAATGTGTTTATTACATGGATTATTATTTATTTAAGTCATTATACACACATACACAAATAAATATATATATATATATATATATATATATATATATATGTATATATATATATATGTGTGTATATATATATATATATATAAAGTAATAACAGTGCAGTTGAATGTATGTATGTATGTATATATGTATGTATGTATGTATGTGCGACGGTTATACTATCTTAAAGCTTCTGGATTCTCAGCCATGTTAGATTGTAAGGCGAGAAAGCACACGTTGAAGATTCTTGCATGCCATTCTTAAGAAAAGATATTTTGATGAAACACTATTTCAGATGGCTTCAGCATTTTTTAAATATAAAGGAAGAGGGATAATTTTCAAGAAATGTGCTAAAACCATCTGGAGTGCTGTTTCATGCTTAGCTTTTCATATCTCTCTATTTCGAAATGGCATTTCAGAATTTTTAGCGTGCTTTGTCGCCTCCGACATCATAATTCCAACATGGTCGGCGAGGAACCAGATGCCTTAATTGACGAACCATTTCCTTATAATATGTTACTTGTGTGAATATTTTTTTATCATATTCTCGATTGAAAATTCTTTCACTATGCTTACTTTGATAATTGACTTTCTTTTTCTAAGCAACTTGTGTTATATTTTGAAAGACTAAATACTTTTCTAAATATTTTTTAATAGACACCGTGGAAAAGAAATTAAAAAAAATTTGATTTATAATAATAAATTTTACTTTCCATTTAATTTTTAAAAGTACTTATTTTATGAAACCTATAAATTGATGAGTTTTATCGTACCTTATTAAAATTGGAAAAAAATATATTGCAAAGAATGATAATGATGATAATGATGATAATGATGACTTTCAAAGTATAGTAAGACAAGTATCGTGAGAATAATATTAAGATTAAAATCTCTTGTAAAATGTTATGAGATGATAGAAACAAGTTTGATTAACTATCTATTGATTAACTGTCTATTGATCGACAAATTGTGAAAAGACGAAGATTACGAGCAGTTTTGTGTTTTTAAATTTAGCATATAATGGCTGTGGAGAACGGATATTGCACTCCATATGGAGGTGTCTGTTTAGTTTCGACAATTCAGTCGCAAGATAGAATTCTCGTTACACTGATAGAAGAGTGAAAAATTATGTAAAGACAAATGGCAGAAAAAATAATTTAAGTTTGTAATAATACACTTAAGTATTTATTCCTCTGTATTTATTACACACACATACACACATCCACACACACACACACATATATATTATACATATAGAACAAATCACTATTTTGCGATTTTCACAAGCGCATAATTATATAATTATAACTTATTGAAAATCATCATGTTGATTTCATTATAAAGAAAGATTTTCAAATGTTTATTTCAAATTGCCGTCATCATTGTAATCTACTTTTATTATGAATAGATGTGCATAATGTTTCATCCTTTTGTAACTCGAGCATTTGTTTGCATGTTACAAAATTATACAGTGAATAATTTGAAATGACTCGAAAATAGAATAAAAAAGAAACGCATGATAATATAATAATATCTCTGATGAAAATAGGAATAATTGCATCCACTCATTCACCTGTTGCACTTTTCTTCTGTTCTATAAGTATGTAAAATCTTTGTATATTCTTGTAAAATTATGTATTTTACGCTTTCGATTATTTTTCCGAATGCGAGATCGTTAATTATCAAATAAATAACTCGGTTGAGCAATATACTAATTATATATATATATATATATATATATATATATATATTTATATATATGTATATAATTATATATATATAATTATATATATGTAATTATATATAAATAATATAATTTAATTATATGTATAATTATTAATTATATTATTAATTATATGTATATGTTAAACCATTTTATAATATACTTTCGGTATTCTAAGTGCATAGTGCTTACAATGAAGTACTTTTTAATTGAACACGTGAGATGCAATAAAAAATGTTTTCTTTTGCATGCGCGACTAATGATAATCTCTATTCGGATGTCTCAACTTTTATGTTGCATGCGTTTTAACATTACTATATCTGCATATGAAGGTGAAAGGAGACCAAATTATTTAATTGTATGACACACGATTATACAGTGGTTTAATTTAAAATATAAATCATATCTTACTTGGCTGCGCTATGAAATCGCATCTGTATCGTATAGTCTTGTTAAATTGTTGTATAAATATGTTAAATTACTATATTTTTAACACACATCACTATCTTATGTAGATCAATATTTCGCTGACAGAAAAATCAGCGTAATAAAAGTCTATTAAGCTGTAGCTTGCACAATTTTTATACAGGTTTTCGTCTTTAAATCTTAGATCACTCGATATTTATACTTTAATAATAATTTTTTTTTTTAATTTCATGATTTTTTATAATTTCGATAAATGAAGGGAGAAAAATGCAAAGTGTAACATTAATCATGTAATAAATTATGTAATTTATTACAATTTTTTACAATCAGAATTTGAAAATACAGGAAAGTTCAAGTTGCAATAAAGAGGAAAAAATTGTTTTTAAATACGTATATGATTCAAGACATATTGTGATGAAATTTCAATTAAATTATCTGGCCCGAATTCTCTTCTCACTTTTACTCGACTTCAAGTCGTGCAATAAATACAAAAATGGCCGTACTGTATATTCCGTGGCACATAGAGCAAGAAACAAAAAGTTGTATAAGAGATGACTAGAAATGTAAAAAAAATATACATATATATAATTGAGCGGAAAATAATATTTTACATCTGCTGTTTGAATGCGACTGAAAAATCACTCGTCGGAAAAACTATAATAAGCGATGTAATAGCCTCATGTAAATAATTTCGTGGGCGAAAAAAGATCGCCGAACGGACCGAAATGTTGTTCGCAACAGAAGGAGACTAAAAAAAAGTAAATAAGCGATATACATATATGAATATAATCTGTACATGTGTGTATGCGTGAGCGCGTGTATGTGTGTGAACAATGTGATATAAATAAATAAATAAAAGATTAATTAGCGTAGTAAGTATAAAAAGCGTTTTAAATATAAAAAGAAAGCATCAGCTGTTAAATCTCGTTGTAGGGCGTAAAAATAGAGTGCTGGTAATTATTATCATTTACTAGTATTCTATATGTCAACACATTTATATATATATATATAAATACGAGAGGGAAAGCGAGAGAAAGAAAGAGAGAGTGTGTGTGTGTATGTGTGTGTGTAAGATATAATAAATATGCGCGGAAAAAGAGAAAAAGAGATAAAGAGAGAAGCTAAATGATGGATAATATAGTGTGATGAATTGTGCCCGATTCTCATGCCGAATAATAATTAAAAAAAACGCCGGCGTTGTGTATATCATATACATATATATCATATATATATATATATATATATATATATATATGATAAAAATCTGCAAAAGATTGTAATTGAATGAATAACAATTAAGCAGAATAAGTATGTGTAAAAAAATTAGTTATTGTTGTAGTCTATGTCGAATTTTGTTATATGCCTCGGCTGCAAACGATGGTACGTCCTTCTTCGACACACACTTCGATTTTCTTAATGCGTAAAAAGAGAGTAAAGTAAGTAATTAAAAAAGGGGGGAGAAAGGAAAGAGAGAAGATTACAGGAAGAGAAAGAGAGAGAAAAATGGACAGCAAGCGTCACCAAAGAGACTCGCGTTCTCTTGGCGCGCAAAATACATTTCGTTAAGAAAAAAGTATAATATATATATATATATATATATATATATATATATATATATATATTTATAAATAAAATCTATTACAATAACATAAATGAAAATTTAAAGGGGTGAGTGTGACGGGGTTGCCTAATGCTCCTTTAATTAATTAATTAATTGTCTACGCTGGCTCGGGACTCTGCTCGATGTTGACAACCGTACAGTGTCATAATTAGCCGTCTGTGCCCCTGTAAGCTTCAGGGGGGCTCAATCAAGACGACAAAGTACAGTTTGAAGAGAGAAAAAATTTTTTTATTTATGGAAAAAATTTATTTGCCGCAAATAAACTCGCTCCTTTTATTTCAAAAGTTAAATCTTTTTATTATAAATTGGGGGGTTCAAGTCAAGACGATAAAATAAAGATTAAAGAAAAGGACATTTTTTAAATTTGTAAATAAAAATATATTTATTTGCAGCAAATAAACGCCCCTTTTAGTTAAAAAGTTCCATTTTTTTAGCTTATAAGTATTTGGGAGGAAAGGGGGCTCAAGTCAAGACGATAAAATAAAGTTTAAAGAAAAGGAAATTTTGTAAATTTGTAAATAAAAATATATTTATTTGCAGCAAATAAACTTGCTCCTTTTAGTTCAAAAATTCAATTTTTTTAATTTATTATAAATATATTTGAGGAAGGGGGCGCAGTCAAGACGATAAAATCAAGTTTGGAGAAAAGGAAATGTTTTTAATTTGTAAAAAAATATATATATTTGCAGCAAATAAACTTGCTCTTTCTAGTTCAAACATTCAATTTTTTAAATTTATTAGAAAGCATTTAGGAGGAGGGGGGTACAATTAGAGCTAATTAGAGCACTGGTAGCCGAGTATGAACAACGACAATGATAAAATGCTGTTTTGCATCATATGTGTATGGGTGTTTTTTTTCCAAAAAAAAATACATAATTCAAGAGCTTATTTGCAAAAAATTTATCTCAAGTGGAACTAAAAATCTCTAAAAATAAATAGTATATTGTGTATCAAGTGCGGAAAGTTGACAATTGGTCACGAGTGCGGGGGATGGACGCACGAGCCGAAGGCGAGTGCGACCACCCCACACGAGTGAACAATTGTCAATCCGCACGTGATACACATACTATTTTGTATTACAAGTGCAGGCAAAGTGGCTTTGTGCGCGAGGTGGCCGATCGCACGCCGCCATTTTGCGGCGGCACGGTGCGGGAATAGCCGTAGGAAATGGCTTTGAATGCGGCTTATTCACTCATCGCGTCGCCGCTAGATGGCGGCGTGGGAAATCGGCCGCTTTCCGCACAGAAAACACGCACACAAAGTGCCACTTTGCCTGCACGTGTAATACAAAAATTGTTTCATCAAATTATAGAAGGAGCTTTTTCTTGTTTCGAAAATATAAAATCTGAGGAATAAATTCTAGATAATTTGTGCGAAAAAAATAAGCTCTTTAATTCGTGATCGATCCCGGTGAGTGTGCGAATTCTGTCGCAAGAAATCCTGCAACTTTCACGTGTAATAAAAAACATATTGGACTTTTTGGTGATCGAGCCGAGAATAACGAGCTTGGCGGGACCACTGTGCGCTTAATAGTACGAGATAAGTAGCGATCAAAAAAAAATTCACCGAGAAAGAGAGATTCGTATAGTCATAGTGTACCCTTCGGGGGAATGTTATTTCCAACTTCTCTCAGTTTAATAGGTGTATTGATAGATTGTTTTATCCGGAAAAAAGTCGCTCAAACTAGGATGCGCTACGATCGATACTTTTCGAGATATCGATTTTTCAAATTTTTTTATTTTCAGAATTTTTGACAGATTATTTTCAAAGAAATTTTTATTAAATTTTTTTAATATAACAAATTAATTATATTTTCCGTAGGGGGGTTAAAGGGGTATTGAAATTAAATCTCAAAATATGAGATTATTTCATATTTAAAATCTTGGCCGTGTCCAAGTTAAAATTTGGTGCCTTGTGCACCGGTATTTATTTCTAACGAAAAATTATTTAGTTTCGTTAGGATAACGCATTGTCATCCGCGATTTGGCTCTTGTTGCCCGTCTTATACGTTAAATTTATATTTATATTACAGAGCCTTGTTAAAAACTCTTATATTTGATACACGCTGGCTTAAAAAATGCGTTTGTTTACCAACATTAATATATATAACAGAGAAAAGTATAGAATCGAAAGGATCTGAATAGCTCAACTGGAAGAGCAGTCGCCCGGCAAGCGAAAGGTCTCGGGTTCGATTTTCGGATCTATATTTTTCTCTTGCATTCATTTATTTATTTTCCGTAGGGGGGTTAAAGGGGTATTGAAATTAAATCTCAAAATATGAGATTATTTCATATTTAAAATCTTGGCCGTGTCCAAGTTAAAATTTGGTGCCTTGTGCACCGGTATTTATTTCTAACGAAAAATTATTTAGTTTCGTTAGGATAACGCATTGTCATCCGCGATTTGGCTCTTGTTGCCCGTCTTATACGTTAAATTTATAACAAATTAATTTTAAATTATTCAAATAATTTTTTAATATTGCTATTGGTAAATATAAACTGATAAACTTTAATTTTACGTAATAACTAGCAAATGTACACTATGACAGAGTGATTAACAAATAATAATTTTAATAAATTTTTATAAAGTAATTTTAATTTAATTAGAAATAGAATTCGGTCAAGTTCGAATTTTTTTAAAGTTTAATATACACTAAATTATTTTACCAATTATATATTCTTTTCGAGATATCGATGTTTCATTTTTTTGAGATTTTCAAAATTGACAAGAGATTATTTTTATAGAAATGTTTTATTAAATTTTTTAAATTAATTTTAATTTAATCAGAAATAGAATTCGGTCAGGTTCGAATTTTTTTAGAGTTTATAATATACATTAAATTATTTTACCAACTATATTTGTTTTAATGTACAAAAAAATGAAAAAAATTAATAGAGTTTAATTGGAATCATTTAATTAAATATACATATATGTGCTATGATTTATCACAAAAGGTGATCATTTTTGATAGGACATGTACATATATATAGTACATGCTGTTATTGCGACTTTAAAAAATCGTTATCTCAAAAACTATGACTCGTATCGTGGTCTTCTGATAAAAAATCCTGAGAACGCTCATGAAATGAAGGGATTTCAGAAATAACATTCTTGCCTATACCTTCTTTTCGATTCTCCGGACTGCGACTGCGAGGTCGCATCCTATTTCGTTCGCTATATATACATACATATATGTATATAGTTGAATAATCGTATGGAAAGAAATCGTTTAGAGGCAGACAGACGGAATGCGAGAATCAAAATCGGACATCTGCTCTTCGACAGCTAGTATTTAGAGAGATTAAGAATGTCAAGTATGTGCGTGTGTGCATGTGTGTGTGCATGTGTGACATCAATGCGAATGCTCGATCACGTCAACCCCCGTTGATTCCTTGTGAAATTCAACAGAAATCTAAAAAGAAACAATTGTTCTATAAATTACAGATCCTTAGAATACACTTCTCAGGATAGGAAAAAGATTTTCAGTTTATTCCCATTTCGTTATGAAATGTGGAATTGAATTATTTTCCATATTTTCCCCTGATATCTTCTTCATCATATCATTTTATACATTTTGACGTTTCATTTGATATGAAAGCTTGTAAAAATATTTCAGATATATTTAATTTCTTTGATTATGTGTATAAATTATAGTAGTTATATACTGTTGTTGAGAATATATACGAGACGAAAGACGTGATAATATTCGTATTCGTCGTATACTATAGCTAAAAATTTCAGGAGTCCTAAGATTTAAAAATTATTATTTAGCTCTCGTTCGATTCGTATGTGTAAAGTCGACTTTAAAAAGAATCTATCTCGTCATTGAGCTCATGAAATCAATTGATCAACGCGTCCTTCGCTTGGCTGACTTGCACACAAATAAACTGATGAATAGTTTAGCCATTGTTTCTTCAACATTTTTGTTCATTTCGACTATATATAGCAAATCCTTGCATGCAAAATCAAGAGTATACGCAGTATAATCCAGTAAAATTAGATTGAAAGGGACTGAAAATTTTCAACAAAATTATAATTAAGTTGAATTTTTCGAGACCTTTATTTTGATGTTCTAATGAAATCCTGAAAAGTACCCTTTATTTCAGCCAGGACATTTTTTATGGGGGGTAAATTTTAGTTTTTTGCCATTATCTCGAAAAATATCAATTTTTTTAGAAAAATAGTTATTATCAAAATTGTAGCTCATAAAATTTTCTACAAAAAAGGCCAGTATACTTTTTTTCGTACAACTAATCATTTTTGAATAAAACGTGCGGTAAAGTTGCAATATTTCTAATATAATTTTTCTGCATCTCTTAGAATTTTGTTCGTTATCTCTTTTAAAATTTATTACATATTATAAAATTTATTATATATAGAAATCAATTTTTTGCACATGTAATACTATAGTAATGTGCACATTTTCTTCAAACTTAATTCACTCTATATCTTCGAAACAATTAATTTCACGAAAAAAAAGTATAAGAACCTTTTTTGTAGGGAATTTTATGAGCTAAAATTTTGATAATAACTATTTTTCTCGAAAAATTAATAATTTTTTAAATAATGACAAAAAACTAAAATTTACCCCCTTTGCCCCCCAAAAAAGCCTTGGATGAAATTAAAGGTACTTTTCAGGATTTTATTAGAACATCGAAATAAAGATCTCCGCAAAAATTCAGCTTGATTATAATTTTTTTAAAATCAAAGTCTAATTTTATTGGACTAGTATTTAGGGTTGGGTAATAATTAGTTAATTTGTTAAAAGTTGAAAAGTTAATAACTTTTAACTTAGCTTAGTTAATTTAAAATGTTTAATTTTTAACTCCAACTAGTTTTGTAACCTTAAACTTATTAACTTTCTTCCTAAGTTAAATTTTTTTATCTCTGAATATTATTATCGTTTTTTTTATAAGTTATAAACATTATTTTTAAATTAAAGTATTATTAATTTTTATGTTTATTTGTCATCAATTCTAATTACCAAAAAATTGATTTCTATATAGAAATTCAAGTTTCTTTGTTATTTGTTCTTATAAATTTTTAAAAAAATAACAAAATTCTAATTTAATATAAATGTTTTTAAAAATTAACTTTATTTAATTTCAGTTAATGTAATCTAAACTGAGTTAATTTTTTGTTCATGCAAACTTTTAACTTAGCTAAATTAATTTTATAAGCAAACTTTAACTTAACTTAGTTTAAAAAAATCATTAACTTACCCAATCCTGGATATAATAAAAAAATAAAAATTACGAAATTAAACATAAGAAATTATAAGAAATTAAACCCAGATTAATTACAAATTGGAAATTTATCATTAATTAGAAGAAAAAAAGCTAAAATTTCTTTATCTCAATCATATTTTTATCTTTAATTTTTATGTTCAATGCACAATCTGATATGGGTTTAATTTTTAACAATTTCTTACGTTTAATTTTTGGAATTTTAAAAATTCTTTATTCAATAATCAGACGTATTTATCCATATCTTCTTGTTACAAGTTTCTTTATATTATCATATGGATCAGATTTCAAATAATACTCAATCTACTAGTTCTTATCTATACATTATAATATAATTAACCGAGCTTTTAGGTTTTATTTATATAACAAAGGTATTTTTATTTTTTTTCTCATACTGTCAAAAGTGTTTTTATTTTTTCCTCGTGCTGTGTCTGAACAGAAGTATGATGCAAATGTTTAAGGATTGATAGAAGAAATCTTTTAATATAGCCAAAACACTACGAATACTAATTATTCGTTTTACGATTAAAATACAGAATGAATTGCGTATTAAAGTTATATAATATTCATAATAGTAGAATTATAAATTGTACGCTAAAAAGCAATTTTTTAAAAAAAAGACCACATTTCATCGCGAGTCAGATGCAGTTGCTTCCAAATCTATATTATAAATTAAGAGATTTTAAATGCAAGATTTTTGTCGGAGAATTTTTAATGTAAAGAACATGACAAAAAATTTTTAATTATTAATTATTAATTTTTATATAATTATTAATTTTTAATTTAAACCAAAGTTGCTCTATCAACAACTGTAAAGGTAAGTCTCATGGAGAAACGTATCAACAGATGGTATAAAAGAGCTTGACCAATCAGAGCTTTACGCTCGCATTTGTTTCAATCATTTAAAATTTAACACGCTTTTTTCTAGTTAGACTCAATAAATAATAATTAAAGAGTAACAAAAAGCACGTACACGATTTTGATGTAAAATTGTAATGAAGTAATAACAGCAATCAATTGTCAAACGTTTCGGTTATTATTTAACCATCTTCAGTGACAAACTTTAGAATAGCAGTGATATCAGTCAAAAAACAACGATCTATATATCTCGACATATTAAACGGAAATCATCCGTTATGATGATTTTTGAAATCAGTCAAAAAACAACGATCTATCTCGACATATCAAACGGACGACATACCAACCCTGAAGATAATATTTATATATGTCGTAACACGTATTTAAAATAAAGAGATATGAAATTTATTAAAGAATACTCTTTTGAGATTATACAAAATTTTTCACTTTCGTTTTTCTTATCCAAATATAAATGGTTGCAGAAAAATTTGTTTATTAATTGACTATAATTTTTATTAGCTTTCTATTTGTGTACAAATTAAATTACATTGAAATATACTCTTTTACGAAATTATATATTATACACTACACTGTAAAAAAATATGTAAAATTACATTAAAATATGTAAAATTACATGAATAATAAATGTAAAATTACATGATAAATAATGAAAAGGTAAACATTTCTATTATTTGTCGTGTCATTTTACACTTATTATTTACGTAATTTTACATATTTTTGTGTAATATATTACATAATTTTTTACCGTGTAAATCTGTCGCGCGTTTGTCTTTCATTCAGATTTCCCACTATTTGTAATCTATTTCTTAATTGCTTCAGTGCCATGTTCTTTTACAAAACTGAAAAATAAGTATACATATATTGTACAGCTCTAAATCTTACGAACTGCATAAACTGCAGTGCTTGCAGTATATGCTCTACTTTGGAAAGACACTTTGGTATCGCATTACAATATGACTCTCATGGCCCGATTTTGCATTATTTGCAATTTACTCACAGCTGTGTTTCTCCCATATCAACTAACAACTACGCACAATATTTAAAGTGAAGTGCTATGATTGTCTTATATATAATATAAATAATAAGATATAAAATTATTTTTTCTTTCAAAGTCATTAAAAAAATTTTTAGTTTTAATTATTTTCTTTATTCTGATTAATTTAATCGTTGCATGTCTTTCAATTTAAAATTGCAACTAATTTCGGTTCATTGTACAATGCTTTACTTATGTTTCATTTTCTTAGACGTTGCTTCTCATATTTCGTCTGAAGTCATTTTTCTCCTTTTTCAGATTCTTGAAATTCTAAACTTTTTCTTAGATGTCATACTATCCAGTGCAATTTACTATGATATATTATTAACAAATTTCTTCGCTTTCACTCTGACATTCCTTGAACTTGCTCTATTTTCTATTCTAGTCTAATAAATTCGTCTGCATTAAATTTACTGGTCGCTATCATTAAATTCTCTATATTTATTCTCAGATTTATTCGCATTCAGTTTCGCCACACATGATCTGTTATTTTAGACTTATGAATCATTTGTACTTGTGCCGTATTATTAGCAAAAAGTAAATATATATAATTGTTTGGCTCTTTCGTAATTCTCGTCGACTTCTTGTCGATATACAATATTAACACATTGTTTCATATCCTTAAGTTCTACAGCTTTTGCGTATAAAACAAATATATCATAAAATAACGTAATTTTTTTGCATCTTTTTTTTATTAGTTTAATAGAATAATAAATGCTTTTCCACGATTAACGTACATATAGAAACAAAGTGCGAACCTACCGATTTTATGTTAAGAATAAAAAAATTTTATTTTTTAATTCTTAACATAAATGTTTCACTTTCGTGAACTTTATTTTTTCATATTTTAATTTAAAAAATTTTTTGTTGTTAATATAAAATTTCATGTTAAATTTTATGTTAAAAACAAAAATAATGTTTTATTTTTTAATATTTTAATCGTCGACTTTAGTTGTCTTTTGATCGATCAAATGACGCTATTTTAAATAGTTTTGATATATTTTCAATACTTTCCCCAGGAAAAAAGGCTATCATTTTTACATCTTATATAGTGCATAGATACTCATGGAACTCGAATTTTAAGTTCTATCAATAGTCGAGAAATCGGCCTCTTAACATCCAAGTTTCCACCCTTGTTAACACATCGACTGCGATACAATATATGACTCCTTGCGGTCACATATTTTACACATTGGCCATGTGGCCCGCACGTGGGTCACACGTATTCAAGTTTCTCTGAAGCCAGTGTACTCCAAATCAATAGATCACGCTAAACGATACAATGTTTTTCTATAGTACCTTTGTGTTGGCTCCCCAATATCTTACCTCTTCTTTTTAGCTCTCAGATTTTACATTTCCTCCAAATATTTCACGTGTTCTTTTTAAATCTTAGATTTATATTCCCTCTTAAAGGTATATGCAATTTTAGATGTAAAGAGAGAGAGAGTGGATATTACAAATATTATTTTATTTTATTTTATATTACAACTATTACTTATTTTAATCTGTGATTTATTTATCTGCGAGCCTTTTGATTTAATTCCTAACCATTTCTGTATTTGTCTACATTTTTATAACTGGTTTGATAACTGGTATCTGTCTGTAACTCCAGGTATCATGGGGTCATTTGAGACCCCAACATAAAATACTTTCTCATTAGTGGGATATTAGATTTTTATAGTTATTTATTTAATTAAATGAAACACTTCCAAAGACATCAATCAATCATATCAGTCATTTTATTGACGTGTTGTTAATAATTACATAACTTTTTTAAAATTACTATAAAAAAAATTAACATTAGTTTTTACCTCTTGGGTCATTGTTGACTCCACGATACCAGTTAAGGGTTAAAAGACTACAACAATATTAAGTTTCAAATAATCGAAAAATGTATACGAAATGTATTAAAAAATATATTAATTAATTTTTAGCAAAATAATGTATATATGTATAAGAAGCATAAAAAATACAGTGAAATCTCGAAAACTTCGAAGTTTCACTGTACTTTTTGAAACTTCGAAATAGCACACAAAACCTCTTTCATAGATGTCGTAGACGCACGTGAGTAGCCTGAGTGAAACTAAAACGGTACAATTACGTAACAACATGTGTTTCTCTGTTTTCGGACCAAAAAGAAGAAACGTAATCAAGCGGAAAAATTACGATAGTTGGGCGCGTCTAGTGATCTCAGTGGCAAAGTGGTCTGTCTACTGAGGGAAAGATCATAGGATCGAGTCCTGGGAAAGCCCCCTGTATTCTTTTTTACACAGATTTTCACAGAAGTGGAATGTTGAAATCCCTTGATGATTATTGACTCTGAGTAGAATTAGGAGAAGGAGAGATGATTTTAAAAGCACTCTTGCTATTTTAAAGACGAATATTTGGGTCCAGAAAGACCGATAAATGTTTAGAGTCAGAGCAGAATGGCTGATTTATAATCTTAAGACACGTTTTATGCCTTAAGTCTTTGTCTTAGGTAACGCACAACAATATCTTATGTCATTAGTCAGCGATTTTGCTCAGGCCCTTAAAAAAATATGTAAAAGAGCGGAGAAAATTGATGGTTTGGGACATGTTTAGTGGCTCCAGTGGCACAATGGTTGCCTACTCAAAGGGGAAAGGTCCTATAGGATTGAGATTCCTCCTACAGAGTCCCCAATAATTTTCTCTGCTTAAAATAACGTGGAATTAGAAAATAATCTGAAGAACGAAACAATATCGCTGCGGCCCTGAGTTTCGCGGTTTGGGAGTGAAGTGGGGAACAATCTCGCTATTACGTTCGGAGCCCCAAATCGTGCGCTATTAAGAGGTTTCAGTGAATAACAAAAATTGCATTTCCTTATATAAAAATAATATTGCACGTATTATAATCCATATATTTTTATCCATTAATTCGAACTATTCTAGAGATAAACTGGAATATATAAAATCCAATAAAAATATAAGACAATAGCGCAAGCAATAAATTTTGAAGTTGCGTTTCCGAACAAATACACGTATATCGTATTCAAAAAATGGATACAAAAGACACCGTGGAATTTGGTGAGACGTCTGGAAACATATCATGAATATGTGATAGAGCAGATTCGAACGGAGAGGTTGCTGAATATATTTTCTGTTCGTTGTCAGAAGAAGAGGCTGATGTTGAAAAGGGATGAAGAGAGGATACGAAAATTCTCTCCACAATTACAATAAAAAAATACGCATAGATTCTGCGCGTTCTTTGAGAGAGATTTGCGTCTTTTAACACTCCCTCAACCAATCCTTTGGCATTCCCTCACCGATTCTTTCCTTTCTTCTCCCTCTTTATCTACCTACCAACTTACATGTCCCCACCCTTCATCAACCGGCTGCCCCCACCGAGAGTTATATACGTATCTTGTGGCACACACATAGAGAGGAAGTTAAACGAAAAGAGGACGAAGATCAGTGTGACACCGCGCTCCCTCAGAGACAAATCCTTGCATGATTATCAGTTCGTGTATGCAAGATTTGTTGCACATTAAGCGTGCACATTCAATTGCATGCAACGCGCGATATCATTTTCTCTTCACACTTCTATAAACACGCGTATACACACACACACACACACGTGCGTGCATATATACACACACACGCGGAAATATTGTATAAACGCTGGATAGTCTCTATTGATAGCGGCTCGGCAGCGAATTTTGGAGCGGTTCGTGTTTCTTGCCTGTTCACCGACGCCGAAGGTACCGCACCGAGACCAGAGAAAATCGTATATACATATATATATATATATATATATATATATATATATAGTCATATATATTTATATACATCTGTTCGTATACTACTGAAATTAAATACTTGGAATTAGGCCTTTGAGACAGCTCAGAAAGACAAATTCATCAAGAATGTCGCATAATATGAAGAATCTTGCAATGGTGCACGACGATAGAATTCAGGTGAGTGTATTATCATAATATAAGTGTTGCCATTCGATATCTTGTACGTATCGAATTGATATAATTTATATATAATATGTATTTTTAAAAATTATATCAGAAAAGAAAGTTTAATTTGAAATGCATAAAATTACTTGTACAGTAATTAAATAATCATATATTAATATATTTAAATATATATATATAATAATATATATATTAATATATAGGTATATATTTTTTTTATATATATTTTGTAAATATATATTTTTTAAAAATATTATTATATATATAAAATATTTATTATATAATAAAATATATATAAGCATGTATTATATACATGTATTATAAGAATCACTACTTATAAAAAAAGATTCACAGTATTTTTAATAATTTATTTTTACATGAAAGAAGTCATTTTAATGTGCCATAAATATGTTCGAAATGAATTAAAATGCTAATTTATCAGAACAATTATGACGCCAAAGTAACATGTAAAAAACGTATATATACTTTTTATTTTTCCATTCCGAATAAATAATATTATTTTACTAAATATTTTAAAATATTTTGTTTTCGTTTTTTTGTAGCTTTTTTATATTAATATATAATATAATTATATTTAATTGGCTCCCTTAAGTTACACTAAATCATGCAACACTTGGCGCCACAAAAATTTGAATTTGAATTGCTAATTATTAAAAAAAATTACTTAATTTTACTGAAGATAATTTTTATTTTTCGGCATCAATATATATATAATACACGCATTTCTTATACGAAAACTTGCGTGCATTCGCCACGTGGCTACGATTGCA
Organism: Nylanderia fulva; assembly: GCF_048542155.1. Lineage (NCBI taxonomy): Eukaryota > Metazoa > Arthropoda > Insecta > Hymenoptera > Formicidae > Nylanderia > Nylanderia fulva. The sequence goes on along the minus strand of NW_028191058.1, from coordinate 51,876 downwards.
CGCAATATCGTAAATGTCACTGATGCGCGCGATAGATGTCTATGTGCGCACGCGCGCATATATTAAAGTACATATTAAGTGTCGTGTATGTTTTTATATTTATTATATGTATAGTATACTCGGACATTTAAATTAAACGTCATATGTTTGTCATAAAGGAAAAATATTTAAATGTTATAAATTTAATATGAATGGATTCGACGGGAAAGTTCGATGCATTTTATTACACATGGACTTTGTTAATTATGCGTATGACACATGTAATTAGATGCTCGCTTTTGAATTTGCCACAGACGAATTACAAGGAAAAAATATCGACATGATTTCTATGATTATTTCGAGACTTCTTCTTCTTTTGTTTTTTTTTATTGCATTTAGTTTTAGAAAAATTAAAGTGTAGAAAATTCTATTCCGAAAATAAAATTAAATGTTTCAATATTAATTTAATCGAATAATATATAAACTAATATATATATATATTCTTTATTAATATTTAATTTTTCAAATTTTTTAAAAAATAAACTAAAATACATATATTATTTCATATATTTTTTTTCGATTAAATTATTGAAACATTTAATTTTATTTCTGGAGCAGAATTTTCTACATTTTAATTTTTAATATATATCATTAACAATTAATTCTTCTAAATCAAAATGCAATATAAAATAGAAAAAAAAAGAATTAAAAAATATACTTTCGTCGTCTTTGATATTAGACGTCATATACAATACTCCTATATTCTATTATTAGTAATAAATATTCTTTTATATAAATAAGAGTACCTCTCGCATCTTATGTAAATATTATTACCATTATCTTAAATTAATTATCTATTCTCATCAGATATGCGCCGTATTAGAATTGTTGAGCGACTTAAATTGCCATCATTTATCACATTATTATTATTATAAACTGTCATATGAGCCGTTTCCTGTGTTACGCAATATCAGTAAATCGATGACTTCGTTAATATAGGCGATGCCGAGATAAGAGATTCTCGGGAAATACGCCACGTAACTTTGAACTAACAATTTGCCATAATGATCGGATGCGAAGTTCCTGATAATTCAAAGCAATTGTCATTCTTCTTATTATGAATCATCGCAAAGTGGCAAAAAATTTGACAAAAGATTCATCTTCTCTCGTTTAACAAATTGCAAAATGTACGCTGCGACGTTATTCATTAGGGCAATTTATTTCGGAACTAGGAAACACACTTTATCTTATCTATCTGTTTCATTGGAATTCTCGAAATTTGATCACGTTTTATTAATAGAATTGATAGCAAATTCGGCTGGATGTATCGATTTAATCGAAAAAATATATAAACTAATATATATATATACATATATTATATATATATTTTTTTTAGTTTATTTTTTTAGAAAATTTGAAAAGTTAAATATTAAAAAAAATATCAAAGTATATTTTTTATTTTTTCTAATATTTAATTTTTCAAATTTTCTAAAAAATAAATTAAAATACATACATTATTTCATATATTTTTTTGATTAAATTATTGCAACATTTAATTTTATTTTTGGAGCAGAATTTTTTACATTTCAATTTTTAATATATATTATTAACAATTAAATTCTAAATCAAAATGCAATAAAAAATACAAAAAAGAGAATTAAAAAATATACTGTAATCGTCTTTGATATTAAACGTCATCTCACTTGCTCAATTTCCTGCGATTTTTTTTGTCAATTTTCTATATCATTCGATATCAACCGCATAGAAAATTCTGATATGCATTAATTAGTTCAATTAAATTCGAGATAAGTATAACACTATTTTTTTAATATTAGATTAAGTTGCATCGCGATTACAGCAATTCACGATAAGCGTGACAGATCTATCGCTCTCTTGAAAAAAAAAGAAATTGGCTTAATATGCTTTACAAGTTGCGCGATAATATGCTTAATATGCAATGTCGTCGGAATCATCGTTCAATTTGATCACGTGAACTCGCACACAAATTTTCCTGATCGGTTAAAATATTTTTTGAACACTCAATACATTCGTGATTTTTTTTTTAGTTTAACGGTTACAAAGGAATGACATGTTTCTTTAATTTTCGATTTAAATAACGTGGATTTATATTTAAAACATGATGATATTTGACTTCTCATAAAAACTAAATTATACATCTATATACACATACGTAATTTTTTTAATGCTATATATGTATTTTTAAATAAGATATTTTTCACGTATTTTTACGTACAACGAAGATTAATAAAAATTCATATTGTATTCTTAAAAAAAGAAAATTAAAGAAAAAAAGGTAGGACTAAAAAGGGGGAAAGTAAATAAATAATAGAAAGTGACATTAAAAAAAAGAAATAAACAGTGGAAGTAAAAGAAATTGTCTAAAGAAAATAAAAAAATAAAAAAAGGAATTTAAAAAAACACAAAAAAATACAGAAAATTATGTATAAATAAATTGCGATCTTGAAAATTTATTTAAAAAGATTGTCAATGAAGCAATATTTTTCTATTTTCGATCAATATAAATTTATTACAAGCAAATGCGTATTTTGTATCGCCCGATCGAATCTATAGTTTCTACTGTGACCCTGATCGATTGGCAACAAATACAGTTCTCGAGGCTCATTCATTTACATCGACGATCGATGCCAAATCGTGTGCATAACGGCTGTTTCACGAGTTTTAATTAATTTAATCAGGAAAACACAGTCACACACATATGAAAAAGCAGCTTTCTCGTTTCTATATATTCGCGAAAAATAGAATAAGAATTATGTTTCAGGAAAAAATTTTTCTTTATTTATTAAAAGAATATTCGTCTAAAAAAAACTTCTTTTATAAGAAAATATTGCTTTAATATATATTTATAATATATATTTATTAATATATATTTATTAATATAAATTTATTTATCCAAAAAATTCTGTACACAAAAAGGAGAACACATGTAGGTAACAAAAGACCCTAATACTACACATTTGCTAAATGGGCGACGAAAAGTTAAAGGTCATTGCACAACAGGGAATAAATATATCAACGAAAAACAGCAAGGAATAACATCTGCTCTTTTTATGTTTATGGTCAATATTTTCCTTGTTTTTATTGCTCCTATTTCCTGGAATTGTGTAACGATCTTTAGAAGGAGCGCTTTGGCACAAAGGCTTCTTGTGAATGGCGTCTATGTTGGGATCGATCTTTTTTCATTAATTTCTCATTAATTATTGCGGAAACCACAAAACGAAAGAGGACTTTTCCGTTCATTTTAATTCACTTTCTTTTATTTTTATATTTGAAAGACATGATTTATTATGATTATATAATTGTTTCTCCGTCTCTTTATATATGTATGAAAGACTGATGAAATTTTATTCATTATTATTGTGAAAGTTGAAAAATATAAAAATGTTTCTTCTCATATGCTCTTTAGAACATAATTAAATTTGGTTAGAAATTATTTTTTTTTTAATTTAAGATACAAATATTTAACTTTAATTTTTTTAATAATATGTATTAGTTAATATAATAAATTATATATAAAATCAGTAACAGTATTTTATCAATGATATATTTCTTTTATTCTACATAAGAAAATCTAGATGTGACATTCCGTATCAAACTCAAAACAATTTGAATTTATTAAAGTTCTTTTATCAGTAATAGTAAAATGTGTGATATGTAAATTATTATTTTTTCGGATGGAAACTTTTTATCTTTGTTTGAAAAGCCATAAATGTACGTTTATAAATATACACTTTATTGTTTGCTATATGTGACTTCACACGAGACACACGGCAATATTTCTTGATAGATTTGATAGTGACTTTAATGTAGAATTAATCCAGTTATTATAATTTGTTGAATTACTTGTTAACCTTGCGTGTTCGTAATGTTGTTTGCAACTTCATTCTACTGATATTGATTTTTATTAGCTTTGTTTTGCGATTGTCGAATCTATTTTCCGTTTTAATTTTAATTTTTTTAGCGAAATATTTCAATATTTGATAAAAATAATAAGTTTTTTCATTGATTTTTTTCTTGATTTATTTCCTAAAATTTTATTAATTTTTTACTCATATTATTTCAATATTTGATAGAAATAGTAAATCTTTCTGTAGATTTTCTTTTTCATTTTTCCCCTAGAATTTTATTAATTTTCTACTCAAATCATTTATCCTTGATATTGATTTTTATTAGTTTTGTTTTGCGAATGTCGAGTCTATTTTCCGTTTTAATTTTAATTTTTTTAGTGAAATATTTCAATATTTGATAAAAATAATAAGTTTTTTCATAGATTTTTTTCTTGATTTATTTCCTAAAATTTTATTAATTTTTTACTCATATTATTTCAATATTTGATAGAAATAAATAAATCTTTCTGTAGATTTTCTTTTTCATTTTTCCCCTAGAATTTTATTAATTTTCTACTCAAATCATTTATCCTTGATATTGATTTTTATTAGTTTTGTTTTGCGAATGTCGAATCTATTTTCCGTTTTAATTTTAATTTTTTTAGTGAAATATTTCAATATTTGATAAAAATAATACGTTTTTTCATAGATTTTTTTCTTGATTTATTTCCTAAAATTTTATTAATTTTTTACTCATATTATTTCAATATTTGATAGAAATAAATAAATCTTTCTATAGATTTTCTTTTTCATTTTTCCCCTAGAATTTTATTAATTTTCTACTCAAATCATTTATCCTTGATATTGATTTTTATTAGTTTTGTTTTGCGAATGTCGAGTTTATTTTCCGTTTTAATTTTAATTTTAATTTCAATTTTTTAGTAAAAAATAATTCAATACTCGACAAAGAAATAATAAATCCTGTAAAGATTTTCTTCTCCATTTTTTCTCCTATAATTTTCTTCATTTTCTTACTCATGTCATTTATCCCGATAATCGCCACGTCGTCTTTGTAGCGAAAAGTAGTTCCATGTCTAACGACGGATGGCAAGTCACAGCAGTACTCTACGTCATGGAAATTTCCTCAACTGACACCTTTCCTCTCCCTATTTCTCTCTCTTTCTCTCCCTCTCCTCTCTCTCTCTCTCCTCCCTCCCCTCCCTCTCTCCTTTTTTCTCTCCGTCTCTCTTTCCTATCATGCACATTCCCCCTTCTTTCTTTCCTTCTCTGCCTATTACATCCTTCCGTCCCCTCTTTCTAGTCTTCATCTTCTTCCCCGCCATGGCACTACTTCAGCGAGTTTGATATGCCTGATGCTTTTTAGCTCGATGACTTTGACTAACGGCCCTGATGGTGTCTTTTTCTGCTATTTCTTCAAAAAATTATTACGAGACGTAAATGTCGCGTTATGTCGCTAATTTCCATATATTAGCAAAAAACGACGTATAATTATATAGACATAAATGTTGCATTTTGCATAATGACCTTATGTTTTTTTTTTTTTTTTTTTATTGAACAAATTATTTTTCTTAGTGAAATTTAATAGAACATATTAAATGATTCGTTTTATGTATTAAATTTTTCACTTGCAAGATAATCGCAATTTGAGATAAAGAAATAAAAAATTTCATAATTTAATTAATCAAATGTAGATTTATTTATCGATTATTTTGAAAAAATTTATATATCAATTTGTATGTATATGTTTAAAGTAAAAAAACACATAGAAAAATTCTCTTTTTTTATCTCGTAAGAAAGTGTCATTTAAAGCTTGTATCTCAAACTGAAGACCTAATAAAAGATTGAGATTAAAATTGCATCACAATGTAAAGATTATTTACTTACATAATGATTGCAATCTATTGTATGTGATGGAGAGAGAAAGGGGAAAGATAAAAAGTGTCTGATATAACTAATATCTTATATCGTTCTTCAACTTCGTTTACAACCGATGTAGAAATTTAAATAAACAGAAACTATTTAAGCAAAATTCGATTATTTATTAATAATGGAACACTAGTTTGTTTACTTATTAGGCTAATATTGAGTTCTGTTAATAAAATCAATAACTACTACTAGAAATTTATGAAAATTTTGTGTGTATAAAACACTATATATACTAAATGTTTTGAAAAAGATTGAATTAAAATTTATTAATTTAACTATTAATTTAATAACAAATTTTTTAATCAAAATTTATTTAGTGAACATATGTTGCTTTTTATATTAACCCAGCAAACACCGATATATAATTGTTACATTGCTATAATAAAACGGAATATAACAGGTAATATAACGTGTACGTTACATGTAACATTCATGTTAGTTGTAATTTCCCACTCATAGATGTAACATTTTAATATAACATATATTACATTGTAGTTATATTGTAATTATATACCAAATAGCACATTGATGTATTGATAAATCAGTGCTATCTTGGGATATAATGACAATATAACTACAATGTAATATATGTAATATTAAAAATGTTACATCTATGAGTGTGGGAAATTACAACTAACATGGATGTTACATGCTTAAGTATATAACATTTATATACTGTGTTTGCTGGGAATTTAGTAAGATCATTATAAAGAATCAGGCTAAATTAAAATTAGCCATTTTCTTAAGAGGGAAAGATTTTAAAGAGTAATATCAGATATTCCTAATTTACAAAAATTTCTAAAAATGTAGACGAAATTAGATTTATTTTTACATTAACAACAATATAATATTATCTTTCATATATATGTGTAATAGATAGACTTGTAAATGTCCAAGTGGCAAGTACATACGTCATTTTGATATCGAATGTGTAATCTAGACAAGTAATAAACTGACGTCATTAAACGTCATATGACATTTTGACGTTTAATGACGTCAGTTTGCTACTTATCTAGATACACATACCAATATAGACTATATAAATAACATGAGTCACGAGGCATCTTTGGATCCTGAACAATTAAATGTTGCACGTTGTTTACTCGTGAACACTTCTCTTAAGTCGTTTTTGTTTTTCGAGACACTTTATCTATTCTTCTAATTCTACACTTTATTATAAATTAATTGCAGCATTATATAACTATGTATATTACTGCAACAATAGATCTATATAACACTAAATAAAAACACAAAAAAAACATACAACCGTATGTTGTCAACAATATATATTCTTAGTATTTTTTAAAAGATTCTTAAGTGTTCTAGTACACTTAAGAATATCTGTAACATTTAAAAATATCTGTTGTAAAAATTGTATATCTTCTTATTTGGTAAACAATTCTTTCAGTGTACTTATTATCCTTTCAACTTCTGCTTTATTGTCTTCAGTGACAAAGCATAATTGCACGAATCTGATTTGTCTGAGTCTCAATTCGGCTAAACGATACAACTTGATAAAGAGGGTCAATGCTATTACTAACTTAAAGTTTAACAGCAATATGCGTGTTGCATTTATATATTAGGTGATATAATGCATTTCTCAGATCTCCTTCAAATAGAACCATCATATTTTTGTAATACAAATTGATTCCTCGTAATTTTTAGTATAAAAAGTTATAAGAATAAGTGGCTAATTCATTTTTTGATCATCTTATCTTAAAACTTTTTATACCATTTAATAAAACATAAATGACCTTCAAATGACTTTGAAAAGCGCCCTCTAGAAAAAAGTTAGTAGCTCCATCTGTCCCCCATCAAATCAAACAACATATTGTTTGTATAATCATAAATAACAAAGTTTTTGGAGATGATCGATCAAAACGGAACACCCTGTATATAACATAATAAAAAAATCGTAAAAAATATTTTTCATGTTCTGACATCATAATCCAATATGACGCATCAATGTGAATCAAGAGTGTCTTAAGCTTGTAACAAACCAAAAAAAATGGAATTTATTCTTGCACTTCTTAAATAAAACTTTTTGACATCTCATATCGTTTCATATATATTTCAGTTTGAGAAGCGCCACGGCTTTTATGATACGCATGCATAATTCAAAAACCGCGACAGAAATGAGAGTGCAAAAATTCCCACGCGAATACAAACCGCATATGTAACGTACCGTTTGTCGGGATGAGGATGTGACGTTACTGTTAGATTTGTTAATTCGCTATTTCGTCGCTCTGTCGCCGCCACTGATCTCCTCCTCCCCTCCCTTCTCTTTCCCCATACCGTATCATGATAGTTGATAAGCGTAGAATATGTAGATGAGACACACGAGGCAGGAGAATATATAACGCACAATGGCATTCACAGATCGGGCCTCGCAATTTATATCGTTATTGGAGCCGGCATTGAATATTACACGCTTTGTGCAGAAAGAAACGCCTGTAGCCTCGACCTTTAATATGTCGTAATTTCATCCAATAGAGAGCCCATTACGCCGATTTACGATTCGCTTATTAACAACGCGATCTTATATTTAGATAGGAGTTATATTTGACACTTGAACCGGCTAAATTTTTCGTACGTAGCAGCCATACGTGACATGTCGCGCTGATGATGATCAAATTATATATATTGTCAATTTGTTCGATCATAGTCCAAATTTTTGATCACCGAACGGAAAAATCTCTTCAGAGGATGCCGGATTAGTTCTGATTTATCGATCGAAAAGTTTGGTTAGATTCGACTATAAATCTATTTATTATGGCTATTCAGATTGTTTATTACTTGAAATTATAAGCTAACGCGGTTTGTTAATATTAATACTTTAATTGTGGAAAAGGATTTATCAATCTGTATAGCCAATCAAAGTATAAATTTACAAAATCAAAATGTATCACTCACTTTTCGATCGATAACACAAAATTACTCCGACATCCTCTTAAATCTGTTGATTAAAAATTTTAATTCTCTTTCTTTACATTTTTTGGAATATTTTCTAATTTTATAAAATCTTAATTTAAATTAATTTATTTACTTTTTTTGACAACTTTTTTTTAAACTTGCTATACTGGAATTATGGAATTTTCTATACTATAAAATTCAAAATAGCAGTTTTAAAACGATTTAATTAAGCAGCTTCCTTATTACACGTCTTTATTTACCTTTCTAATTAAACAATCTTTTTGTTTTTTTTTTTAAGAAAGATTGATGCTTTTAAAAAAATAAGAATTAAATAATAATACATATTTTTAGATCGAAAAATGTATATATATATATATATATATATATATATAAATGAACAAAAATTAACATTTGTAGACATTTCTTTTTATTATTAATATTATTATTATTATTATATCATTAATTTATATTCTATTGTATTACATTGAACTTTATTGAAATAACATATGATATAATAAGGAAACAACTATATGTGCGCTTTTTGTAATATTCTAATCAATTTATAGGTAAATAATCCGATCTATCTACAGATAAACCTTATCTTTTGCGCAATCATCGCGATACAAAATCGCGTATGTCTTTGATGACGAATTTTAATCAAGTCGCTGTCACACAAATCACCCCTTTTACGAGCAGCAAATCGATGTTAACACGTTTGCCGTCACAATTTGCTATTCTTAGAATTAGAATTCACGTAAGTTCAACATGACAAACATATGCTGTCGCACTTCGTTCCTAGTTTTTTCAATATTAGTTATTACTTGAACAATTATTGGCAACATGACAGCAGAGCTTCGCGGACAGTTGGCTACTTGACAATAATTTGCACAATTATATTTCAAATCAATATTCTTTTAATAATTATCACAATTCGGCCTTGTTATATCTCGTACATCATAGTGTTTATTCGTAAAAACGTATATATGTATAATTTTACAATTAATGGCACACACATGATAGTACGATTAATCTTCAAGGCCGCGACCGCTCAGCTCCCCCATTTCGGTATCGCTTTATATCCCTTCCTTCTTCCTGCCAGCTGATTAAGCTAATTCACACTTGCGATTACTTTCCGAGATTTCCGTTTCCTTATCGCGTGATTAGAGCTACGAGCAAGCGTGACAGCGTATCATTCATTAACATTTTGTCACGTGCTTATACGAGTCGTAAGAATATTCCTTAGTTGCTGTATAGTCTCGTGTTAATTGACCGGTTTTTTTCAATCAATTTCTCTAATTTAATTAATTATTGCAAAAAAATTTCAAAACTGATTTTTAGACCATCGAAAGATGAATATTTTACGAGAGATAGTTTAATATATTTATGTGTCAAATTGTCACATAAATATAATCTAATTTTTTGGCCATCCTACCTTTATAATTTTTTATACCGAATATTATAAGGAACCGATTTATGTATAAAAATTATGATAACTCTATTTAAATAAATTAGATGGATCTTTACGTGATCTTGAAAAATAATCTTAGTTAAGATTCAAGATTTTTAAAACGCTAATAAATTTTATTTAAAATCTAAAAAACATTTTTTGTACAATAAGATATTTAAGACATATATACAGTTGTTTCCATTAAAATGAGACACCCTGTATATATATAAAGTTATTTCAAGCATCTCAGTCTTTTTTACGATTCATGTTTTGATTAAGTTTGAATTGCGTCGCAAATGGATATATAGGGTGTTTCAGGAAGAATGGTACAACATTTTAGGACTTGATTGTACACATCATTTTAAGCAAAAAAATTATATTAAACATGAATCCTATTCTGGAGTTGTAAAGATCCAATTTCTAAGAAGAAATACACTTATTAACTTACAATTAGTAGAACTAAATAAAACAATTATATTAAATTTTCGTCGTTTTCTATTACCATGATTACAAATGTAAACATTGAATCACGTTTGATAAGTCTTGTGTTAGTTTCAAATTGATTTTTCGTGTAATTAAAATGGTTCATTCACTCGTGACAAAATTATTATTAATTAATTGAAATTATTGTTTATTAAATTAATATTAATTATTCTAATGTATAGTAAGCTTAAAATTTCATGCAATTATTTCATAGAAATTGATTTTAATAGGTTAACGAATACGTCCCAAGTAGCAAACTAATGTCATTAAACGTCAAAATGACATATGCTTGCTACCTATTGTATTTTTATAACTGTCCAGAATAGGGCGCACGTTTATATAAACTTTTTTGCTTAAAATAATGAATACAATATGTCCTAAAGTGCTGACCACTCCTCCTGAAACACTCTGTATAAATAAAGTTATATCACCCATTATCTCACTCATTTTCACGACACACGTCTCAATCGAGTTCGAATTGCGTCACAAACGGATATATGTACAGATATAGGTACGAATTTTCTGCGTTTTAACATAAAACGATGATTAATAGTCGGATATAATCCTTCTTCGAAAAGAAGATGGCCGACGATAACGAGGTCCGTCTGTCACACCGTGTTCAAACAAATTCTGTTAAACCTGGTTAGCGCAGTCAGATGGCCGACCAGAGAGAGATGATCGCGGCTCACGTGAAATGCAGACGGCGCGTCTGTTTGCTCTTCCTATTTTCGTAAGTCGTTCGGTATATAAAGAGTCTGTCCTCGGGCATTGCCAAAAGATTTGGCAACCGGTAGTCGTTTTTGGCGCCGCTCACCGACGCCGTACATAGGAGAAGCGAACCGGATAGTGGCGTCTTGCGACGTGCACCAGAATCGCACCTAACCAGTGAGAGGATATGCAATTCGGTTCCGAGTGGCCGTAGACACTCGTCGTCGTCGTGACATGTTCGTTTTACGCCGTGTTGACGTCGATTTTCGCATTCTTGTCCGGACACCGTGGACCATAAGTGGGGTGTCTTAAGATAGAACCTCTCGTTCTTGCCTCATCACGCGTATCTTCGCGCCGCACACGAAACAAACGCGTATGTGGACATAGAGACACCTAGACGTGAACGGGATCCTTATTGGGTTGCTCCTAGAGAGGGATATTGTCGGATATTGTTCTCCATAAAGAAAAAATCGTGTTTTTCTTACAAGTAGTAACATCAAATACACACTGTTTTCATGTGTTTCACATGTCGTATGTGGACATAGAGACACTTAGACGTGAACGGGATCCTTATTGGGTTGCTCCTAGAGAGGGATATTGTCGAATATTGATCTCCATAAAGAAAAAATCGTGTTTTTCTTACAAGTAGTACCATAACACACTCTGTTTCATGTATTTCACGTGTCGTCTGCGATTGTATCGATTAATTGTGGAAACTGATACGTGCACTCGGGATACTTTGGTGTTCCACAAGTGAACCAAATATGGATAACATCGAGAAATGATGAGATCGTGGTACAAGTGACGTTTCATTTCTGTAGAGTCTTAGCAGGGTGTTTGCGCGTGTTTATCAAGAATATATATCTCAAGGAAGAAGAGTTTTCATGAAAGCGAGAATGGGGAACAGTGATAGTGCCCACGATGTGGAAATGAGCTCGCTGTCGGGAGTGGAAGACGATCATCTCCACATTGGGGTGAAGATGTTATATGGAATATGTTATATGTTATATGGAATATGTGTGTGTTCTCAATTCATCAAATGAATTAATTTTCCTTACTATGCACTGTTTAATATCTTATTAATTAGCTCTTGCTATTCGCTGCATTATCGACAAATTTATTATTGCATATTTAATTTGATTGATGATCATTTCCTTTCGGTTAATCATAATGTCTATCAAAATGTCATAATGTCTATTAAATGAATTAATTTCATGGAAAATTATTTTTTTTCGCTGATTTATCATAATTTTTTTTAATAAAAAAATATTGAGTACAATTCCGATACGTATGTAGACCAAAACATATCTGTATAAAAAAGGGTATAAGCGATGTACAAAGCTGATCTATTTCCATTATATTAACATTTATTGTAAGCCTAATATTTTGTGCAATAATTGACTGACTTTCCCAACTTGTTCTGTTACAGAAAACGCCACTGCGTCCGATGATAGCAGAATATGAGCCAAAGAAGCATGGTGTGAAAACAGAACTCTCAGACGTGATGCTCGTCAAGTAAGTCTCAAACTTTCATTAAAAGAGATCAAATGAGATCAGTTCAATAATCATAGTTGAACGAGTCTCATTATCTGCCTATACCACCAGACCAATATATATCATCATCATTGCTTTCTTGCTAAAAACCCAAAAGTGTTCAAGCAAACGTGAGTGAGAAAAACCCAAGGATCATATATTGTGCATCTACATTTTTTCGTCAATATATATGTATACTGTTTCATTTTCTCTGTGCTACACATTTTGTATTTAGTATATACTGATTTAATTTTTTAATTTACTTATTTTTGTTTATTTCTCTTTTGTTTTGTTTTGTCGTTTTGTTTTTATCGTTTTAAACTATTCTAATCGTTATTTACCACACGCACACGCACACACACATACAGACACTAATCGTGCATACCGCCTGATCGCTGACGTAGAATTCGTAGCGTAGTTGGCACCAAGGATGCTTATGACAGCCGCTTATTGAATCTTGGACGAGTGCAAAATTGTTCGTTTGTATGCATATACATATAAAAAAACAGAGATATATTTATATCTACATATAAATCGAATCGGAAATGCCTCAACACATGAATTTACATACGTGTCAATGGATATTTCTAAATATTCTCGCATCATCAATTGATTGTTCGAGAGAAAACAAAATATTATTATCAAAAATAAATATATTAAATAAATTATTAAAAAATATTTTATTATTAAAAAATTATTATTCTATTATTATTCGTTTCTTTTTTAATAATTAACAATTATGATGCGCAAATATTTGTCGAGATAAATACACGTGTCAAATATGTGCCTCGATATTGTGCAAATTCACATTTAAGGCGTTTCTTATTCTTGTATGTATCTGCTTATTGTGTCATGTTTTTTCATACCGCGCAACATGAGAAATACATTTAATCTAAGCAAGATCTTTTAAACTTTCAAGACATAACAATATCGATACGTGAAGCCTATTAAATATGTCTAATTTCTAAAGAGAGAGCGATCTCCAAAATTATTTTTATAGTCGTTATCTTTTTTTCTCTCGTTAAAAATAGATTACTAAATAATTTTTTTAAGTGATAATTAAAAAATGTTTAGAAAAATTAAAATATGGCATTTTAAATCGATATTATCGTAACAATGAAAAATAGAAAAATATAATAAAATATATTATTAACACGCTTTTTACTAGTTGGGCTGTAAATAATATTTAAAGAGTAACAAATGGGCAAAGAGCACGTACACGATCTTGGTGTAAAGTTGTAATAAAGTAATAACAGCAATCAATTGTCAAACGTTTCGTTTATTATTTAACCATCTTCAGTGACAAACTTTAGAATAGCAGTGATATCAGTCAAAAAACAACGATCTATCTCGACGGTTTCCGTTTGATATGTCGAGATAGATCGTTGTTTTTCGACTGATATCACTGATATTCTAAAGTTTGTCACTGAAGATGATTTCTAAAAATCTATTATTTTTATGTTAGTAATAACATAAAAAAAGTTTTCATTTTTTTTTGAATAAACAAAAATAATAATTGAAGCATATCAACAGCATATCTATACATATATGTATAATAAAATATGATAAACTATCTCAACTTAGCAAACAAACAACAAACGGATAATTGAAAAGTTTCTTTCTCGATTATGCGCAGAATGGTGAAATTAATGCAATATAGATCATGATTATATAAAGTAAAAAATTTGGTTTAAATATTATTCTTTTTTTAAATATCTCAGATTTTACTATCAAAATAATTATTAATTATTAATTAACTATTAGCGATTAATTTATATATTAATAATTTAATATTTAGAATTTGGGGAGATATCTGAAAAGATAAATTATTTGTTATCCTAAATTAATTATTATAAATATATGTTACTAACAATAAATTTTGTTCTAAGAGTAAACAATTAATACGGACAAACGATTAATGATTTTCTAATGGTAAATATATTTTTTGCTTTCCTAAGATATCGCAATAAAAAAAGTAATGAAAATTTCGAATGTTCATACAAACGATCGATTTTTCTCGTAGATTTAGCGGCGATTTAACAAGGAAGTCTTTTGATCCTTTGCGTTAAAGACAAAACTCCTCTTTCTACTGACGTTTTACTCTACTGACGTAATATTTTTTTTTTTTTTACACTTGTGAATTCTCCCGACCTTGAAGTAGTTTAGCGTTTAACGTAAATTGTTCACGTCAAACTGCTGGTCTTTGCTACTTCACGCTTATATATTTATACATTTATTACGGACTTTTTTCACCGTATTGTGATTTTTCGTTACTTTAACTTTACCAAAAGGAAATTATACATTCAATTATTATTTAACAAAAAAAACCGATCAATTTTCAATTCTACTTAATTCTCACATATGTACTCCTTTCGATTCATTTTCTACTTAATTTATGATTTTTAAAAACTTCATCGTAAATCATTCACATAGCCGATCTGTCAAGAAATTACATATATATGCATTGCAAATTGCGTGCTGCATATGTTAATAAAATTCCGGAAGCAACCAAGCATGAGATCTGCTGGCATTTTAGCGTTTTAGCATTTTAGCACGTGTCGACAGAAATGCAACAGAAAACGAGCAGACATGCAAATATACTAGACTAGAAAAAAACTGTTACAAGAATAGAACTTGCCTTTGTATAAAAGGAATAGAATTTTTGCAGAATTTGCGTGTGTATGTGTGGACATTCAATATATTTCAATAGAAAATAAACATGACGTCATGACGTGCTAACAAAATGTCATTAGAAATCTACTTATTGCAAGAATGTGAAATACAGACACAGCATGATCTATTGTTATGAAATAATAGCAGAAGTACGGAGATGCCATAATATTATTAGATTCTTTCGTTCATGGTCAGATATAAATTTTAGGAATTAAATTAATTAATTAAATGAATTAAATAAATTAATTATTAATAATTGTTTAATTGGACCAATTTTTTTTGTGTTATATAGAATATAACTACGATGTAACATTACATTTATGAGTGAGAAATTACAAATAACTGACTCATATCTATGCAATAATATTTTGTTGTACTTATATAACATTGATATAATTGTCTTTCCTGAATGTTCTCTTTGTTAAGTTTTGTCGCCACTTTATGATGACAGATGCTTTCTTCAATCAAAGTACTTGATATAATAGGCTGTGCTGCATTTCAATCATCTGTATCTCTATTGTCACGTTATAACAATAGAGCAGATCATGTTTGATTATGTCATTGATTATGTTATATAAGTTGCCTTTCTGTCGTCAATATTCGATATAGTCCAAAAATTCAATATTTGTTGCCTCAAACTGACGTCATTAAACGTCAAAATGGTGTCTCGGCGTCAAAATGACACCATCGATGTCAAAATGACATAAATCGACGTCAAAATGACGTCACGGCGTCATATAATGACGTCATGGACGTCAAAATGACGTACGCTTGCTACCTGAAACGTATATATATTGTTACAATATTATACAATATTCGATTTTTGAGTAATACTTTTGTTTAAGTATATATTTATTATATTAACTTGCTCTATTTTAGATATGTAATAAACAATATATTAATAAAATATCAGGAATACATCTGTAGAGAAAATCAGTTTTGCCAAAGATCTCATATTTAATATTTTTTCGATCAATTCTTTCTCTTCCTTTATCTCTCATATCATATGATAAAAAATATCGTATATAATTAGGTAGCTTTATATATGCACTTTTAAGTTTTACGACGTAATTAATGTTATATCTATAAATATCAACATTGTATCCAAAAGAATTATTGTCAGATTTCACCTCATCAATTTTTACATCGTACTATCGCTCTCTTACATATATTATATATGACTTATTACATCTTATGATTTATGATATCGAGTGACGTCATTTTTTCGCGCGGAAAAAAATACAGCAGAAAGAGAGAGTCGTTGCAGTTTCTCCAGCGATTAATCGAGAAGTATACGTTGTAGACGATAGAGATCATGCGGTATGCAAAAACAAAATAATTCCTAGAAAATTTAAGGAGAATAAAAGATTTGTCTCTGTCTTTATTGTATAATATGTGCATTTATATGATTCCAGACAGTATAAACTCCGGGCATAGATTCGGGCTCTATGAAAGTGCTCTCTGCAAATAACGAAAGAGAATAATAAAAAAGATATATATATATATATATATATATATATATATATATATATATATATATATATATATACGTTAAAAAAAATCTGACACTATCGGACTGACGCTTTTAATAATTTATTTTAATAATAAAAAATTCACAGTGATGACGATACGTCACTATATTTAAGGATGTGCATTGTTTGAATTAGATGAATTTAAAATAGAAATATGAAATGTAAAATGCCTATTTTATATTTAAAATAAACATATTTCTGGAAAGTATTTTGTATTTACATTTGGATGATTTTTATTATCCATTTTTTATTTCAAATGCATTTTCTCTTACAAACCAAAAATTAATCGAGATATCTAAATGTCTCTAATAATAAACATTTTTTATAATTCTACATGTAAATACATTTATATAATTTTTTTGTTTATATAAAATACATAGTTCATAAAAATAATAAAATAAGAAATATACGTAATAATTGTAAAAAGTAAAAATAATATAAAAATAAGAATTTAAATAATATTTTAAAAAATAATTTTTATTTTTAAAAACTATTTTTTATATTAAATATTTTAATAAATATATTTTAACAAAATTATTTTTTATTCTCTATTTAAAATGGGTGTCTAAGAAGCATTTTGCATTTTACATTTTCAAATGGAAAATTTCCAACTATTTTGCATTTTTTATTTCAATTGAGTTTGAACACTCATTTTGTACATCCTTGACCATATTATGACGCGACACCGACTTATGCATATGACGTAATAATCTGAGACGCGATCTCTCATCGGACAGTTGTAGAATCCGTCGTGATTAAACGCCGAGACATTGGGGAATTAATTTGACAATATAGATTGCCGAGACGTGTGTAAAAATGTGTAAACAAAAACACTTGACCAAAAGTGCAAAAACAAACAAAAAAAATCGGCAAGCAAAGGAGGCTTGTTAGTCGTCGTACTGCGTCGTGGCGCTGGTCGTCGCATAGTGATGCAGTGCGGTGGTTGCAGCTGCTCCTCTGTATGTATGCCTATATGTTATACCGCGACGCGCGTCTGAACTTCTTCATCTCTTCACGTCACGTTGCGAGACAGCACGTGATGAGAGAAAGAGAGACATGGACACACACAAATTCTCTAATCCAGAGCTTTCTCAACAGAATGCAATTTTGCACGACTACGAAGAGAAACTACCGCACCTAAAAAATATGGGTATCTATAATACCTATCTATCTTACACACTTGTCTTCTTCTTATTAATCTAACCCAGCAGGGTTGGGGAAGAGCAATGCGTTACACTTACGTAACATTCGTTACAGTACTTTTTTTTGTAATACTTTATTGGTGCTACAAAGTTTTGTCTATAACAAAAAAAAGGAACTTCGACAATTTTTTCGATAACAATCCAAGTAACAAACTGACATCATAGTCACTTTGACGTCTATGACGTCTAATGACGTTATTATATAGACGTCACAGATTGTTACAAATTTTTATTTATAATGAAAAAAGTAACTTCGATACATTTTTTTCGATAACCCAAGTAATAAACTGACCCAAGTAATAAACTGACCCAAGTTATAAACTGACGTCATAGACGTCATTATATAGACGTCAAAAATTATTACAAATTTTTATCTATAACGAAAAAAGAAACTTCGATAGATTTTTTTTCAATAACGACCCAAGCAATTTTGAAATTAGATAAAGAAATAAAAAAGACAATTTTAGCCATATTTATAAAAAAATCAACTTAGAAAAACTTGTTTTAATTTACGCTTACAAAATTTGGAAATTTTTGAGAAATAAAATTTGTAAAAAAATTTTTCCTAATTCAAATATTAAGATTTAAAATTATTATGCACTTTATGCTGATAGCGATATCAATATCACAAAATTATATTGTTTTTGTTATACATACATTTTAATATAAAAAATATTTAAATAATGTGAATTTTTTATGTGTGTTTATTTTATGTATAAATTGATCTTATAAATATATTGAAAAAAAATTAAAAATTGTAACGATTCGTTACTTTTAGAAGTGTAACGATATGACGATAATAAATTATTTTTAAAAATTAACAACACGCGAGTTACTTTTATAAAGTAACTTTCCCAACTCTGACTTAATTTAATCTAATCGATCTATGTACATAAACGTATTATATTTATTTTTATTTCTCTCTCTGTTCACACATATGTATACGTTTACACTTTTCACCTTCATTAGTGCAGAGACATATATACATACATACATACATACATACATACAAACACACACATACACACACATCATATAAATTTATTACTCATAATGCATTTCCGATTCTTACTACAAATCGGAAAAAACATATTCAAATATATTATAAGAGGTGCTTTTTTTTACAAAAAATGACTCGTTGCCGAATATATATGTGTCTACACATTTCTAAAATTTTCCTCTGATATTAAAAAAAATGAAAATGATAAATTAGTTCACAAAAAATAATAAAAATGATAACGATTTTTAAAATCAACAACTAAAAAATTTATTTTATAATTATTTGTAACTACAGCACGTGAAAAATTAAATATCACACAAATATAATTTCAGGAAGATTTTAACCATATTAAAATATCACCAAAAAATCTGAAATAATTTATGAATTTTCAAGTTTCTAGAAATTAGTTACATTTTTCAAATTCTATAAAAAATGTTATTTGAATTTAAATTACTTTACTCTAAAAGTAGATTTATTTAAAAATTGTAACTTTTTAATGAATACATGAAAAAAATAATATTAGGATTTTTTACTTTTGACAACAATTTACAAAAAAAAATGATAAAAGAGTTAAATCTTTCAAGAAGTTCATTATTTGAGCATACAAAAGTAAAAAAAATTTTTACTGAGAAATGATTTTTTAAAAAATATATACTTTTTTATTTTATTTTAACGCATTTTAAATTTTAATACAGAAGATTTATTTATATTTATTCTTAAAATTATTGTTAAACTCAAAAGTAGCTATTTTCAAGAGTAAAAACATTAATGACGTCAAATAAATAATCGTAATAAAACAAAAATAATCATTTTGCATTTAAATTTGTATTTTTCAAAAAGTTTAATAAGTATGATATAAAATATATATATAAAATAAAAGTACACCTTACGAGTAACTTTAGACGGCACATATGAGTCATTTATGATCATTTATGGTCAGTTTCTTTTTCTTTTTTTTTTTTGTGATATTTGATATTTTTGCGTCACTGTTGCGCAATATTTCCCTAGTCATATTATCTGTCTGTAATAGAAACTTCCTTTTTTTTAGTAAAAACCGATCCTTTTTGGAATTCTAGTATTCTTTAAATAACTGTTTTTCTTAAAAATCAGGATAGAAATTTAGTAAACACAGTTATACATATTATTGTTATAGAGATGCAACAGAACTGAATATTAATAACATTGCATAACTACATATTTATTTTCTTAACCAAATACATTTTTACATCTATATTTAAATTTAATTTTTCTATTAAAATTTTAATAATCTATTTTCTTAAATTTATTAATCCTTTCAATGTAAATGAAATATTTTAAAATAAACTAAAATTTTAATTCTAATTACATTTTCCAATATATTTACTTTGTTACGACTTTTCTTATAAATTAATAAGAATGACGGGCAATTTGTGCATAATTTAAATAAAATTCAATTTATAAATTTATATAAATTTACATTTAAATCCATTTTAAATAATTATTTTTAATATTATCAACAATCAAAAATAATTTTACTATCTTGGTTATCAGTCATTTCCTATTCATAAATATGTAATAAGTAATATATAATATATTACACATATAACTATTGGCTCGATGTAATTTTTACTCACAGAAATAATAATAAATAATAATAGAATTAAATGTAAATAATTGAAATTTTAATTTATTTAATTCATAAAAATCGAGAAAACTTAATTTGTGAATAAGAATTAAATTTATTTTTCGTTTTAATTTACTAGAATCTATTTGCGCCTCAAATATGAATAGTATAAACAATAATTTCTTATTTACCAAGATTCTTAAATATATCATCAAAAAAATTATGCTAATAAAGACAAACAATTTTAGTAAAAATCTTAGTAGTTTTTGCGCTTTGTAGGCTTTATATTAATTCGTGGCAGAAACTTGAATATGAAATAGTACGCATATGTAGCGACTATAAACTGATATTATTATATTGCATCAATATTTTATTATAACTGTTAAACACTGCATAATAACATAAATTTATACGGTTTTACATAATTTATATGATATGATATAACTTATATATAACTTTTATGTTATATTATAATAAACAATGTTCGTTGTAAAAGAATCTGCGACATCGACGTATAATATTTTCCACTGGGATCATTTGCTTGCTATCATTTGATGACTTTTCTAGAGTCGTCGTGCGCCTGCGATCGCATATGAATGCAGAGAACGCAAGAATGGATGCGGTAACGCGAGCCATTGTTTATATTTGTGGCTGCGGAATGCACAAATTCAGCATTCTTAGTGTTGTTGTTGCCGTGAAGTTTTGATAATAAGATGAAATCACATATAAAGCTTCGCTTCAGATTCCAACCAGCAATTGCAATTTAAATTAACCAATTCGACACGAATAAAATTGCGCTAAAAATTCAATTTTTTTTATAAAAACTGAAATTGACAGAAAAGCTATAATTAGCATTATTAAATATTTCTTTCAATAATTCTCGCATTAAAAAATACTTTTCTAATCAAAACAAAGAACACATAATATAAGATCTAAACCATGTGTAATCATTTTCTATCCATTTAATTTCTGATTACAGAACTGTTCTAGCAATAAATTCGTTGTATTAAATAAATTCTTAGAAATTGAACGAATAAATGGGAAATTGATTTGAGGCGAAAGAAAATCGGAATTCAACTTTATATATGAATTAAATCAAATTTTATGAATTAAATATAATTTATTACTGATCTAATTATTTAAACAGTTGTTAGTATATGGAATATAAATATATGTTATATTATATTTTACATTTACGGGCGAGAAATTAAAACTAACCAGTATAGCTTTGCAGTAACACTTATGCAATATTTTCTGTAATATTCAGTTGTGTTATATACTTACATAACATTAGTACATAATAGTGTTTACACATCTTTTCATCAACTCGTCGATTTAAAAAAATCTTAAATATAATTTTTTCATGGATTTTGTAATTTTCACAATCTTGCTGATCACGGTAATATCTCTTCGAGCGAATTGATCAAAAATAATTCCGTAGAGGCGAAAGAAGTGACAGCATCCTTATATAGAACACTTGTATATATAATGTAATTTATATCCTACATTAATTCGAAATCGCGTCCGCCGCGATTATTACATTATATTTCGCGATATATTAACGTGGCCGGTTTTCCAGATACAAATGCGAGAAAAATGACGTGCCCATTACGGTCACAAACGGCTCGACCTTGCCGCTTGTGGAGCGACCGACCGACGAGGAAGCCGCCCTTTACAATCCATTCGAGCATCGGAAACTTGTCCATCCTACCTCGGATCTCGACTACGTTTATACATCTGCTCAAGGGGAGCCTTGGCACGGGCATACTCGCGATGCCGATGGCCTTTCGCAATGCCGGCCTCACCTTCGGTCTCTTCGCCACATTTTTCATCGGCGCGATCTGCACGTACTGCGTACACATATTGGTCAAATCCGCCCACGTCCTCTGCAGAAGGCTGCAAACGCCTAGTCTGGGCTTCGCTGATGTCGCGGAGGCAGCTTTCCTAGTGGGACCTGAACCCGTTCAAAAATATGCCAGACTCGCCAAGTAAGTGTCCTTATATATTATAAACAGTGTTTGCTGTGATCTAATGAAAATGGATCATCTAGATGATCATCTAGATAAAATTTTACCGTTATCTTATTTTCAGATAAGATTATCTATTATATTTTAGATAAGATTATTTATTATCTATATAGATACCCAGCAAACTGACGTCATTATAATGTCAAAATGACGTTAAAGTGACGTACGCTTGCTACATAAATGTTATCTATATAGACAATATATTATTTATATTATCTGCATATAATAAAAATATGTATTATTTATATCTGTATCTTAAGAAAAAAGTGTTATCTTTAGTAAATTATGTAGAAGAATATTTCATGTAATTTGTTTTAGGGTCAGCACATAAAAATACTTGAGTAGTAGAACTTAAACTAATATTATCTGGAAGCTATCTAGATGAATCGCCATATAATTTTTATCTAGATATATTTAAAACAAAATCATCTTATTTAAAAATTAATTTACATATTTTCATCTTATCTTTATCTAATTAATTTTAAAATCATCTAAGTGCAACACTGATTATAAATATGTAAAAAAAAGAAATAGCTTTTTTTATAATTTATTATATAACAACTTGATATCTCATTGTTACTATTCTATATTTTCTCTTTTCTTCTTCCTTGTCTTCCTTTTTTATTTTTTTCCTCTGCCTTCTTCATTCTTTTCTTTCTTCTCTTCTTTCTAACTTTTTCTCTTTCCTCTCTAATTTTTTTTCTATCCGCTATCTTCTTTTCTTTCTTCATTTTCTCTTTCACCATTACATCTTCTTTTGGATTGTTGCTATTAATCTCTGTATTATCAAATATTATTTTTAATATTATTTCAGAGCGGTGATCAACTCGTTCCTGGTGATTGATCTGATCGGTTGTTGCTGCGTGTACATCGTCTTCATCTCGACTAATCTTAAGGAAGTTATAGACTATTACACAGAAACGGACAAAGATCTGCGGATGTACATGGCATTGCTTCTACCATTTCTCATTATTTTCTCCCTTGTGAGAAATCTTAAATACCTCGCGCCATTTTCCATGGTAGCGAACGTGTTGATTGCCACAGGCATGGGCATTACCTTCTACTACATCTTCAATGATCTACCAACCATCAGTGATGTTCCAAATTTCTCCAGTTGGGCTCAACTGCCTCTTTTCTTCGGCACCGCCATCTTTGCCCTCGAAGGCATTGGTGTTGTAAGTATCCACATCTTAATCCTTTTACTTATTTTCCCTTTAAACAAATCGCTTCAAAAGCATCCCAGACAGCACCAAACTCGCAACATGTCCAAAATTGGAACATAAGATATCTTAAAGATTTCCTAAAGATGTTTTGGGATTGATGTAACACTTTGGATATAAAATTTACTTATTATATTTAGTACATATTTATAAATATTAATATATCGCAGTACACATAACATTTGGAGATATACATATATTTGTGCAATACACTTTCATAAGCATCTTAGACAACACCAAACTCGAAACGTGTCCAAAATTGGGACATGTCTTATGTAAAAACGTCTTAAAGGTTTCCTAGAGATGTTTTGGGATTGATGTAACAATTCGGACATAAAACCAACTTATTTACAATTATTAGTATATCACAGTACACATAATATTTGGAGATAGATTTATGCACTTTCATATCTAGTGCTATCTGGAAAATAATCCAATAGGATTTAATCCCTATTGTTTTCAATATTTCATATAAATAATCACTCTTTTCTTTAAATACTGAAAAAGTTTCATCCATTTGTATGAAGACTAAATTGTCAAGTTTATTATCTAATCTGTTCCAGGTTATGCCGCTAGAGAATAATATGAAGACACCGATGCACTTTATTGGTTGTCCGGGTGTACTCAACACCGGCATGTTTGTCGTCGTTTTATTATATAGCACCGTCGGTTTCTTCGGCTACTGGAAATATGGCGATAAGACAAAGGCTTCCATAACACTTAATCCCCCGCAAGACGAGATACTGTCACAATCCGCCAAAGTAATGATCGCCATAGCGATCTTTCTGACTTACGGGCTCCAGTTTTACGTGCCCATGGAAATAATCTGGAAGAATACGAAGCAGTACTTCGGCTCAAGGCGACTGCTCGGCGAATACTTGCTCCGTATCGTGTTGGTAATCTTCACCGTTTGCGTGGCGATCGCCATCCCCAATCTAGGTCCGTTCATCTCCCTCGTCGGGGCTGTGTGCCTGTCCACTTTGGGTCTGATGTTTCCTTCGGTGATCGAGCTGGTGACCGTCTGGGAACTGGAGAACGGTATGGGAAAATGGAATTGGCGGCTGTGGAAGAACATCCTCATCATTGCCTTCGGTGTTTTGGGCTTCATCACCGGCACCTACGTCAGTATACAAGACATTCTGGAGGGTAAATGAAGGTCGCCCAGTTCTGGCGCGAAGAGCGATTCAACTGATCGTGAATGCGGCTCGTCGTTCGACAATAAGATGCCATTTACGCGACGAGAATCACTTATAATGCTGCGTGCTGGAAGCCTATTTTGGCGAAATTATCCGGCTTTTAGGAACAATATCACTCTTCGAATTTCGATTCTTACACTCTTCTTATAGCACAATGACTATGACAATCACGATACGTGAGATGACGATGACGATGATGTAGATATCAAACAAGTCTTTTCACACATGGCCAAACTCTCTCATTTATCATTATTTTAATGATAGACAAGTTCGTTTATGCATTGTGCACGATTGGTGATGCGTGGGTATATATAGATCAATCAAGAGAATTTGAAAAATGACACTTCATATCACACTTTCGATAATTATAATAATTATCATTAATCATTCACGCAAAATCATTATTATTTAAGCAGGATAGGCCATTGTATGATATTGATGCGAAAGATGTAAAATATTTGTCAAATAAAGCTGAAAACAAAATTACATATTTTTTCAAAAGAGAAATAAATTTTAATTAAATAAATTTTAATTACATTAACTGATGAAAAATATAGCAATATATTTTATAAAAAGAATCTGGATTGTTATATATATGATAATAAAATGATAAAAGCCTTGAGCGCTAATTAATATGTATATGTACTTTCAACTATTTTTTAACAAGATCTTTAAATTAATTGCTGTGTATATTTGACGAATTTTTTATATTATAACGATATACAGTATAGCAGGATTAAGTCTGAGTAGAATCCCAACTTGAACATTCATTCTAAATACATGCGTTGACATATTCTTTTTATCCTATTTTTTTCATTTTATTTAATCATGCCACATTAGCGATATAAACGTCTTTTTTTACAGATGTTAAATTGCAAGACAATTTTTTAGAATAACGTAATATTTCCTAAAATAGTGCGACATTTGCTTATCACACGCATATTTTGTATGTACATACACTTACATCTAATACGCATATAATAAAATATCTTAAAGTTAAACATTAAATTAAACTTTACTATATATTCTATGATAAAAACAAGAAAAATTATGTAATTGGATTGAAAATATTTTATTGCAAAGTTATAATAAAAATTAAAATTAATATAAAAATATTTACAATAAAAAACTCTGATATAAAATATATAAAAAAGAATGAAAATGAGAGCCCATTAAAATGAAACTAATAGGGAACACGCTGTTAATATAATATAAAAATAAGTTGGCGATATTTATCTAATTTGTTTATTCTAATTGTGTTTTTATTACAATTTTATTTGTGAATTTGTGAAAAAAAGACACAAAAATATGAATTATATAAAAATTTGTAATAAAATTGAAAAAATTAGCTTAGCATTCGAAGCAAGATGAAAAAAATTAGTACAGCATTAAATTTAATTTCTTAATAAGATAAGTTTTTTAAAAATAAAAACTAGTATTTTAAATTTAAAAAAGCGTATATACATTTTTCTTTGTTTAATATTGTTTGATAATAAAATAAAACGTTTATAGGTGAATTTTTATATATTTTTTATAATTTCTTATAGAAGACACTGGCAAAATAATTGTTTAACTTTGGGACATTTTGCACACACACGTACACACAAAAGGTATTTGGAGCGAAATCGACAAACAATGTGTTCAGAAAATTTAAGTAAAATGATAAAATAAAAATAAAATTGATTATTAAAGAGAATTATGAGGAAATTATAAAATTTGAATATAAATATGTAACTCTGCCTTAGTAACATTTTTCTAAAGTTTGTCGATTTCCTTTTGAAACTCCTTATATATACGCATGTATATGTATGTTTATGCATATATGCATATATATATGCAGTGTCCTATATAGATAGGGTACAGACTAGTGATACTGTATTTTTTTATTAAAAATGAAACACCTTCAACCTTGGAATTTTTAGAAACCTTTTTAAAAAAAATTTTTTAATAATTTTCAAAGAAATACATTATTTATGCAAGATATTTCATATTTTAGACTTATTAACAAAATTACCAAAACTTTTTACAAAAAGAATCAAAAAACAGCAAATTCATGTATAATATATTAAAAAATAAGATCTTGAATACGATACATTTTCGCAAAATATTGCCAAAAGAAAAAATGCTTTAAAAAAAAAAAAAAAAAAAAAATACAAGTACCGATTCATGTCCTATTTATGAAAAAATCCTATATATATATGTATATAACTGTACTATAGAGAATGTTTTAGATAAGCAAAAAATAATATCATGTATTCTTCATCGAAAAATAAGCGTACTTTTTTTCTTGAAATTTGCACGAAATTGCACCGATTTTTAAAATATGATAATTTTTTTCGTAAAAAAAATCATTAAATCAGATTAATTTAATAATAATAAATTCTCTCACATTTATTTCTTTAGGGGGAATAGGGGATACATGGAATTAAAAATCTCTTGTAGAGATTATTCCAATTTTATATCTTGGCCGTGTCCAAGTAAAATTTGGTGCCTTGTGCACAGGTATTTAATTCTAACGAAAAAATTTAGTTTCGTTTAGAATAACGCACTGTCATCCGCGATTTGACTCTTATTGCCTATCTTATATATGTTAAATTTATATTTATATATTACAGAGCCTAGTTAAACTCTTAATAATAAATTCTTTATTTGGAAATTTATTCGTTTTGAAAATATTAATTTACGAACAATGTTTATTAATAATTGAATTCAATAAATGTTCGATATTCTGATTGCTTTACGCAGGTTTTGTATCTTTGGAGAAAATTATTAGGTCATCTTAAAAACGTCTTGACATCAAGAATCTGCAGTTAAAAATAGGTGCAAGGTCTGGCTAAAAAGAAACGAGAATACACGAGATTACATAACTCCTCTCCTACACAATGTTATAAAAAAAAATATATAATTGTATAGAATAATAATTCTTTACAAATTTTTTTTATACCAATTTTATTTAGTTTTCTATTTTGTATAAACATTAAATTAATCATTCTCGTCCCTTTTTGACCAAACTTTATATATTCCCATTTAAAGAATTCAAGATAATTCTCGCGTTTAAAAAAAGAATTTTAAAAAAATAATAATTATATATCTTTATATATTTTTCCAAACTCTATAAAGAAAGTTTTAACCCAAAAACGAAAAATGTTTGAAAAATGTGCATTTAATACATACATATGTCATATATTTTATACACAACATGCACACATGCATATATATGCAGTATGTATATAAGTGCATGTGTGTATGCATAGACGCGTGTTTGTATGTGTGTGTGTGTGTGTATATATATGCAATGTATATATACATTGTTTATGTAAAATTACAAATTATTGTTTTATTAATAAGAAACAGTTTCAGATTATTATATACTAGTTCGTTCGATTGGTTTATCTCAGGTTGCAAGCGTACGTCATGTTGACATCGAATGACGTCATTAAACGTCAAAGTGACGTCCGTATGACGTCAGTTTGCTACTTGGGTTGTCATTTATCGCTTATATGCTCATGCGGGCCATGTATTAAACACGATTCCAATCATTTATATTTAATTAGAGACAGAGAGATTGCGTTTGTGTGTGCGCAAAGCGAAAAAAATTTTCTATATCAGTATATATTTAGTACAGTTACATGCTTTGTGTCAATAGTCCGTTAAGCGAAAAGTCAATTATTTCCTAGTCTTCTGCGAAGCTAACCTCAACAATCTCGATACTTTCATCCTATTCTGCCTCTGTCATTGATCAAAATTTAACTGCGACACGCAAATACATATATGTATATGTATCTAAGACCTCCGCCATGAGGAATCGATTTTTGTAAAATACTGCGTTTTGCGACAGAATGTCGATTAATATACCACATCGATTTTCTTCAGATATGTCACAGCATATTTAAGAAAAATCGATTATATTCCCCAAAAATGCACAACTAATTATTTGCAAAATATCAAAATCATTTATATTCTTTAAAAAAAAAAATCAAATTTTTATTCTTCAATTATTGCTGCTGAAATTTATCTATTTGCAAAGTGTATATAAAATTATATATACATACTTTTACCTGTAAAAAATAAATAATATTTTTCTCATATATATGCATATACATACATATTTTTCAATATTGAAAACTAATTTTATTTTTTAAACAAAATTTTATGTAAAAATATTTTTTT
Organism: Nylanderia fulva; assembly: GCF_048542155.1. Taxonomy (NCBI): domain Eukaryota; kingdom Metazoa; phylum Arthropoda; class Insecta; order Hymenoptera; family Formicidae; genus Nylanderia; species Nylanderia fulva. Next base: position 22,377 of record NW_028191058.1, on the reverse strand, counting down.
TTATTTTTATTATAATATAAAAATTATATTTGGCTTTTTTAAAAATAAGATTATTTTTATTATCGGTTATTTCTGAAAATTATAATTAGAAGAACTGGTTTCTTCGGATGTAATGATTGATCGGCGTGATTCTGCTGCAAATCGCTGCTTTGTTCCTAGTGCATGCGATGCACAAAATCGTACAAAGAAAATATTAATCTGTAAGATTAATCCATAAGATTAATCCGTAAGAATAATAGGCAGAAGAGTACGTAAGTGTAGTAATTTTATGCATGCTTGCTAGTGTGTAAGTAAAATCGCAATACATTGTCGCTTTTTCGTCAGCATACGAGATAATGATGTTAATAATGATGATACATAATGACGTTTTATTGTTGAGAACGGAGGAAAAATTCTGAGAAATCTGTGTTTAACCTGTGTTTAACCTTGTTTGTCTTCTTTGCATATTAACTTTAGAATCGGAGTAAAAGACGAATATTTTAGATATTCTCGTCATTATATTATTTATCAAAAAGAATAACTGTACTTACTAAAATTTATCAAAAGTTCCACAAATATAGAAAGGTAAAAAACTAAACTAAAATATATAAATATATGTAAATTAGCAAAAACAAAGCTCAGTATAAAGCTATTGGTTATTTTATTAATCAATCTGTGTCTTTTTCATACTCATTGACAAATAAAAATTATCAATAATGTCGACTTGTATATGTTAAGAAAAATAAATCTTTCTAGAATATGCAGACAAAGAGATTTAAATAAATTTTCTAAAGAAAAGATTTCTTTTTCTTCGCACTTTTAGTATTCGATCACTTCATAGCTTCAAAAAAAATATTTTTAAACAATACTTAAAAGTTCGAATTATTTCTTCAAATATATCCGACATCGTTGCATTCTTTAACTCTTTATAATTTATTAGTGATTTTAATATATATCTATTAAATCATATAGCAATATATGTATATCTTTTGCATATTAACATACAAAAATTCAGAATATTTTAAACTGAAAAATAAATACATTCAATGTTTTAACAATTGAAATATGATAAAAGTTGCGGATTATATTCAAAATAAATGGAACTATTTAGTGATCGGATAAATAATATCTTAAGATAACGCAGAATAGCGAATAGAGAATATGTTATACGAAAAGTAAGTTAAGTAAAAATATAATTATAATAAAAATAAAATTTGACTTATAAATATAATTAATAAAGGTATTTTTCTCTATTTAGTGACACAAATCAGTTTTAATAAATTCTGTTTTGGAAAATTATTATGTATCTTTAAAGTTGACTTGAGCTTAAATTACATATCACACACGTCATAAAAGTGTCATGTAAATAGGAAGCATTTTACACACACAATTATACAATATTATATTTACAAATGGCCACATAATTATCATCACAGTTATAATAATTAAAAATTAAGCAAAAGTTTTTTGTCATAAAAAAAGTAAAATTTACTCAGCAAATAAAAGTAACAAGTAATATAACAAATGTTACACCCTATTTATATATTACGGTGATATTATATAACATTTTTTATATATACAATATATAATTGTATTATAGAACTGTTATATTGCTTTGTATACTGATTATAATAAATTAAATAATAATACAACTTAAAATGTAACATGTTATATGTATAACAAGTGTTAAGTAATTATTATTTTGATGTTATGTAGCATTTGTTTATTTGTAATAGATATATAATCGTTTTAAAATTATTATATTACATTGATTCTCATCTGTATTTTATTTTCGGAAAATTCATTAATTTTGAATTATTATTCAAAATATTTGTATAATTTATTAATATTAATTCCGCATATATACAGGATGTCCAATAATAATCGCTGAAATAAAAAAAATACGCGTTATAATTATTATCCCAAGTTCAATTTAAACTTTATTATTCGATTTAAATTTTGTAAAGTGAAAATAATGCATTTTTCAATATATATTTATGTAACCTTTTTTTCTTATTTCGATGAATAAAATGCGCTTCTGAAACAGCAGCCCATATTTTGTTACACCCTATATATTAGCGTCGATAATGGAGGAATTAAAATTGTCGGTATTATCAACAATTGTAGTTAGATGAGAGCGTTATATTTCGTTGCAATGTTGTTAATATCCAATTCATAAAAAATGCGAATATATGCATATATATATATATATATATATATCAATTTTTTTTTCTAAGCTTCTAAGCAATTCCAAAATACTAAAAATAATATATGTATAAATAAAATTATATATCTGTGTAAAAATATATTAATTTCTATTGCATAAATTTATATATAGTAAATATATATAAAATTATATATAATATAATTTATATATAATAAATATACGTAAATTTGGACAGAAATTTATATATGTAAAAGATGTAACAAGATTAGTACGAGATTTAAAAAATCCTATATAAAATTAGATCCCTGCAAAGTCAGCTGATTTTCTCAAATATTGTAGCTTATAACAAAAGATGTAAAAGGCTCGGAGCTTTTTAATAATGTCATTTTTCTGGAATTATTTTCAAGCAGCTATTAGGAGAAAGAAATGATTTCTTAGTAAGTGTGTAACAAGACATCATTTAAATAAATGACACGTAACATTTTAATCACATTTCTTTCTTTGATCATTATTATTATTAGATGTGAAATTGTTAGAAAATAATTTTTCCAAGATTAATAGAAACTTATCTCTCTCATATATACATCCACAAATATACATCGAAAATTTCACGAAATTGTAATAAAATTATCATTATGATAAAGAAAATACTTGATTTTTGACACGATCATAATTTTTACAGATTTCATCATCAGAAAAATTTGCCAACATCTTTTTATTATTATTATTATTCTAGAGCATGCGACAAAATAATAAAAAAAAGACACATAATTTAAGTTAGACATTACTATATGTATATTATTTATATTTTAAGTTTGTAACATAAATACATTTTACAAATAATTGTAAATCCGCTTTGTGCATTAAATTATTAGTTATGTTATATTGATTAACCACTTACTATAACAAACTCATAGTAAACGATATTGATACAATTATTTTAACATAATAAAAAGGAATATATATGTTTATGAGATAAAATATAATTTATTATTCTAAACATATATACGCGCGCACAATTTGTTCAATAAATGAAATTAACAAATTATAAGAAGGCACACTGTGATTTATAAATTTGTTACTAAATAAAAAATTTTATACGAATTTGCGAAGATGTACAGATATTTCAATAGAGACGAGAAAAGGCTTTGTGAAGCAAATTGCGTATATTAACATTCGTTTTATAATTTGTCAGATACTTATTGCCAGATTGAAACATGACTCTTATAACTTAGAACAAAATATTATTTTATAACAAACAGTATGTATAAAAAATTATTAAAAAGTCGTGAGTCACAAAAAAGTACAAATATCATGTGTCTAAAGAATAACGTAAAAATATAAACGATTTGGTCCTCTTTTCAAAAGTAAAAAAAATAATAAGTAAGTATAAAAAATTGGTCAGTAAATAAAAAATAGTAAGTATAAAAAATTAGTCAGTAAGTAAAAAAATAGTAAGTAAGTATAAAAAGTTGGTCAGTATAGTATAAAAAATGTATCACTCGGTCAGAATATAAAATGTGTATCACATAAAATTGTTTGGTTGATGGACTGCTGATGGACATCTCAAACAATTCCTCATGACAAGGTCGAAATTTATCATCCACAAAACCTTTTAGCATCTGTTCTACTTTATCTTCTTTATAGAGATAATTATCCCTTTATTCATCTAAATTGACAATAGAAGTTTAGTCGCATTATTTTAAAATGTATATTATTTCAAAGCCTTTCGATCTTTTAACAAATATATATGTATGCATTGTTTTCAATTTAAAAATTTATATTTTTTAGTAGTTGTATTTCCAAGTTTTAGGATATTAAAATAAAATTATAAATATATTAAAAATTAAAAGTCAACAACTTAGAAAATACTTTACATACCAAAAAAATTGAAGTTTAGTTTTAAATTTAAAAAAATTAAATATAAAAAATTTTAGAGAGAGAGTATATAACGTGTTATGATTAATTATTTATGTTTAATATCTAAAAATTCCAAATATATGTACACAATTTTTGGAAAAATATAATGAAAAAAAACATTTTTTAAAAATATATCGAAAAGACTTTAAAATAACATTAGCGCTGACTCTATTGCAATTTAAATTTAATTATCATCTATAAAAGACATAAAGTAGCACAGTTGAATTTATTATGTCTCTCAAAAATATAAACAGATTTACTTTGGCAAAAATCTCTCGCAAAAATCAGTTGGCCGCAAGCAAACTGTCATAATGACAAATTCTCAAATATATAAATACATTTTTTAAATATAATTCTTTCTGAAATAAAATTTTAAACAATTCACGAAAAAATGTATTTTTAACGTAAAACCACTATTATACATTTGAATAAATGTATAACATATTATTAGTAGTCTGTGCATTTCTAATGAACCAAAAATGAAAAAGAAAATTGTTTAAAAACATCTAATCTACTCCAAAAAAAAATATACATGATATACATTCATATGTACATATATAATATTAAAAATACATATACATGCATACATATATATGTATGTATGTATGTACTCTCTTTGGAATAAGTTGGATTTCTTAAAATAATTTTTTTCATCAATTTTAGTTTGTCATTTATACAATAAAACCTTAAATAAATGTTAATACAAGTTGATAAAAAAATGTCCCGAAAGAAATTCGCGCTTTCTAAATGTTATAACTACAAAAGCAAGTAAATCGTATTTAATCTTTGTAACAATAAGTACATATTTATATTTATAAGTATATATAATGCTAAATACCATATAAAGCCAGAACATATGTTACGGAAGTTATACTAGAAAATTGGATGAGCGATTCAGCACATGTGATTCTACGTCTAATAAAAATCTTCTAACGCGAGAATAACGTTGTTCAAAATAATCGTTATATTTATATTGGTGTTCATTGACTCTTTGTATAATGTTCCATCTCTCGCATAACTTCAATTTCAAAGATTCAGGAAAGGCTTTAGAAAAATATAATGACAAGATATTCCAATAAATTTGTAACAATCGAGTTTCTGTACTAAACGGGACATTATTTTCATAGAGTATTTGAATTAATCTAATTCTTACCGTCGCGATAAGCACTAAAGGGAAAAGATTTGACTCTAATGTAGGGAGAACTGAAATAATCAGGTGGCACCAAATCATTATTTTCCTTATTCTAGATATTGGGTCCATATGTATCCACATAGCCCGGCGGGTAGGGCAATAGAAATACCCGCAGTAAGGAATGCTTGTGGTAAAAGTCCACTAAAATCCAATAAATCCAGAAGCGTCTGACTCATACTGAGCGGCTTTCTGGTCTGCGTCTGATTCCCAGAGGAACGGCAGTAAAAACCACCTGGCAGAAGGTATAAACTACTAAATCATTATAATGCAATGGATAAAACGACAGGAAATATTACCCCAGGTGGCAGACCAGTATTACTGGAAAATCCACCCTCTCAAGAGGTCGGCTCTATGGATTCTGGGGAGAGCCAACTATTGCAGCCTAATGACCCCTGTAAAAAAAGTTCTAGGTTATTGAGATCACCATCCTTAAAATCTTTGAGCAATATTATAAAAAATTCTTCAGCAATCAGCTCTGGAATGGAGATAGACAGCGAACAACATGAGAGGGAACAACACCTCAACTATTATAAAGAATGGAAAAAAGAAACGATGATTAGAAAATCGCTAGAGAAAACAGTAAACAAACTGCAACAACAGCTGAATGAATTGAGCTCAGAGCTGAGAAAGCTGAAATCGGAGGGAGTGAGTACGCCACAGAGTACTATCAATAATATCAATTACGAAACTGATGAGGAAGAGTTAGCTAAAGAGACAGAATGGATTAGAATTAAAAATAAAAATAAGAAAAGAAAGTTAAACACATCTCTTACTCCCCCTCAACTAATAAAAAAACTTACGGGGACACCAACAGAAACAGAGACAAAAATAAAAAAGACATTATTACCACCACCAATTATGATGGATGATATTCAAAACTATGATGAATTTTATAATATTATTAAGAAAGACATAGCAGAAAATGACTTCCAAGTAAAAGTTATGAATAAAAATAATATTAAAATTAATGCAAAAAATAGTGATGCCTACCGACAATTAGTTAATATTCTAAAAACTAATAACCTCAGCTTTCACTCGTATGAAAATAAACAGATAAGACCCATACGTGTTATGGCTAAAAATCTACATCATTCTAGCAAGGAAGAAAACATAATAGCGGACTTGACAAGACAAGGGTTTAAAGTTCAAAATGTAGTTAACAAACAAAGCTGGAAAAGGAAAGAACCATTAGATATGTTTGTGTTATCCTTCGACACAGAAGAAGATATTAACAAAATCTTCCAAATCAGCAATATTATGAATTGTAAAGTGGAAATTCAACCACTTAAAACAAATAAATTGATACCGCAATGCAAAAAGTGTCAAGCGTACGGACATACCCAACAATATTGCAACAGAGAACCAAGATGCGTTAAATGTGCTGGAAAACATTATTTTAAAGAATGTAAGAAAAAAGATAATGAGTTACCAAAATGTGTTCATTGTGGAGAAAATCATCCAGCCAACTATAGAGGATGCATGGTAGCAAAGGAGATGCAAAGACTTAAAAATAAAAATACTAAAAGCATTAATACTCAAAAATCATCAGAAAAAATAAATTATAAAATAATACCAAATGAAGATAAAAATTCCAGAAAACAAACATTTCAACCACAACCAAAAAATACGCGAAAAACCTACTCCCAGATTGTTAAGGATGATGATGATAATATCAATGATACTCTTAAGATCATCCTACAAAAATTAGATAAACAACAAACCCAATTCAGTGAATATAATGAGCGTTTGGGCGAGCGTGTGGCTTAGTTCGTTAATTATTGTTCTATCAATATCGCGAATCGGGAGAGGATCGTTAAGACGGAATAGTTAATAGGTGTTATAATTATATTGTCTTTTACTGCGTTTATTCGGATTATCAAATACAGACTTTTACTCTCCACCGAGGAAAACCGTGTATCGCGAGCGCGAGTCAAAATCTATCTGCCCTTCGAAGCCGCGTATCGTCTTGATTCTCTCGATTTTTCCACGACCTTATTTTTATTTTTAGGTGATTAGTCTATCTATTATTTTGAAGACTTTCGCTTTTTATTCTGTTCGGAAATCATAATCTACCTTCGTCATGCTAGACGCTTATTTATTTATTTATTATTTTGTGTCACCGGTCGCGATATCCTTAACACTCGTCGCTTGTCATGTATTTTTATTTCGTGTACATTTTACTTTTTTATATATTTTAATATTCTTGTGGCATTTATCGCCACAAGCGTTTAAAAATACTAGAAAAGTGCACTAAGGGAGCAATCCCTAAATCAAAGAAAAATGGCTAACTCCCTAAGAATACTATCATGGAATGCAAACGGACTATTAAAACATCAACATGAACTACAAGCATTCCTAGACATAAATAAAATTGATGTGTGCCTTATATCAGAAACGCACTTCACTAAACAAACATACATAAAACTAAGAAACTATAAATTCTATCATGCCCTACATCCTGATAATTCAGCTAAGGGTGGAAGTGGAATTATAATTAAAGAAAACATCTACCATAATGAAGAATCAAAAATCGAAACAGAAGAAATACAGGTAATGGCGGTTAACATTAAAACAAAAAAATGTACTATAACAATAGCAAGTGTGTATAGTCCGCCAAAACATGCAATCAAGAAGAAGCAATACATGGAAGTATTTAAAAATATCGGAAATAGATTCATCATTGGTGGAGACTTCAATGCAAAACATACGTATTGGGGATCAAGGCTGATAACCACTAAAGGAAAAGAACTTCTTAATGCAATAAAAGAATATAAATGTGAACCTCTTTCAACTGGAAAACCGACTTACTGGCCCACTGATCCGGCTAAGGTTCCCGATTTAATTGATTTTTTCATAATTAAAAACGTTTCATGCAACTACCTACATATTGAAGATTACCAAGATATGAATTCGGACCACTCTCCTATCATGCTAACACTAAGTGAAAATATCATTCAAAAAGCGAATAATCCAGTTCTTACCAACACAAAGACAGACTGGGCAAACTTCAGAAGAAGCTTAGAAGAAAAAATTAAACTATAGCAGTACCCTTACAAACAAAAGAACAATTGGACTCGGAAGTAGAGAAATTTGTTATTAATATTCAGCAAGCAGCATAGAAGAATACCCCTGAAATCAAAAAGAGGCTAAAAGGCAATAACTATCCACGAGAAATTAGAGAGTTACTTGCAGAAAAACGAAAAGCAAGAAGAAAATGGCACCAAACTAGAGCTCCACAAGACAAAACTATATTGAATAATCTCACGTCGCAACTGAGAAATACAATTAAACAATTTAAAAATGACTCTGTAAGTGCCTACCTGAGAGAATTGACAAGTGATAAAAATACAGATTACTCACTGTGGAAAACAACTAAAAAACTCAAGAGACCCATCATGCAAGTTCCGCCGATTAAAAACACAGATGGAAGCTGGGCTAGAAACAATGAACAAAAAGCAATAAGATTCGCAGAACATCTAGAATCTATATTCCAACCCAATATAGGAGAGGATAATGATACAATCAATACAATCAATACAAAAATAAATCAGGACAATGAAGCAATCCCCTTAACATCGCCAGCAGAGATCAAAGATATGATTAAAAACAACATTAATCCAAAGAAAGCCCCTGGATTTGATTTAATAACCGGACAAATACTAAAAGAGCTTCCAAGAAATGCATTGGTGAAATTAACCAATCTAATCAATGCTTCATTTCGATTAAAATACGTACCTCAAAGTTGGAAATTAGCAGAGGTTATTATGATATCTAAGCCAGGTAAATCGCCACATGAAGCAACCTCATACCGGCCAATATCTTTATTACCAATAATGTCGAAATTGTTCAAGAAGCTTCTTTTGAAAAGACTGAAACCTATCATAGAGAGGAAAAACCTAATCCCAAATCACCAGTTTGGTTTTCGGAATAGTCATTCTACAATCGATCAAGTACACCGAATAACAAGCATAATTGAAAAAACGTTAGAGGAAAAAAAGGTATGCTCCACAATATTCCTGGATGTGGCACAAGCTTTTGATAAAGTTTGCCATGAAGGATTAATGCATAAACTCAAAATACTCATTCCTGTACAATATACAAAAATATTACAATCCTATATATCAGGAAGATACTTCAGGATTAAGCAAGAAGATGCTTATTCTGACTTAAAGGAAATCAAAGCAGGAGTACCGCAAGGCAGTGTATTGGGGCCGGTCCTATACCTCCTGTATACTAGCGACCTACCTGTGTTAGAAAATAATATTGTTGCTACATTTGCCGATGACACCGCAATTATGGCAGTTGGTGATAATAATATTGAATCAACAGAAAAACTACAAGCAGCCATCGCCGAAATAGAATGCTGGACAAAGAAATGGCGAATTAAATTAAATGAATCGAAATCTGTTCATGTTGATTTCACCAATAAAAGGATAGACTACAAACCGGTATATATAAATCATCAGGTAGCTCCTTACTCAAACACGGCCAAATATCTAGGTATGACATTAGACGCAAAGCTACGGTGGAAACCTCATGTAAAAAAGAAAAAAGAAGAACTCAGCCTAAAATACAAAAAAATGTACTGGTTAATCGGAAGATACTCTTCCCTGTCAACATATAATAAGCTTTTGCTCTACCAACAAGTCCTTAAACCAATATGGACTTATGGCATTCAGCTCTGGGGCTGTACTCGTCAAAGTAACAGAAACATAATTCAACGATTCCAAAACAAAGTACTCCGCGATATAGCAAATGCACCATGGTACATACGTCACGACAATCTACATAAGGATCTACAAGTAGAATTTGTCGATAATGTAATTAAGAAATTCGCCAAGAGCCACAAACATAGACTCTGTCAACATGTCAACGACGAAGCAAAGCGACTCCTGGACAATGATAATTTAGTAAGAAGATTAAAGAGAGTAAAACCTTTCGAACTAATATAATGTTGTAAACTAATGCACGACAAACTTGTGTTTTATATTAGACAGTAAAAACTAAGGTACTATCAATGGATAAGTGCTTAGTAATCCAAGATCATCCAATAGTAAATTAAGTCAAATACAAATTACTTATTAGTTGTAAAACTAGATTGTAATGAAAAAACATCATAACAGGTGTTTAATTAAAAAAAAAAAAAAAATGTATCCACAAGTCTGAAGAAGGGGTTGCATAAATAAATGCCAAAACTATGCTTGGAAAAGAATAAAATATGTGAGACCAGGTAGTATAAGGATGCGGTGACTGAACTATCTTGCATTCGGACGCAATTCTGTATTTGTTCTCTATCATAAAAAATAAATGATGTATTCCTGGCAAATTTAGATCTTGTGGTTCTAAATAACTCAAATAACATATAATGATGATATCGTCGACGAGAGACATATCATCAGTAAACACATATTCACGCGTTATCGGACCATTTATACCATTTATATTGTATTTATAATAGATCCTTAATAAAGCATAAGTTTTTGGATAAGGGTAATCACGTACACCTTTTAGATACTTGATGACTTCTCTTGGACTACAGTTCCATACGGGGAGAATCACGTCAGTCGAAGGAAATTCATCCAAAAAAGCAATCTCGTCAATTAACTTCTCCTCATGCATTAACATGTTTATCAATGGTAATAACATGCTTTTCTGATCCTTGACTACGATTTCTTCCTTGTCTGAGTCTGCCGGTATACCCTGTTACGAATTTTGAATGTTCTTCTTTTTGAGTGTCTTATGAAAGATTGCATAAATGTTTCAAATATTACTTTTTCTATGTTATGTTTCTTAAATGTTATAATGACGTTTCAGTGTTACTTAAAACTTTTTTGAAACTTTGAAACGTTTCTGCATCATTTCTGTTGAGTTTTGTGCTGTGTGGGACTGAATGCATGCATAATTTAGCTCTTTTAAAATATATATAATATGTACATGTTTAAAAGTTTAAAAAAGTTTAAGAGTTTAAAAAAATTAAGTTAAGAGTTTAAAAATTTAATTTAATAACGAATTTTGAATATACTTTTTGAGTGTTTTAATAAATATATCGACTGAATGCATGCACAATTTATCTGTTTTAAAATATATATAATATGTACATGAGTTTCAAAAAATTATTGACACAATCTACTGCATAATATAATAATATTGTAAGTGTGATCATTTTGTTCACTTGAAATTTTGAAAAGCTATAATAGAATGATACGCGCGAGAATGGTATATATTTTTTAAAATAGATTTAATTATTTTTGAATTGAATAAACTAAGAGTTATTTTTAATTATTCTTGTTCGATATATATAAGACATGCGTTTCTCAAAAAATCGATAATAAAAGCACTATCTCATATACATACTTCATAATTATCCCCGGCTGCGAATTCGAACACTTCCATGTTGTTTGAATCTACCGGTGCAACCTGTTACGAATTATGAATTTTTCTCTTTTTGATTGTCTTAATGAATATCGTCTGAATCCATGCATAATTCAGCTTTTTTGAAATATATATAATATGTACATGAATTTAATAAAATTATTGACACAATCTACTGCATAATAATATTATACGTGTGATCATTTTGTTCACTTGCAATTTTGAAAAGCTATAATAGAATGATACGCGCGAGAAAGGTATATATTTTTTAAAATAGATTTAATTATTTATTTTTAAAATATATAAGACATGCGTTTCAAAAAATCGATAATAAGAGCATTATCTCACATACATACTTGATATTATTGTTTCGCGAAAATTGAAAAAGTTTCTCTGATTCCGGAAAGAGTGTGAGCTTCTTTGCGAGGCACAACTTCTTCTAACATTGACACTTAGAACTGTATCAGATAATAAAAAGTTGATACAAAAACGAAGATTTAACAACATAAACATAGATCTATAAACATAGATATAAAATTGTAAACACATGTACATTTATACATATAATATACACAATATAATTTTACACATGATTTTTCAAATTATATTTATAAGCATTAATAAAAATTATAAATATATATATATATATATATATATATATGTATATATATATATAATTCTACATATAATTTTTAAATTAATATTTATAAGCATATGCATAAAAACTAAATAACTGGTTCCCAGTTTTTTAATCTGTTTAATATATAAATATTTCAAGTGTCTTATAAATATCGAAAAATTTAAGAGATATAAGTTTTAAATTTTACTGTAAAAAATAATTAAATGTAATTTGAACTGTTAAATAGTGTATAAATTATGCATGATTTTTTGTTTTTGGAGATTCAAAATTAGTATCAAATAGTATTTTAAATTAAAACAAAGGGTACATATTTTTTTCTTTGTTTAATGTCGCTTGTTAATAAAATTAAACGTTTATAGAAGAATGTTTATATATTTTCTTATTGTAATTTCTTGTAGAAGATACTGACAAAATAATTGTTTAACTTTAAGACATTTTGCACACACACATACACACAGAAGGTATTTGGAGCGAAATCGACAAACAATGTGTTCAAAAAATCTAAGTAAAATGATAAAAAATAAATATAAAATGGATTATTAAAGAGAATTATGAGTAAATTATAAAGTTTGAATATAAATATGTAACTCTGCTTTATTAACATTTTTCAATATTTTATTAAAGCTGAATAACTTTAAGAGATTTAAATAAATTTTCTATAGAAGAGATTTCTATTTCTTCGCACTTTTAGTACGTGATTACTTCATAGCTTCAAAAAAATTGATTTTTGAACAGTATTAAAAGTTCAAATTATTTCTTTAAATATGTCTGACAAAGTCACAATCTTTAGGTCTTCATACTTCAATAACTATTAGTGATTTTAATATATATTAAATTATATAGCAATATATCTTTTAAATATTAACATACAAAAATTCGAAATATTTTAAACTAAAAAATAAATACATTTAATCTTTTAATAATTGAAATATGATAAAAGTTACCGATTATATTCGAAATGAATAAAACTATTTAATGGTCGAATAAATTGTCGGTACTATCAACTATTTTAGTTACATTTAGATGAGGGAAGTCTTTCGTTCCAATATTGTTAACGTCCGAAACTTCGTCAAAATGCGAATAATTACTATAAAAAAACAGTCTTTATGCCATCACTCTTTCAGAATTTAAATTTGTAAAATAATAAAATATTAACGACATATATATATATATATATATATATATATATACATACATGCTATCAGAAAATACTAAATATAATATTTATTCTTATTTACGTTATATATTGATAATATTAAATGTACTGAAGATTTGTGATAATCTATAATTATTAAAATTTTATTTCATTATAAAAATTAAGAAGAATTAAGAGCAAAATCGACTAACAATGTGTTCAGAAAATCTAAGTAAAATCCCAGCAAACACCGATATATAATTGTTACATTGCTATAATAAAACGGAATATAACAGGTAATATAATATAACGTGTACGTTACATGTAACATTCATGTTAGTTGTAATTTCCCACTCATAGATGTAACATTTTAATATAACATATATTACATTGTAGTTATATTGTAATTATATACCAAATAGCACATTAATGTATTGATAAGTCAGTGCTATCTTGGGATATAATGACAATATAACTACAATGTAATATATGTAATATTAAAAATGTTACATCTATGAGTGAGAAATAACATATGTTACATGTAACATGCTTAAGTATATAACATTTATATACTGTGTTTGCTGGGTATATATATATAATCGTTTTCACATTATTATATTGCATTTTTTCTCATCTGCATTTTATTTTAGAAAAATTTATTATTTTAAATTATTATTCAAATTTTTTATATAATTTATTAATATTAGTTCCGCATAAATACAGAATGTCCAATAATAAACGCCGAAATAAAAAAATCCGTATTCAAATTATTATCCCCAGTTCATATTAAACATGATTTTGTAACGTAAAAATGATGCATTTTTCGATATATATTTATGTAATGTTTTTTGCTCATTTCGATGAATAAAATGCGCTTCTGAAAGAACAGTCCATATTTTGTTACACTCTGTATATTAACGTCAATAATGGAAAAATTAAAATTCTTGGTATTATCAACAATTGTAATTACGTTTAGAGGAGAGCGTTATTTCGTTACAATATTGTTAATGTCCAAAACTTCGTCAAAATGCGAATAATTAATTTAAAAAAACAATCTTTTTGCCATCACTGTTTCAGAATTTAATTTTTAAAATAAAAAGATATTAGAAAAATATATATATACACACACAAAATATATAAAATACAAAAAAAAAATATTATTTATTATATGTTATATATTGATAATAATACTAAATGTATATAATTTATGATAATCTATAATTATTAAAATTTCATTTAATTATAAAAATTATAGAAAAATAATTAAACGTTTAAAATTTTTTTTTAAGAAAATGATTTAAGAAATTGTTAATTCACATTTCTTTGTATTTTTATAAACTTTGTAAATAGGTATATCTATATAGCGTAATAATCACGCGCGTTAATTGAAATATCTTCCATCATAATGGTTTATATTTATTATTTATGTATATGCTTCGTACATTGTAGTATTTTAAGTTTCTTACTAAATTTTATAAATTTCAATCATAATTTTTCTCACATACTTATTATCATATCGTTACACCAAAGTTATAATCTTTCGAAAACCAGAATTATTATTTGTTAATGATACATAAGATTTTGAATAGAACAATTATTCAACAATTTAAATAAAAAAAAATTTTTTCTTTGTCTAATAACTGAAAAAAATAAAAAAACTGTATTTAGAACTATATAATAAAAAGAAAAAGAAAATTTTTTTTCTATTACTCTTTCCCTAAAAAAGGCCCTTTGCTGCTGCACAAAAGACTCTCTGAGAATGTATAAATAATTATACATATATTCCTCAGATTTAATTAAAAATCTTAATTATTTCAGAAAAGCGCTGTTTCCCTTTATTCAGCTATTTTACTTAATAATGGAAAATATATTATATTTTGCATGATTAATCTTAATTAATAATGCTTATATGTATATCATATATCTATATATATTTTTTTCCTCAATTTCTTCTCTAATCTTTTAAGCAATTCCAAAATACGAAAATAATATAAATATGTATAAATAAAAATTATATATCTGTGCATACATATATTAACTTCAATTGCATTAATTTATATATAATAAATATATATAAAATTAGTACGTAATGTAATATTATAATATCTTTATGTACGTAAATTTAAACATAAATTTATATATGTAAAAGACGTAATAGGATTAGTGCTAGAATTAAAAAATCGTATATAAAATTAGATCTGGGCAAAATCAGCTGGTTTTCTCATATATTGTAGCTTATAACCTGCTGAAAAAGAACGTAAAAGGCTCAAGGCAAATAATAAACGGTTACTGATTTATAGCCAGCCGAATATGAAAAACTCGCGCCGCGAGTACTGTTTGATTGGCTGTAGATCAGTAACTGCCCATTATTTAGCTTCGAGCCTGATACATCTTTTGTTCAGCAGATCATGTGAAAGTACCAAAACTAATTTCACCGTTCTCAATTTCATATAAGATTAGCGCGGCGTTCCTTTGAATTCAAATCTTGAATTCTCAATTTATGTCCTTTTTATCACTTTAATTTTATAAGGTATTGGAGTCAACTGGCAGTATGATCTTTATATTATTGTCTAGTCTAACTTTTTTTAATAATGTCATTCTTCTTGAATTATTTTAAAGCACCTATTAAGAAAAAGAAAACGATTTTGTATATGTGTAAGACATCATTCAAATAGATGACACGCAACATTTTCATCCCATTTCCTTCTTTCATCATTATTATTATTAGATGCGAAATTATTAGACAATAATTTCTCGTAGATTAATAAAAACTTTTCTCTCTTACATACACACACAAACATAAATCGAAAATTTCACGAAATTGTAGTAAAATTATCATTATATAAAGAAGATACTTGACTTTTGGTAGGATCATGATTTTTACAGTAGATTCCATCATCAGAACTGCTTTTCAACATATTTTTAATATTATTATTCTAGAGATTACCATACAAAAATAAAAAAATCACATATTTTAAGTTAGAACTTACTATATATTATTTAGACCTTAAATTTGCATCATACACATCTTACAAATAGTATTGTAACTCCGCTTTGTGCATTAAATTATTATTTATCCACCAATTCATATTGATTATCCACTTATAATAATGACCTCATAGTAAACGACATTGATGCAATTATTAGAGTATAATACATTAAAAAATATACACGTTTATGAATAAAATATTATTTATTATTCTTAAAATATATACACTCACAATTTGTCTAATAAATGAATATGGAATATTATAAGGAAGCACACTGTAATTAATATATATGCTAGCAAATAAAAAATTTTCAGAAGTATATAATTTTGCGAAAATGTACAGATATTTCAATTTGTGCTTATTTGCACAGATATGTCGTTTGCGAGACGTTATTCACGAACTTTCTGGCACTTCGTACCACATGCACCATCAAAATCGATAGCAATATATTTTTTTATAACAATAATAGTCAGCTTATTTAACACAAACGCACGCACGATTGAAAAAGAAAAGTCTTTCTGTAACAATGATAAAGTATTCAAATAAGATCATTGATGACATGACAATTACGGCTGTAAAAAAAATGTCATTTCCGCATACAATATATGCAACTAATTTTACATCACTATCGTTATTTTAATTTTCATACTCTTTTTCCACTATAAATATTTATCCTTCCTTTCTTTATATAATGGGAACGTTTTCAATTTGCTTTTTTATATCGTACGAACAAATCTTGTATTTATATTACGAATTCAAGAAATTAAAAATATATTTTGCTTTTGTATATGTAATATATATATATATATATGAGACAAATATATATTAAAATCATTAAATTATATAAAAATTTTAATCTAAATTACTCAAAAATTTAATTTTTAATTTAATTATGTGAAACGAGAAAAGGCTTTAAGAAGCAAATTGCGTATATTATTAACATTTTTTTTATAATTTGTGAGGTACTTTAAACCAGATTGAAACATGACTCTTATAACTTAAAACAAAAAATTATTTTATAACAAAGAGTATATATAAAAAATTATTAAAAAGTCGTGAGTCAGAAAAAAGTACAAATATCTTTTCAAAAGTACCATAAAAGAAATAGTAAGTAAGTAAGTATAAAAAATTAGTCAGTAAGTAAAAAATAGTAAACAAGTATAAAAAATTAGTCAGTAAATTATACAAAATTTATCAGTCGGTCAGAATATAAAATGTGTCTTATATAAAATTGTTTGGTTGGACTATTGATGGACGTCTCAAACGATTCCTCATGACAAAATCGAAATCTATCATCCACAAAACCTTTTAGCCTCCGTTCTACTTCATCTTCTTTATAAAGATAATTACCCCTTCATGCATCTTAAATGACAATAGAAGTTTAGTCGTGTTACTTTAACATTTATATTTTAAAGCCTTCCGATTTTTTTTACAAATATACATGCATGTATTATTTTTATTTGAAAATTTATATTTCTCGAGTCGTTGCATTTCGAAGTTTTAGGATATTAAAATAAACTTATAATGATATTAAAATATAAAAATTAACAACTTAGAAAACATTTTAGATGGCAAAAAAATTTGAGTTTAGTTTAAAATTGAAAAATTAAATTTCAAAAATTTTAGAGTATAATAATGTGTTGTAAATGATTAAATATTAATTTTTAATATCTAAAACTTTCAAATGTATGTGTGCACAATTTTTGGAGAAATATAATTTAAAAATATCTATTTTTAAAGAATATATCAAAAAAACTTTAAAATAGCATTACCCCCCCCCCCCCCTAACTCTATTGCCATTTAAATTTAATTATCATCTATAAAAGTCATCAAATAGCACGATTGAATTATATCTCAAAAATATAATAGGTTTACTTTGGCATTTTTCGCAAAAATCAGTTGGCCACAAGCAAACTGTCATAATGACAAATTCTCAAATATATAAATACGTTTTTTTAAATATAATTTTTTTCTGAAATAAAATTGTTAACTATTCACGAGAAAAAATGAGTCCCTAACGTAAAATCACTATATGATACATTTGTGCAGAATTTGAATAAATGTAGTATCTCTGCGATTCGTCTGTACGAATTGCCGCGTATTAACACAAGTTGGTTGAGTTCGCGATGGTGCATGGGGGTGAAATGGGTCTCTCTCGCTCGTCGCTTTGTACGCACGCACGTGTGGCGAAATGAAAATGACTGTTGACATGGGATTTTGGGTTTTGCTCTGCACCTCCGTCGTCGTATCTCCCTGTAGGAGACGAAACTGAGGTGACGGCTGCGAGATGCAACCCACGAAAGTGCAGAGGTAATGTTCGCCAATTATTCCAATAGTCTGTCAAATTCTTAGAAAGTTATATCCTTTCTTCAATCCTTTTTTCGACGAAACAACGCAAAAAAATTATTATATAAATATAGATACCCACACACAAAAAATGCACAGACTCTTATGTTAATAATAACTACAGATGTAACAAGCATTCGTCTTTCTGATGTCGAAAGGCCTCATTACACGTCAAAATGACGTCATTTTAACATGTGTATATATATATATATATAAATATATATATATATATATATATGTATATTTAATTATATATATTTAATATATATGTATATTAAATAAAAATATATAGATACATAAAATATATATTTATATATATATATGGTATATTATATATACATATATATTATATATATATTTAAAAATGTGTTATTTTAAAACGTTTTGATTTTCTTTACAAATATACATATAAGTGAATATTTATTTAATTTGAAAATTCATTGTTTTTCAAGTATTTGCATTTCAAAGTTTTAGGATATTAAAATAAAATTATAAATATGTTAAAAATTAAGACTCAGCAATTTAGAAATCAATTTAGACACTAAAAAAATTTTAAAAGACTAACTTTAAACAATTTAGAGAATAATGTGTTATAAATTATTAATTACTAATATCTAAAACTTCCAAATATATGTACACAATTTTTGACATCAATTTGTTATTTGGGAATAAAATACATACTATATATATATATATATATATATATATATATATATTTATATATACATGTTTATGCATATAGTACGTATGTGTGTGTGTATTTTATTATTGCATTAACATTATTATATATTATTAGTAGTCTGTGCATTTTTCACAAATTATAATAATACAGAAACTTTTTCTTTTCGAAAACAGATTGGAATCAATACACATTGTACACATCGTTTTCTAATGAACTAAAATTGACAAAGAAAATTGTTTAAAAACATCTAATCTACTCCAGGAAAAAATATACATAATATACATACAATAATATGCATACATATATATGTATGTATGTATGTATGTACGTATATTTTTCGGAACAGATTGGATTTTTTAAAATAAATTTTCGTCAATTTTAGTTTGTCATTTATACAATGAAACCTTAAATAAATATTAATACAAGTTGATAAAAAAATGTTCCGTAAGAAATTCGCGCTTTCTAAATGTTATAACTACAAAAGCAAGTAAATCGTATTTAATCTTTGTAACGATATAAGTACACACTTGTATTTATAAGTATATATAATGCAAAGTAACATATAAAGTCAGGACATATGTTGGAAGTTCTGGTAGAAAATTGCATAAGTCATTCCATAGGTTCAACAATACGTTGTTTAAAGATATCAGCATATTTATATTGGTTATGTTGTTCATTGACTTTTTGTATAATGTCCCATCTCTCGCATAACTTCAATTTCAAAGATTGAGGGAAGGCCTTAGAATGAAATAATAATTTGATATTCCTTGAAATTTGTGCTTCTGGAATTTCTGTATTACACAAACCATTAACTTTATTGCGTATTTTAAATAATTCACTCTTCTTCGCCGCGAGAGATCTTATAAGAAAACAATTTGACTCTAATTTAGGAAGAAGTGAAGCAATCAGGTCGCACCAAATCATTGTTTGCCTTATAATAGATAATAGGACGTTATTCAAGTTTGAAGATGGTATTTCGATCGGTACATAAGTACATGCCAAGCCTATGCTTGGAAAGGAATGTAATACATGATAAAAGGTAATCGGAGAATACGGAATTAACTGATCTATCACGTCATCGGGTATAAGTACATATTTGTCCATCATCATGTTAATTAATTCAACTATTCCTGGCAAATTTCTATATTGCGGTTCTAAACAATATAAATGACATATAATGATGACATCGTTGACGAGAGACATATTAGAAGTAAACGTATACGTATCCATATACGTACGATTTGTATCCTTTATCTCGTACGTATAATTAATACTTCTTACAGGATTATGTTCAGCAGAAGAATGCATATATTGTAGATATTTAATAACTCGTTTTGGTCTACAGGTACTAATAATACAGTTCGGTAAGGGGAGAATTATGTTATCCGGAAATTCTTCCAAACAATCAATCTCGTCAAAATGCTGCTCCTCTTTTAACATGTTTATCATTGGCATTAATATGCTATCCTTATCCTCGATTTCAATTTCCTGCATGCTGTTTGAGTGATTCTACCGGTGTAACCTGTTACGAATATTAAATGTTCCTCTTTTCAAATATCTTAATGAGTATAAATGCATGCACAATTTAGCGCGATCAAAATATCTTTATATATAAGCACCGTCTGTCTGTATGTACGCGAACTACTTCCGCATTTGTGGACCGATTTTCGTGAAACTGGTACCAAAATGTCGCAAATTTTTCGGGGGTGGCTGCTGTGGGTTTTTTTTTTAATTTTTTTATTTTTTTTATTTTTTCTACAGAGGAGGGTATGTTTAATCTTTTTTTGCAATATTTCTGAACACATGGTATCAAAATGTTGCAAATTTTTTTGGAGATAACGACGATGCGGTTTTTTTAAGTGTTACACCTCCACCCACGCACCCACCCACGCATCCACCCACGCGCATGCGCATTTATGGACCAATTTTAACGAAATTAGTACCAAAATGTTGCAAATTTTTTTGAGAAAACTACTGGTTTATTTTTTTAAGGTTTACCCCTCCACCCACGCACCCACCCACGCAATCGTATATTTATGAACCGATTTTTTTTAAATTGGTACTAAAATGTTGCAAATTTTTTGAAGATGAAGACGATGTGGTTTTTTCAAGTGTTACACCTCCACCCACGCATTCACCCACGCGCGTGCGCATTTATGGACCAATTTTTACGAAATTGGTACAAAAATGTTGCAAATTTTTATGAGAAAGCTGTTGTGTGGTTTTTTAAAGTTTTATCCCACCCACGCATCCACCCACGCATTCACACATTTATTCACAGACTTTTTCGAAATTTGTATTCAAATTTTGTTGGGGATGGCTACTATGATTTTAACAAATTTTTATCATCCTATTCATCCACCCACGCACCCATGTGCATACGCATTTATTGACTTGGTCACACCAAGAAGTAATTTTTAAAAAATTTGTGCACGTGTTTGTGATTATGTGTGCAATTCGTGTAAATAAACATTTAATTTGTATGCCTTGACCATAGTAACATTTAAATTCAATATTCTTATCTTATACATACATTTCCTTCAACTTTTTTAAAATCAATGTGACATATAATACTGCTTAACCAAGATGTCTAAAGAAAGCAGCGAAAATGCATGCAGTTCAAATCAGCATAATGTAAGTAGATTTTAATTTTAGAGAGAGAGATAGAGACAGAGAAAAAGGGAGAGTGAGAGAGAAAGAGAGAGAGAGAGTGTGTCTTAAAGAAAGAGAGAGGGAGAGAGAGGGAGAGAGAGAGAGCGTGTGCCTTAAAGAAAGAGGGAAGGAGAGAAATAAGGAGAGAGAGAGCATGTGTCTTAAAAAGAGAGAGAGAAAGAGCGCGTGTGTTCTAGAGAGAGAGAGAGAGAGAGAGATAAAGAGAGAGAGAGAGCGTGTCTTAAAGAAAGAGAGAAACAGAGAGAGAGAGAGAGAGAGAAAGCGTGTGTGTTTTAAAGAAA